>NC_134455.1:378513490-378840990 GCF_047948215.1 Lycorma delicatula | reverse complement strand
TCAATATTACTTACTTTCTGTTTTTGTCACCTAATTATTATTTGATGCAGATTTCTACATCTATCACAATAAACCCAGGTAGGAACACAGCTAATACACACTTCCTTCACTCATTGATGAGTGAATGAATTTCTTAATTGTAATTGCCTTAAAAATCTTTCCATTTCTACCTACTTTGCCTGACATCTTCATTTTTGCTTACTGTGATCTCTTTGTCAGTTGATTGATTATATTTCCTTGTGGAAGTGACATTCTTAGTATTCTTAGATTTCTTAGATATTCTTAGATTTTTGGTCAAATTTGATCAAAACAACCTAATTGTTTCATTTAATACAAAATATTTATAATTCTAGCTCAATATCTAAGTTAGTTGATCTATCTAAATGCATTGAGCAAAGAAATTTTATTTTTCCTGATTTCATCATGTTTTTACTCATCACCCAACCTTTACTAAACAGCAAGGTGCAGTCATTGTTTTACATAATTTCAGCTAAACCTTTTGTCTGAATTTATTTTAAGACATCCCATTTATCATCCTACAATGACAGTTATAATAAAATGTTAAATGTAATTTGTTTGAGTTTGTTTTACCCCTTAATAAATTACAAGCTCAGTTACAGTTTTGATAATTGTTCTGAGTTGTCAAGTTTAGTGTTGACTGATGTCAATACAATAAATACAATACTGTTGTCAATAAAATAATTTTTGTTTGATTAGAAGTAAATTAATTACATTTGTAAATGGATTTGAATCAGATTTTTATCTTTTTGTAGATAAGTGACCCTGGTTCTACTCCTGGCAAGGACTCGGCATCATTTTACCTATAATTTAATCCATTTTATATTCTTTGTTAAAATTGTGTAAAGCTATATTAATAAGTATTAATTTTAAATTGTGTTAATATATGTAACTGTATTATGATACAGTATTTTATTAAATGTTTTATCATCTTTAAATTTTTTTCTTTACAGAGTTCATTAAATGCACAATATTTAAGAAATAAAAATATTTAAGCTATTTATATTGTTTAAAAGCTAATTAATTGTATTAATAACATACAATGAATATTGCCAATAAATTTCTTTTACAATATTATATACCTTTAATATTGTAGCACATTATCAACATAAAATATTGTAAGCTGTTCTGATCAAGGTTTTACCACGGTTTCCCTTGGTCCAACAGGGTAAATGCTAGATTTTACTTTCCGTGGGTTAAATAAACTTTTTTATATTTCAAAACAATAAAATATTAATAAATACTCATCTAATTATTTGTTATTTTTGTGACCGCAAATTTATAATCCTCAACCGTTATTTGTTAATATATTATTTATGTTGTTTAATAGATAAATGAACTTAAGTAATTCCACAGATTGATATCTGGCTATATAATCTTAATAATAGTGATGCTGCTTAATGTTTTATCATGGTTTCCCTTGATCTATCCAGCCAGAATTTGGTACAGTTCCTTTTTTTTATCTGTTGAGTAGTATATTAGAAAAGTAAACTTTATGGTGCTGAAAAATATGGCAAATCTATAATCTAAATAATTAATCATATATTTTGTGATGCTGCTCTGATCAAAGTTTTACCACAGTTTCCCTTGATATATCCAGGCAAATACTGGTACAGTTCATTTTTTTATCTCTCAATAGCATACCCATTTCTAATGTGATGTGTATAATGTATTGTTTTACACAGAGTAGAATAAAAGATTTATTTACGTAAATAAATACTAGAACACAAACACCTACATAACATTTCCACAATTTTCATGTACTTTATATTGCAGTATTTCATTATTTTAATTATTGACTGAATACTTTGTTCAAATTTGTGGGGCATAAGATTACTCTTATAATTTACTATCTACTGAACATAATTTAGATTGATTTTGTTTAACATTGCACATTGGTATAATAAAGAATTATAGTAAATATATAAATCGCTTTACAACAATTATATATGTAACACGTCCAAACACTTTCAGAAAGTAATTTCCATCATCAGGAACATTTTTTTTTTTTTTAATTTTATATAATTAATATGTGAAGTTTTATTTATAACATATTTATAAGTTTTTTACGTAACATATTGTGTTCCTGATTATGGAAATTACTTTCTGAATGCACTTTGGCATGTTACATATATAATTGTTATTAAGAGGTTCATATATTTAGTAGAATTGAACATAATTTTCTAAAAAATTCTGCATTGAAATGGTCTCTAAAAAAGCTGTTAGTTTTCTTTTAAAAGTTCCTAATGAAATAATAAGTTATTGGCTATTTAAACCATTATGTATTTAACACAAATCGGTAAAGAGTTTGAATTATAGCAAATTAGCATTTAAAAAATTTGATATTTATGATATTAAATGTTAACATGATAATTTGTGTATTTCAGTATAAAAAATATAGTTTTAAATAATTTGTAAATGAATCTTACTATCATTGTAAAAGACACTAAAAAAAATATTTATAATATATACATATATCAATTTAAATTAAATTAAATAGTAATTTAAATTTAATTAATTAGTACAGAGGGAGATATGGGCAACAATAAAGAAAAAATTGACTTTACTAAATTAATTATGAATGCCAACCAGGCAATCCTACTACTACTAGGCATGGCATACTAATTTTATAAATTACATATTAAATTATAGAATGTCAACATCTGATAAGATGTATTATCCAGTGAGCTGGTACCTTGTGTGATTTATATTTCCAGTATTTTGGTTCACAGTTATCTCTGCATTATATTTGGAATATTTTAGCTTTACAAGCTGTAAACTATTTACATTTTGAAAATGTTTGAGTTAGAACTTTGAAATCTCTCAAACTAACAGTTTAATTGAATATTTGGGTGTTTTATTAACTGTAAGAAATTAATGTGTTAGATTTTTTACCTGTGCTTGTAATCAGGAATTACGGGAAGCTGTTATAAGAAGTACTTGAATTGTTATTAAATAATAGTCATGTAACATCAAGCAAGATTTCTAATTAAGTGTATAAGTTCAGTATTATTTTAATGATTTGTGATTCTTATGAATAGAAGTAGACAAAAATAAAACCAAAAGACTGATTTATTATATGACTATTGCTTTTTAAGTTTTGTTTTTGTAATATTATTAAAGGTTTCATGATTATTAGGTATGAATTGGGTACAGAAAATTTCTGCCCATAGGAGAGCTGTGATTTGAAAATATAACTTACACAGCATCCGATGTACTTATGTACCTTATAGAATTATTTAAAGTAATACAGTTTTTCTCATTACTGATCAGCTGTTTTGATGCTAACTTTGAAATAATAATTTTTCAAAAAATCTATTGCATTACTGTGATTAATAAAAATTACTGTCATTTTTATTTTACAATTATTGTGTAATTCCATTTTTGTTTTTTTTTTTTTTAATTTTTTAATAGCAATATTTAACAGTAAATTTTATTTCTACAAATTTTTTACATCACCAAAAAAGGGTTTAGAAATACTTTTCTGACAAATGTAGTAGTGCTGTTTCTAAATAAAATTCGAATTTTTCTAAATTTTCTCTTTGTTTTATTCAACTTATCTTACACCATTCTATTCAAAATTAAATTTTCAAGTAGTATTAAGTACTTATATTATTAGTAGAAGTAGAGCTATTTCTTTTATGTGTTTTGTTGAAAAAGATAGTCTAAGCGATATATCTATCTTAAATGCACTTTTATTATTAAATTAAAATTAAATCTTTGTACAATATTTTAGTACAAAAATAGTTGGCAATGCATATTTAGTATAAAAACAGTTCACAGTACATATAAAAGTTCTCCATTAGCAATAATTAAATTTAATGAATAAAATTTCTTTCCAGATTGTTAAGATGATAAATTTTCTTTGCGCACATTTGGTAAATAAGGTTTTTTTAGAAAGTTCATTATATTTAACAGCTCTGTTAGGTCCAGGGAAATATCTGAGTTCTATTTTACCAACTTATATTTTTGTTATAATTCATTGCAGTTGATTATTGCAGTATAAAAATTATTCTGGCTTTTGTTGCAAAGCTGTTGTTATTCATAATTTGTTTATTTTTTAAAGAGATTTCATAAATATCAGTACAGTTCATATTTTTCAGAAAAAGTGTTCAATTTTTAATTTAATTGGTATGTCTAATTTTTATATAATTTATTAAAAACACTAATGTGTTTTTATGTATAATTTCACACTCGTAGATTCTTAGTTTTTCATTTATTATAATATTGTTTGATTTTGAAATTAAAAAAAATCATTACAAACTTATCAAGAACTTTCAAAAATTGAACACAGTTTCATAAAACATTGCTGGGAATTATGAAGAAGTAAGTTAAATTATTTCTTATTTATGTACAGTAAGTTTTAATTGATTTGCACATTTAACTCTCTGCACCATATGACTCTACCAATACTTCACTTTTTCATTGGTAATTTCCATACCTTCTTAATGTGTACATTTCATCTTGATTCAATTTGAACCTTTCCCTGTTTTTCTTTCTAAATAACATTGTTTCCTTCAAACCACATTACTTTTACTTATTTTCTTTTTAAAAAACTCATTCATTGCTAACTTGGGCAGAATTGGAAACAATGTACTTCCCTATTGTGTCATAATCCTTCATAGCTAGGATTGGAGAAAAAATTCCTGTTGGATGACACCTGCTGGTTTTTCTTTTATTTTTCAATAGTAGAGGTCTAATCTTGCAGTTACGTTTGGCAAAAACCAAGAAGATATTTTCTCATTGAAATTGGTAATGTATCAGTCAAACCAATTTCATGTTTGATTATTACTCACATTACCATATTCTGGCTGATCTGGAAGAGGTAATGCGGTAAGTAAGATTTCTCTTCTCTAATGTTATGTCACTATGCCAGCTTCAGACATTAAACTAGCTGCCGGGCTTGTTCAGAAAGCATACCTAATTCCATCATTGTATATGACATCTAAGTTTCTTAGATGCAACTGTCTGGCGGATGAATATGCAATACACCCGTAACCAAGTTTCAATCTTTTGAAGGCAGATGTTTTTGAGGATCTAATCGTAAATTAAATAATTGAATCTGTGTATGTATATAGACTTTTAATTGTAAAAGAATCTAATTATGTATTTACTTGATTAATAAACAATTCTGGTTAAAAACGTCTTTCTCTCCTATCATTTACCTTAAATATTTTAATCCACTTCCTCCCTACCTGCTTTACTGTAATTGAAATGAAGGGAATAAATAAACAAACAAACATGCACTATTAACAAAATTACATTTATTGACCTATAAAGTTACAGTTAACATCTAATATTTACTATTATCTACAAAACAGTATATTAGTGAACACATTTCACACAGTATTAAGACCACTTTATGTGAAGATAATTCCCGCTGCAAGAAGAGATCCAAATATCCATAGTTTGAACACCATCACCAATTGCATTTAACATAAAGTACCTCGTCGATCTTTAATAGTTTTCTCATTCGTGAAATTATAATTATATTGCAAGTGCATTTCACTTTGAGGTGTAAACTATCGGGAACGTAGAACGATCTGTAGAGCAAGGTATATCCAACAAAATCTTTTCTCAATAGAAATCTGAACGAAGCTTCGTCTAGCGATGCTACAAAGCTTTTCCAACACCATATGATGAAAACCTTGTTTTGTTCCTCCATCGTTGAACGAGTTGAAAAAATGAATGTGTAAACAGTGTGATCCGTCAGTTATGTATCAACACTGAAGATCATAGAGAAAAAGTATCGGCCAACCTTCCCTTCTAAACTTGGCAACAAAATCGTGGAATCATCTCAAGATGAATTTGTATCACCGCAACCTGAATTGACCGCATTCTTTATTGTATTCATAACAGTTTCCGTTCTTAAAAAAATAGAACACCCCGTTATTGAAACGAACATTTCATATTGCAGTTGTGTTTATTAGACTACTGTGACAACGCATTGTTATCTTGCTTCCCCATATTTAGCTTATTTTTTTGTCTTTCACAGTTATGTATTTTGAAAATTTCCTCCTTCTTTTGCATCAGTTTGGAACCATTTGATATGAAAAGTTCTATGAAATAACTGATTACAATTGTCTTATTTTTTTTATCTTCAGTCATTTGACTGGTTTGATGCAGCTCTCCAAGATTCCCTATTTAGTGCTAGTCATTTAATTTCGGTATACCCCCTACATCCTACATCCCTAACAATTTGTTTTACATATTCCAAACGTGGCCTGCCTACACAATTTTTTCCTTCTACCTGTCCTTCCAATATCAAAGCGACTATTCCAGGATGTCTTAATATGTGGTCTATAAGTCTATCTCTTCGTTTAGCTATATTTTATTTGCCGCAACATTTAACATTTATTTATTTTCCGCAACACCTCTTCATTTGTCACTTTATCCACACGTCTGTTTTTTTAACATTCTCCTATAGCACCGCATTTCAAAAGCTAATCTTTTCTTCTCAGATACTCCGATCGTCCAAGTTTCACTTCCATATAAAGCAACACTCCAAACATATACTTTCAAAAATCTTTTCCTGACATTTAAATTAATTTTTGATGTAAACAAATTATATTTCTGAAGGCTTCGTTTCGTTTGGAATATGTAAAACAAATTGTTAGGGATGTAGGATGTAGAGGGTATACTGAAATGAAACAACTAGCACTAGATAGGGAATCTTGGAGAGCCCCAGTCAAATGACAGAAGACAAAAATAAAAAAAAATTGTTTTCTGTCATTTACATAATGTATGTTGTTCGTGTAATGTTACTCTAAATTTTGTTACATAATTTAATACATTAATTTTTTTTTAACATAACCAGTTAAATTTCTTTCTGGAAGTTTACAATTTTAAATGTCATATCTATTTTTGCCGAAATTGTTATCGGAATCAAAGCGGATATTAATCCTCAAAGCGGATTAATATCCGCTTTGAGGGATGGTGTCTGCTAAGAATCTGGAGTTAATATTGAATTGCAAAATTTAAGAGTAATAAATCATTTCCAGGGATGCAGGTTTTGGAATTTAGATTCTAAGAAACATGCCTTTATTGAAAGGTTAGCATTATTGAATATATACGAATGTAATCACTGAATATAACAGTGTCACTTTCTCTTTAGTACGCAAATAACTCACTGAACATCTTCTTGTTTTCAACCACTGTACAGTGTAGAATACTCCTGACGCGCTATTCAGTCATTGTTATCACACACTTACTTTTATCGCAGATTGCACCGAACTCGGGCTTCTAAGTCTACTGTTGGTCTGCTGCAAAATGTCAGTCCCCGGCAGTATTTATACCGGCCTGTAGAACCAGTATCCGCCACATACCTTTAATTGTTGAAGTGTAACAATTTTCATTGTCTGCACTTACGTTTTTCTACTTTTTAGTTCTTTTTACGGTCCGGTAATCCTTCTGGTCGAACACAAGCTTTTGGAAATGTATTAGAAGCTTTTTTCTGTATTACAAAGAACAAATTGTTAAATGGACCGATCATTCTAAATAAAGAAACCCTGTTAGTTCTTTTGGATTCTTCTGTTTTCATTTTTTCTCTTTCTTCTTAATTGGAAGAAACCCGTTACACTGTCCCGTAACACTATATTTCTTCAGCCATTATTCATTTAATTATAGGTCCATTACTACAGGAGAAAATCTGATGTGGACACCACATGATTTCCTTGTACGTCTATTGAATTATATATAACACTTTTTTTTATATGAAAAGTACATAAAATTTTATTTCATTAATAACTTCTGATATTTTTTCATATTTTTTTTTTGTTCTTATCATTGAATTATTATTTATCGTAAATTGTTTTTTTACAATCATAGGTTAATAATTATTAATAAATCAATATATTTAAATTAAAAAAAAGGAGATGAATTCAGATTCAAACCGATGTGCCTTCCCCTTGCACGATCCAAATATTTTATTAATTACAATTTTATTTGGCTATAATTCTGCAACCAATGAAAATAAGTACCACTTATGACATATTATTGAAAAGCTCTCAGTGAGGGCTTATTACTGCATTTAAGAAAAAGTCCATGGTCCAGTCAATTGCAATCAAAAGGGAAGGTGCACAACTAGATGTTACAAAAGTCCTAAATCCAAAATTTTAGTATCCTATGGCTAATCGTTTTTTTAAGATATGCGAGATACATACGTACGTACAGACGTCACGATGAAACAAGTCAAAATGGATTCAGGGATGGTCAAAAAGACTATTTCCGTTGAAATCTGAAAACCGAAAATTTTTGTGAATACTTCTTTTACTTCTTACAAGGATGTAAAAAGGGTCTCGCAAACAACACCAAATGTAAATAAAAACAAAAATTGTTTAATATCTGGAATCATTGAAGGTTATTTAAAATCAGATTAAGATTGCTATACTTTAAAACCATCTTGAAATTTTTAAATCTGGTATGAATACACATTTTTTCCACTCTAGTTTGATACAAACAACAACACCAGGTATTGATGGTCTTTCTTAGCAATGGTGATGGTGTTTGTAAAGAAATGCATGGGACTTGTTGGTGGTAAATAAACGTATTGTTTTTGTGGTGGTGGTAATGGTGTTAGTAAAAAAATCTGTGGCATTAATATTTATTTTTGTACCATGTTAATGGACCACATGGATGGCGTCCATGTGGTCCATTAACATGGTACTATTGCGGCATTCCCGTAGAAGGATGTGGGAATTGTTGTGGCATGTTAATTATTGACAGCACCTTGTCCAATCATGATTTACCATTTAGACATAAACAATGAAGAATGAAGCAGTAGAATCTGCTGTGATTGTTGAATTTCTAACGTTGATGAAATGAAATTTACTGAGAAATGAATTATTGTGGAAGTCTCAGCTGATGATAATATTGGTGGATGTTGTAAACATCAAAAGTTATACTAACAGTATAAAAGTAAAATAAACATGTCAACAGTATCGCATTAAATCTTCTAGTTGTCAAAATTATACAGTGTAAGGCAGATTAAAAAAAGTGTGGATTTTCAGTACCCCGAGGTCTAGTATTTCTGAATATTAACATACCACAAAGGTGAAACCACACTTAATCTGTGTAGAACACTTGATCTAAAATTCTAATGTTGCTTCTAATGAAGTTCTTGAACTGATGACGGTAGTGAACCCATTTAGCATAATCAGCATTAGTTAGCTCATGGAAAATCTGGATTCGATACGGATAATATTTCAGCATTCTCCTCATTGCAGTGTGGGCTGAACCTAGTGACTTCTTTCTCTAGGTTAGTCACTGCAAAGATTTGTGAGGAGAACTTGTAACTGCAGTTTTAATTTCCTGTATGATCTGTGTTGTTAAAAACCGACCTGTGTCGAGCACAATTCTGGTATAATGCTGAACATGTTTAAAATAGATACATTTAAAACACTAAATAAATACACTGTTTAGTATTCAAATACATATAAAAGTAACTTACCTTTACTAAATAAATATTTAGCTTGCAAAATATCTTTAAATGGGAAAAACAGTCCGGGAATCAGTAGTTGAATGCAGAGGGCAGGAGATTAGAAGTAAATCATGGGATAAGGAAAAATAAATATTATTCAAGAATTACTACATTCTTGTTCTAACATATGTATCAGAGCTGTGTGTACAACAAGAATTGAATGCATTAAAATGTAGCCACTCGAAGTTTTTAAAAAGCATGGTAGGAAAGGTGCACAGAGATTATAATGAAACTATAGAAACAACTGCAAGAAGAGAAGAATACGATGTAGCATTACACAAGAACTGATCAGAACATGGTTTTAGTAATTACTGGAATGCCAAGCATAAAAGTAGAAAAAGAAAATTTAAGATAATAGTAAGAAGACAAAGAAAAATGAGTAGCTTGTGTAAAATATAACTTTTTTAATAATTAAAAATTTTAATTTTCTAAAATTAAGTTTCTAATATACTTAATTACAGTTACAAAGCCATAAAGATTTTCCTGAATAGAGATTATTAAAACTGATTAGATATTTTCAGCCGACTACATAAAGAGTATGACAGTAAAAAGATTTATGGAAAAGTGAAATTAAAGTCGCTCAATAGCAAATAAATATGCAGTAGTGCATACCAGGATTATATGTTAATTTAATCAGAACTTCTTTGTTCTTCCATTTTTACCTTCTATCTTTTTATCTTACTACCGGTCAACATTTTTTTCAATTTCAAGGATTGCTTTTTAGCTCTTTAATACCAATTTTTTTTCAATGCTTGACTATAGTTGTAATCAGGTTGTTTTCAATGTTTCAAAATTTTTTTTAAACAATTGTTTTTGAAAGGTTGCTAGATCAATGTTTTCAAAAATTAAGGTACTCTAATGCGCTTCATATTGAATGAGCATTACAACGACCAAGCATACCAAACTTGTGTATTCCTTGCAAAAAGCATTTACTTTTAGTATCAATAACCAAACAATATTATTCATCAGTTCATTTGTAATTTGTTTATCGCAAAGTACAAAGTATAACTATAATATAAGTGTCACTAATAGTACTGTAATTGACAAGTCTTCAAATAGCAATTCAATCTCACCTGTACTGTGACAAGTGTTAAGTTTATTGTAATCAAATTATTTCATTAGATTATTTATTAATAATGTTTATTTCATTAGATTTAATTATTTTTACCTACTTACAAATTGGCCAACAGTCTATAGGCATATACTGTAAACTGGTTCATAATGAAGCTCAAAAATGGTAGTACAACAAAATAGTTTTTTGTGGAAAAAAAACCTTTATCATTATATCAATTTAAAAAACAACGAAATCTATGCAACATGCAGAAACCAAACCAATTTCTTTTTATTTTTTACTGTTCAAATCCCCTTAAAGTCCTCTTTTATTCAGAGCATTATTGAATTAAAGTAATGATGCTTCTGAATAAAAGTATAATAATGGTTTCATTTTTGTCTATCTGTATAAAAAAAAAAAATTGTGCACATTTTTCTCAATAACTGTAATAAATACTACAATTATGTTAAGTTCATTGAAAAACATGACACAACATAGTAATATTTAAGCTACACATAAGATTAAAGTTATTGTTTATGTGTTTTATATATTATTTAAAAGCAATGTCACTTTACCAGCTGGAGTTTATGATCAGATGTGAATCAATCTGTAGCTACATGGAAAAAAATACATAAAATATATTATTAAAATCTAAATTAGGACTTTTGGTTTTAAAATTAAATAAGGTAACCACTATTTACAAATACAGTTACAAAAAAGCTAAATTTACTGATAACTGTAACATTACATTAAACTTTTATCTCAGTATTCCAAAAGCATCAAAACTATAAAGCATGTTTATAAAGGATTATCATATGTTATTTTATAATAAATAGGCTAATGTTTGGAAGTTTTGTATTTTTTTTTTTTAAATTTTAAATATTTTTAATAAAATAATTTTTTAATGGTTATAACTGTATTCATTTTAAACAAGGCATGGAATTCATAGGCTCAAAAAGGTAATGTATAAGTGCTTCAAATTGATAATAGTGTATTTTGTTTTATAACCAAATCAAGAATTTTTACAGTAATGTGCCATCCACTGTAAGCCACACATAATAAAAATATGTTTTAAAATAATTTAATAAGACTTTTTTGTTAATATATTATTTTTTGTTTACTTTACTGCGATAGATATAAGGACATTATAAATATGTTCCACAGAAATACTCGGTTAATAAGTTCGTTTTTTTTTTTTTTTTTTTTGTAATTAGTACACCAATTTACTGTCAAATAAGGTATAAAGTAGGTTTAGGTAATGGTTTCATTTTTGTCTTTTGTATAAACAAAAAAATTGTGCACATTTTTCTCAATAACTGTAATAAATACCATAATTATGTTAAGTTCATTGAAAAACATGACAAAACATAGTAATACTTAAAAATGATTAACTTCAGAGAGAATTAATGTAAATTTTTTTTTTAACAAAGTCCTTTTGAAAGTAAGGTTGCAAAGGTATAATAAAGGTTATAACCATTATCAGCTTCATTCTTACTGGAGTATCTGGTAATATTATTGCTAGTGCCACCCACCTTAGAAAGGTTAGAAAAAAACCTTTCAGTATATAATCATATAACATGTTAAATCTAAATTTTTTTTTGTTTAATATGTTTTTTTTTAACAACAGAATTTGTTTTTTAAATCAGTTTAATTGAGTTCAATTGTATTTTGTAAATTTCATATTGTTCAAGTGCATTCAGATCTTAGATTTTATCTATTATGCATAAAATGTGCATGTTCTGATTTTTGTATGAGGGAATGTAAATATTGATTTTGTAGTACGTAGTACATGTATGTGTTTGTTGTATCTATTGGTGATTAAGTTCAGTCTATTCCTATGTAGTATTTAGAGCAATCAGGGCAGCTTAATTGTGCACTATTCCTTTGCTGCATTTGCTTAATGTTTAACTGCTTTTTGATTAACATTTTGATCTTATGCTTTTATTATAATTGCTGCATGATCCTTTTATTTTGTTAGTTGTTTTGAAAACAATTTGAACTTATTTTTGAAAATGTTGGCTATTTGGATAACTTGATTTAATTTTAATATTTGAAAATCAGACTGCATCACTGAGTATGAATTACAAGTTAGATGACAAAAATGTTTCTACTGGTCACATCCTTTAAATTATTTTTATATGTAAACACTAGCTTAATGAATTCAATATTCCGATACAAAGAGATGTATAAAAAGCAAGTCACACCACTACTGAATCCACTTTCAGAAACCCACACAGAAATAAATCACACTTGCACAAGAATCAACAATGTGAAAATCATACACATCAACTGAAAATCATAAGAAAAGGACAAACTTCAGTGAGTCAGTGTTCAGAAATATGCAAAAACAACAATCTAAATTAAAATAGTCCATTCACCAGCATGGCAGTCAAAGACACAAGTTAGCACTTCCATTGATAGTCTCTGAAGAAACTTGATTGAGAGTGAAAGCTAGCTCAAACTCAGAAAAATTTTCATATTTGTCATTTTAAAATAAAATCTATTGTGCCCAACTTAAAAATTATTCTACAATTTCTGAACATAATAGTTCAAGAATGCCAAAATCTAATTTTATTTCTTTAATTTAACCAGTAGAACACATCTCTAGACTACTTCCATTACTTCACAACTCATCCATCCATTTATAATGAACCAAATAATACAGGAATATAAAAGACTGGAGAAATCAACTGTAGTCTAACACTGCCTAAAACTAATCACAAGCTTAGTTTATTGAAAATGACGGCTTTAGAAAATCTACATAATAAGCAGAAATTAGGTAGTTAGAAAACTTATCAATAGTAATTCAGAAAGTTCCTTTGAATAATGATGGGGGGGACTAATATGTAATAAAGTTTTAAAATTTTAAAGTGTTAAATTTATTAAAATTAAACAGTTTATCCAGTCTCTTAAAATTTTGTTAATTGGCAGTGATATCTCCTGACTAGTTTACGGTTCATGCTATATTTTACCTTCCTAGTGATAATTTTTCTCTATCCAACATATGAGGATCCAATAAATGCTGTTAGGTTTTCTGAATTGCAAGTTTTAGCTGTTTAGATATTTTAAGCTAAATATATACTTTCTATTCAGCACCTAAAACAATATATTTTTTACACTTATTTTAAAGGTTTTTAAAAAACCTTTCTAAAAATTTTAAAATATTCATTTATAGTGTTAAATAAGCACTGTTTATTTGTCTTGATAAATGTGTTTTATTGTTATTTCTTCTTTCTTTAAATTAATTTATTAGTAAAAGACGCACCAAACAGGATTGCTTTCTGTATGAGCAAATATTCAGCATACAATGTACATTTCATTTGTAAACAGAATGATGGTGTCAAATGTATGATGAACAATCAATATAATATTAGATATATTATAAGATTTATGTATATATTGGACAGATTATTACTGAATTAATAACTATATAATATTGAATCAGTACTTTGCACTGATTATTATCTGAAATAGGGATCAAGGTATACTTTTAATTAAAAAAAGAATTCAGAATAAGTAAAATTTTCTTTAACACTTTTCTGAGAGTAATCTTGTTTTCCATTTTAACCATTTAGCCTAACCCTTTATTGTTTGTTGTATATGTAACTGCGATATTATAAATGTTAATTTAAACCATAAAAATTTATAAATAGCTAATCAAGGTTTACATCAAAATTATTTAAACTATTATTATTATACTATTATTAATAAATTATGTATTCAAAAGGATTCAAAAAAAAAAATTTAATACATAAAATTTGTCCAAAGCTTTCAAAATAGTACAAGAATATATCAATATTTGCGACTTTTCTAGTGGTACTTCGCACAATAATTATTTAGAAATACCAAACTTTGGTCTTGTAAGTGAGATTATATTTGCAATGATTTTTCTGAAATAAATAAAACAATAAAGATTCTTGAGGAAAAAAATGATTGTGTAAAATTTTTTCAAACTGAGCAAGGCATTTACAAAAACTTTAAACATATTGCAAAAAGTTTTTGGGCAAAAATAGATGAATCATACACATTATGATTTCTGTGAGTATTTGAAATAAGTACAACACAATGTAAAACCTGGATGACATCAACATCATCGAATGTAATTTATGCGAGTGGGTATTATGGTTTAATTAAATCACCGACCATCTGTGGAATAGTAAAATTAATAAGATTTTGTATCACATGATTTTGACCGTTCTTGTTGACAAAACAAGAATGCTGCACAATGGCATGATACTGTACCTTCATTCCTCCTTAACAGTTTTTGCCAAAGTATAACCACAACTGTTGTTTGCAACCCCAATTCACTTAATTACATACATACAGACTTCAACTGATTTGAAAGCTATTCCACAATATTTATACCAAAACACATTTCAATAGTAGAAAAAGGTTCTGGGAGCGGTATATTAGTAGTCCATAACATTATTTTGAACAGGATGAATCTGTCTAAACTATAAAAAAAACAAAATTTTGAAAAATTATCTTTCTCTTTGAATAAAACTCATATTTAGTAATAAAAGAATTCTTATTGAGGATTTATTTTTAAAATATGTATTTATACAGTCTATATACACACATTCATAATACATATATTGTTATTTTTTATCTAGATTCTTCCACACAACCCAAAATTATTTAAAGAACATTCTAGTATGTAAAAAACGAAAATTGGAAAAAGTATGTGTTGTAGACAAAGATTTAGTAGATCCTTGCAAACCAAGTCCAAAGGTAATAGTAATTGGTGCTGGGATGGCAGGATTGTCAGCAGCAGCTAGACTCATAAAAGCAGGTATTACAGATGTTAAAGTATTGGAGGCTACAGAAAGGTAAAATTAATTTTATTTAAAAATGATTATTTTAGTTATTGTATGTCTTTAATTTTTAAGTTTATTTTAACAAATAAATTTTAATGCATCTTGCCATTCTTTTTGTAGTATTAAAAAAAAAGTATAAATATCTTTCTTTCTGAGTTGGACCAGCTATGCAATGCATTATTTCATAAAAAAGTAGTAAATTAATATTTTGCTTTACGACATCTAAGGTATGTTCTGTGGAGATATCCAAATCACACAAGAAAGATTATCAGAATACTTAGAAAATGTATGCAAACGTACTGAGTCGAGGGAAGGACGGATAAGCGTAGAGTCTATTGGTGGTCCTCTGTTATAGCCGAAAGGAGAGCTGCTTGACGAGCTTGACGAGGGGCTAAGAGAAGATTACTGCCGTGCCAGGATGTCATTAACAAAGGCCACCAAGGCCGGAGCACGGCACGAACTGCTAGAAGATCTTGAAGTAAACCCCTGGGGGGGGGTTTATAAATTGGTCATGGACCGATTTGGCCGACCAGCGCCCCTCTAGCGCTGTGAGTTCTAGAGGAACTCTACCCAGTAGTTGAGTCAGAGTGGAGAGAGATGACGAACACAACGCGAGGTTCACGATCGGGGAGCTCAAGAATGCTGTGGTGACATTACACCCCAACAAGAGTCCAGGATCAGATTTGTTTCCAGGTAAAATAGTGAAGGAAATGGTGGCCAGAGACCCCTGGATTGTGTTACACGTTTAGACAGCGTTAGACACCTTTAATCAGGCCCTAGATAGCTCTCCTTTCCTGGCGTGGTGGAAAGAGCCACGACTGGTTCTGGTACCTAAGAAGAGGAATACAGAGATGGAAGGGGTCACGTATCGACCAATCTGTCTGTTTAACACGATCGGTAAACTATTTGAAAGACTGATTGTTGATCGTATATTGGCGGAGTTAGAAACGACGGGTGGATTTTCCCATAGACAATACGGTTTTGTGAAGGGGAGGTCCATGGTAGATGCGTTATAATACATAACTAACTGGTCTGCAGACCGAGCGGGAGCACCTGGCGTCGAAGGAGGATTCCGTTAATGGTCCTCCTAGACGTCAGGAACGATTTTGGCTGTCTCCCCTGGCTTGTAACCAATCAAGCATTACGAGAAAGGAATATTAGTAATTATCTAAGAGGCACAGTAAACTCTTACCTTCACCAGAGGAAAATAAATGTATGTACCGAAGAAGGCGAAATTATGGTTGAGATATTCGAGGGGTGGGTTCCACAGGGGTCAGTCCTTGGGCCATTCCTGTGGAACTTGGCCTTTGACAGAGTATTGATGGAGCTTGAAGGGGACGCCAAACTGATAGCTTATGCCGACGACCTGGCTCTCCTGGTCGCCGGCAAGACGGAACAAGAAGTATGTGCAGCAGCCACGGTCGATAGTACACAAAGGTGGTTTGAAGGGAGTGGACCTATTGCGCCTATTGTCATTGGCGGTCGCCTTAACAGGTAGGAGAAGAATCAGAGAAATACGAGTCAAGAGTAGGTGACACGATAATCCCTACGTTTAGACTTATTAAATACCTAGGCGTGTGGTTGCAAACCAGTAGGCTATTTACGGAGACCCACCGGGTTGGTCTAGTGGTGAACGCGTCTTCCCAAATCAGCAGATTTGGAAGTCGAGAGTTCCAGCGTTCAAGTCCTAGTAAAGCCAGCTATTTTTACACGGACTTGAATACTAGATCGTGGATACCGGTGTTCTTTGGTGGTTGGGTTTCAATTAACCACACATCTCAGGTATGGTCAAACTGAGAATGTACAAGGCTTAATTTACACTCATACATATCATCCTCATTCATCCTCTGAAGTATTATCTGAACGGTAGTTACCGGAAGCTAAACAGGAAAAAGAAAAAAAAGAAAAGAGGCCAGGCAACCACCGAGGATGTTCAATGCGTAACTGCTGGACCATCCTCAGTGGTCTGGGAAAAAAAATGGTGTGACTTAATGTGCACGGGGACCATTTGTCAGCTTGATATTATCGGGTCAACACTTGATCTCCGTTGATTGGAAAATCTGGGCCGAGTGGTTGATCGCAGAAAGTTTTATTACATATTTGGCGAAAAAAGTATCGCTGAAGTAGTGTGATGTTTGCTTGGACTTGCTTTCTTTGTGTTTATGTTTGGTTTTATTGTTATATTGTTTCTATTTGACTATAGATTTGTTTTTGTTAGTTATGTTTTATGTTACATTATTTATTTTTATTATGGTTTTGTGTTGCGTTTTATGATATGTTGTGTGTCGAACTAATTTTTACCTTTCGGGTAGGAAGAGTTCAGTTTCTTCATTCTTAGAAAGTCATTCAGTCTTGTTTGAGGCTTGGAGATGACCTTTGGTAAAGCCCATAAGGGTTAGGTATGGAGGGGATGGCATGGCGATTGAAACCATCACATGGAGGGTATCTTCCTCTGAGGGGTCAGGATGTAGTACAAAATAAGGTTGGACACTTTTTGATCACACCTTAGATATCAGTAAAATAAAAAAATATTTTAAAATCACAAATGTTACGGTTAGAAAATTTGCCTTTGTCCTTGAAAACGTTAAAATAAAATTAAACACATTTGAAAGAGTGGACATTTATTAACTCGTTTACATCAACTAGAAGTAGTTTAAAATTGAATAAACTGGTTTCAAAATTAATTCATTAAAAATAAGAAAGTGAGAGCTAAAAATATGTGTAGTAAACAGGAATTTGATAGTTGGAAAACTCACTTTATTAATATGTTGCAGAAATTTCATTGAGAACAACAATAAAGGGATAATATTTAATAGCTTTTTGAAATTGTAATATATTAAAAATCTTTTTGTGAAAGTTTTCTTACTATACGAACTTTTTAAGGTTGTCTTCTTCCTTAAATTTTGTTCATAGGAGGAGATATTGATTCAATATCAATTTAGTGTTCATGCTACCTCAATCTTTCTTCTGATAAATTGTTTTCTTATCCAGCCTAAATAAGAAGCATATATTAAGCTGTAGTAGGCAATCTGAAATGGATTCACTGGTTAATGTAGTGTTCATTTTTTAATGACACAAATTTTTCTTTTTGTGCAGGCCAGGTGGAAGAATCCATTCTTGCAGACTAGCAAACACAGTTGCAGAAGTGGGTGCTCAATGGATTCTTGGAAGTTCAATAGCAAACAGTGCAATGACATTAGCAGCTCAAGAAGGACTGTTACATCCAAAGTATGCCAATAAACCAAGTCCTTCAGGTTGTATATATATGAAAAGTGATAGTAAACCTATTAATAAAGCTGTTGCAATTAAAGCATATCTTACATTTAAACAAATAGAAAATCGAGCTTATAGTTTGTATGATCTAAATTCTGGTCGTGAACATGGAACATTAATGAACTTTTTATCGCTTGCAATCGATCAAGAATTAAAAAATTTCCCAGAACATCAACGTGAAAATGCATCAAGTGTAATGTATGGACAAATAAACTCTTTATCTAACAGATGGGGAACTGATCTAAATTTAATTTCTGCTGATTTATTGGGTAGTTTTACTAGAATATCGGAAGAGGAAATTAGTATTCCAATAGGATTTGTTGCTATACTAGCTCCATTGCTTAGACAAATACCAGATAAAAACATTTCTTATAAAAAAGTGGTAAATAGTATTCAATGGACTAAAGTGTGCGATGAAAATGCAAAAGTAGCAGCAAGAGTAGCAGTAAAATGTTGTGATGGGTCGATATACTGTGGCGATTATGTGATTGTTACAGTTTCACTCGGTGTTCTTAAATCTGGAGTAGAACATAAATTGTTTACACCTCAACTTCCAGCAGAAAAACTGGAAGCAATAAAAAAAATTGGTTATGGTAATTGTAGTAAAATCTTTTTAGAATATTCAAGACCATTTTGGATTTGGGGAGAGGGCACTATCCATCTAGCATGGAATAGGTCAGAATTAAAAGATACAAAGGACTGGGTTAGCGGCATAAGCAGCTTAACAGAACTGCAAGGATCTCAACAAGTCTTAATGGTGATGGTAGCCGGTTCGCATGCAGATAATGTTGAAAAAATTTCTGACCACAAGGTTGCCGAAGACATAACTGCTTTACTAAGAAAATTTACTGGTGATCCTTCCATACCTTATCCCAACAGTGTTCTTAGATCAAAGTGGAAATCAAGCCCATACTTTTTAGGATCAAATAGCTTTATGGCTATAGAGACCACATTAGGTCATCAATGTGACTTAGCTGCACCAGTACCTGTAGCAACAATGGCACCAGATGCTACACATCCACCTGAAATAGCACCAATTATACTATTTGCAGGAGAAGCCACATGTCCTAGTCAATATTCAACTGTTAATGGAGCTCGACTCAGTGGATTAAGAGCAGCACAGGAAATAATTGATCTGACAAGACTTTATGCTGGACCACCTCCACTAGCTGGTGAAAAACCAAAAGACTTTGAAGTTTGCTAATAATTAAAAAATGAATATTAAATAATACCATGTGTATTTTTATAATTGTACTGTTTATTTTTTTTAAACAAGTGTCTCAAAGAACAGATTATAATTCTTGTCCATGTCCTTGCCTCAAATAAAGATACCTATTTGTGAAAATAAAATAATGGATGAAATAATTAGAATGTTTTTATAATTCTCATTATATAAATAATCAGAAATACAGGAAAAGTAGATAATAACAAAGAGAAAAGCCTGTGTAATGGCTGCAAAACTTTCCTGGCTGTACTTAGCTCCACAGGGGGTAAAGAGAGAACAAATCCATCCCTATTATTCAGTCTTTATAAGATTTGATAGCATTCATGTCACACATGAATGATTACCATGAAAAATTTCACAATTATTCATTCCCTGTTAAAAGACATATTAAGCAAAATGTATGTGCATGTGCGTGCGTGCACATATACACACACAAATTCTGGATTGTGATTTTTTTTGGACTCTGGCACCTTAAATGTTGAGGCGTATAAAAAAAAAACCAGTTATCTAATGTTTTATACGTAATATAATAATACTTTCCTTTACTTTTTTGTATTCTATATTATAACTGAGAAAGTAAGAATATTGGTTGTATGGGAAACTGGTAT
Source organism: Lycorma delicatula (assembly GCF_047948215.1). Lineage (NCBI taxonomy): Eukaryota > Metazoa > Arthropoda > Insecta > Hemiptera > Fulgoridae > Lycorma > Lycorma delicatula. The sequence continues at coordinate 378,820,520 of NC_134455.1, read as the reverse complement.
AAGTAGTTAAAAATCTAACTTTCATTGTAAAAAAAAAGTGTAAATTACAATCACCCTCACTCATTTCAAAGTAAAAGTGTGATAGGAGTCTTTCATCATAAAATATATTGTAACTGTGCAGCAAAAATGACTGATGTCATGGTTTTTTATCAAAGCCATTTTAACTTACACAAAAATACCAACTCCTTAATCCCAGTTTCCTCAGTTCTAAAAAAACTATTGAAAAAACAACTAAAAAGTTGACCCAGAATTACTGCATTACTTACTCTGAAGTTAATATTTTTAAATGAAAATGTAGTTGATTAATTCTTGAAAAAAATTGTATAAAAGTTTTTATAATTCTTTTTTGAGATTTTAAGCAGACACTTATTTTTTAGATGCACTCACCAGTATAATCTGAATCAGTTTTGTCTCTTTAACTACTGTCTAAAGTACTAATCAAAGGTGTATCTCAAACAAAAAAGTTCAGTTTTAAAGTCATTAATTAAAGATTCTTCAATACGCAAATTATGTAAAGAAAGATTTCATGTAACAAATTTATGTAAATGTCTATTTTAAGTAATACAATACTAAAAAAATAAATAGTCAATATTTATTCAAAGCTAGTAAAAAAACTTCTTTAAAATATATTAAAAACTGCAACATGTTACTTTATTCTGTAGTAATATTTATATATATATATTATACTACAATCTATTTTAATACAATGTATATAATAAAGTTAAGATCAAGAAAGGATAATAAAATACAGACATGACATGAAATGCAGCAGAACTTCTAGGATGCAGCCGAATAGAACTATGCACTATGAAATCAATCGTTGAACACAAACAGTAAAGATAATTGTTATCTATCTAAATTTATAACTGAGCACATACACTGATGGTATACAACAAATTAAAAAATATTAGTTCCAATTTGGAGACCATCATGGTAAATACCACTACACGAATCATCTTTGCAAATTGATCATGTAACAATATATTACCACTAACCTAAAACGTGTTAACTGCTTTTATAAAAAATTGGACCTGTATAGCATTAAGCCAATTTAGTTGCTATACTACCTGTAATGTTGAACAATTAATGTAATTTTAAAATCAGAAGCTATGCACAACAAACTTGTTTTTTTTTTATTTTTATAAAAAAGACAATCATTAATTTAGTTTTATGTTAATAAAACTTATGATAGCTTTAAACTTAAGATAGTAATAGAAAACTTAATAACTTAATATAAAAGATAATTTCCTTTATCTATAGATTTTCCTCTTTATTTTAAAATGATTAAATGAATTCAGAGAGATAAAAAATTTTAATTTTCACAAAAATTGCATAACAAAAATTAGATATCTTTAATTGTTAAAAGTAAAAACAAGAACAGAGACAGGGTGGCCTTTTCCCCTAGGCTGTTTAACCTAGCTAGCATTAGATAAAATAATGAAAACATTTTGGAATGTTAACAAAATTGCTTTTGTACCAGGACAGAGAAAGGAAAAATAAGAGTAAATTGTTTAGCTTGCACAGATGATTTTACTGGTTAATTTAGAAAAAGAGGCAATTTCTCAAGTTGTGGATTTGAAAATAATTGCAAAAATGCTAGTTTGCAAATTTCCTTTTCTAAAATAGAAATAATGACAAAGTCTTACGAAAGAAGAAATGTATAGAAACCAAATTTGGAGAAATTAAATATAAGATAAATTTAAATATCTTGGTATAATAATAACCTCAAATGGTTTGGATAAGAAAGCATTTGAAAACAAAAAATAGTTTTTGAGAGATTGAAATTTTTAACTAAAAATATGTATAACAAGAAAAATTTATCCATAAATGCAAAATTGGAACACAATATAGTACTGAATACCAGTAATCCTCTATGAGACAAATCTCAAATATAAAAAATTTACAATAACTTTTAAAAACTGAAAGGAGAATTTTAAGAATGATCCACGGCTGAAGAAAAAAGAAACTGATACAGAATTAGTCAAATAAAAAAATTTACAAAATTAAGGAAAAAAATGAGAAAAAAAACCCTTTCAGCACGCTGGAAAGCAGAGGTAGATTTCACTGGTGCTAAATACAGGATAAAAAATATTTCCACCTTAAAGTTAAGAAAAATTAAGAATTTACTCAATTCAACAATGGTTGGTTGCATGTGAAAAAACGTTTCACATGTTTAGCATATGACAAGCCCCATCTTACAATTCAAGCAATATTTTGGTCATCCCTTGCTATAAAGGTTGGTCACATCAAAAATTGTTTCAAACAAAAGTTTTAGGTAATGTTTAAAGGACTAACCACCACTTTAAACCTATTCAATACTGTGCCTATTAAGGGAGGTATGATTTTTTTTGTCTTTAAAACCCTATTTTTCCACCCCCTGGGCCAACAGTTGCTGATATCAAAAAACTTTAGGCCCTTATCCAAAGAATAGTAGGAACTTTAAACAAATTTGATATTTTACTTAATAAGAAAGTTATAGCGATATTTTGTTTTTCTCTAAAAATACCCCCATAGTACGATTTTGTCCATTAACAAACTCGACTGAAATTTTGGGTTTTTATATTTTATGTATCAATTTGAAAGTGATTGGTGCAAAGTTACAGCAGTTATTGTGAAAGTGAAATATACATATATATGTAAATGTATATATAAACTTTTGAGAACTGATGGTGGTTTTAGGTAGCTTTCTTATGAAATCTACCTAAAAAAGATAAAACTTTTGAAGATTTTGAAACCACAATCCAAAATCTAAATTTTGTGAGACATATGAATGAAATGTATTCAGAAAGATTGAAAAAAAACTTTTGATAAATATAAAACCCTGCCCCATATATAAAACAACTAAAGGAAGACTTAAATAAAGCAATTATAGTAATAAAAGATTGTAAAGATAGAAAAAAAATTGTAGAAAAAATGAGTAGAATATATGTGGGTTCTTGTGAATGCAAAAATAAAAAGGGAGTGCATTTGCTGGACAGAAGAATGAAAAACATAGCATAATGAAAGAATTCTGGAAGAGAAAGAGGGAAAATCAGAACAAAAGGAATTGAAATATTTACATGGTCCTCTGCAAATGTGTTTGGAAAAAAAATTATAGCATTACACAGAACAATGACTTGAGTTTAAAATAATATATCACAAAAATTTTTTATCCAGTAGTTACTGAAGGAACTTCAAAATCGTAACAGACCTTTTAACAGGGAGAATTGTACTTCACATTTAAAGATCCCAAATATCAACCCACCCTTATAGTAATATAAGAACCTTGAAGAAATTATTAGCATGATAAATGATAAATCTGTAATTTTATTAAAGTTGACAATAAACTGATAGTTATTTAATTCTGGCACCTGACATTTAAAATCTTTTAGACTGTGGGTTCTCACCTGGAGGGGAAGCCCTCCTGGGTGGCATGGTAGACTGAGAAAAGAATTTTCAACTACTTTTTTTCTCCATGTAAGGAATGAAAATGTACATTAATTAACCTAACAATAAAAACTTGTAACAAATACAAACCACTCATGAACGACCTTAGAAAAGGAACTTATGCAGCTACTTCTCTCCATCACTGTAGATTTAATTGTATTTAGGCACGTGTCTTATTACACTGGCCTATATGTGAATAGTTCTTCTGTCACCGCTATTCTTTTTTCCTTTCTGAGATGTGTGGTTAATGGAAAAACCAAACCACCAGAGAACAGACCGGTAATAATAATCTAGAATTGAAATCTGTATAAAATTAACTGCCTTTACTAGAATTTGAACCTTAGAACTTTTGACTTCAAAATCAGCTGATCTGTGATGACAAGTTCACCACTAGACCAACCTGGTGGGTTATCACTGCTAGACCTAACTGCAGTCAGGCACAAGTCTTATTTACATGGGCCTACACCCAAATAGTTCGCCCTGATTTGGCTAGATCCCTCTGCATCTTTATTGGAAGCAACCAAACAGTGTTTCCTGAGAAAACACTACAAAGGGTAATTTTACAACCAGTTGATTGCTAAACTGCACTAAACAGATGATTCATTACTGTTATGTGTTGCAGTCATTATGCAAGTGAGTGTCATGCATAGTCGTGCTAAACATTGCTAAACCATTACAAAAGAAAAGTCTGTACATTAATGACTACATAAGGTTTAGCTTTACATACGCTGAGAAGAACAATTGTCATTATCTCAGTGTGTTATTTGTCACAATGTTCTGAATAATGATGCAATGTGACCAGGGTGTTTAGAATGTTTTTAGAATGCCATTTGACTAGCATTTATCCCGGCTTGAAAGTCAAACCAAGAGAGTTTTTGATGAAAAGAGAATCACTGAAATGAATGAAACTCGATTCAACAACAAGTTTTCAAAGTGGAGAATGAAAAGACCATTGAAATTTTTTACAAGCTCACTTTGCTTATAGCAAAGAATAAGAAACCATACACCATTGGTGAGTCACTTAAGTTGCAATAAAATTACAAAAATACTGCTCTCAAATGACACAGAAATCGTAGAATTGATGAAATCACACAAGATTTAAAAAATAAAAAATGGAAAAATTCAATCTCTGTTCTTTTCCCTGCAATGTGATGAGACAACTGACATTTCAGAACACTTTCAGTTGTTTTACTGTAGATATTTTGATGAAAACTCTTCAACCACAAAATCTGAGAATGTTTTTTCTGTAACTTTTTGACAGCTGATAATCTTCTTTGGGAGAATGTTGTTGGAATATCCACTGATGGGGCACAAGCCATGGCAGGATGCCGTTCTGGATTTGTTGTGCTTGCAAAAAAACAGAACCCTAATATAAATGGTTCTCATTATATCATCTACAGACAAGCTTTGACTTGTAAGACTCTGCCTGAAACACTTAATACAGATTTTAAATCTGTAATCTAAGTAGTAAACTTTATATTAGTATTCTGAGTATTAGACCTTTTGAGGCTTTATGTTACGAATTGAATAATGATCAACAAACTCTAATTTTACATATTGAAGTTCATTGACTCTCAAACGGTAATGTGCTATTTAATCTAAAATCAGAAGTTGAAATTTTTCTGTTGAGTTCAAATGACGAAGATCTGTACATGTAATTTACAGATGAGAATGTATCCACCACTTGGCGTATTTATCAGACTCTTTTGAATCAATCAACCTTTTGAATTTGAAACTGCAAGAATACCAAACATTTTGAAGATATAATGGTATGAAAGGTTTCCTGGAAAATATATCTTTATGGCATTGTCACCATTAGAGTTCAGAATCCAACTTTTTGTCCTTTCCACATCTTAATGACCTTCTTGATGACATACAAAATCTTCCATTAAATTTGCAAAATGTATTGGAGAACTTGATTTTAGAACATTTGGCATCCTTGAAAACCAAAATTGGAGCTACTTTCCAGATCTTTTTCAGATAGTTGGCAACTTAAGTTGACAAAATCCATTCAAAATTGAAGTGGATGTGCTTCCTGACTGCCTTCAGGAGCATGCAATTGACCTAAAATTTGATTCTCAAGCCAAAGTAGAGTTCCCAAATATGATTGTTGAAGATTTTTTAAGCTATTTTCCTTTGTACCCAGAAGTTGCTATCAAAGTGGCAAGGTTGTTGATGCAGTTTCATAAACGTATGTGTGAATCTGGGTTTTCTATGCTGGCTTATATTAAATCAAAATACTGAGCACAGCTGGATGTTGAAAGTAACCTGAAGAGTGCAGCGTTATACAGATGGAAACAAACGTTTAAAAACTTGGCATCCCTCTCATTATGTTCTTAAGAAATAAAACCAAATAATGTAGCCTCAAATTTTAACTTCAGTGAAGGCAAGAATCCTTTACAATGTCGTTCTATAAAGTACTTTTAATTAATTAAAATGTTCTCTAAACGAAACAAGTGTTATATCTGTGTTCTATCTATATTTTTTTGTTATATCTGTACTAATAAAAGCATTACAAAACATTCTTTGAGTTAGATTTATTTATTAACTGTAATAGCACAGTACAATTTTTTTACTTTAATTTATTAGGATTAGGGAGGACGTGGTAAAATTTGAGAATGCAAAGGGGTCACAGGCCCAAATAGGTCTGAACCTCTGTCTTAAACCTTCATGCAAAAGAAATCCTCAACAAAGTGATACTTAAAAATATTACTTTTTCATAAAAATATACTTAGATCATTTTTTGATACACTACAATTTATAAAAAAACAAACTAAAGGGAATTTAATAACTTTTAACTAACATGAAAGCACTTTTTTTATTATCTCTTCTTACTCTTACAACAAAAAATCCTGGATGAAAGATAATTCTTTCAGAGAAATAAAAAAGGACTCATAAAATAATTCTATCTTGACACATTTCATGCATGAACTTTTATCTGATCCACATTTTTATTTTCGTTACAACAAAGTTTTAGTTATTTTTCCTATATTGTATTCTTATAGCAATCATTTGTGATGCTGTCAGAGTTGATTTTTTTAATTACATAGATCTAAGTAAATGCTTAGAAATAATTGTAAGTAGATTAGTTCTCAGAATATTCATTGTTAAGCTGAATAAGACCTATTACTTCTAAGTTTAATCATTTATGAGAAAGAATAAACTAAAAATAAAATACACATTAATAAAAACACAGATGATCTTTAAAAGTTAATTTATTACACTGTATTATGAAAAAAAAACTGTCACTAAAACTGTTAAATTATTGTAAATAAAAGAAATATAAGAAACAGAAACATTATTTACAATCTGTGCATTTTCATACAATTCAGAGTAAATTTAGTAAAACAAGATTACAAATTATTCAAACAATTCTACAAGCACTAAATTAAATTGACAGAAGTTAATACCTGATTAAATATCCACTTAAATAATAGAAGTATGTTGGTGATCTATGCGGTAAAGTAACATTTAGCATTCCCTTTAACAAAAACTGGTAGACTATTCAACTATCATGTGTTAATTTTGTTGTCAGTTGTTACTTAGAAAATCACTTTATTAGGTGCATACAATTCTAAGAATAAGTATCTTTATTTAATTCATAGACTATCATCACATCATGTATTTGTTAAATAAGAAACAAATAGTCATGTAGCTGTGGTTTTTGCAATACTAAATTTCTAACAATTTTAAGTACGTAAGAAGGAAAATTGCATATGAAAATCTTGAATTGTGCTAAGAATTTAAACCAATCTACCACTAACGTGATGGGATATTTATGGTTTAAATGGAGACTGATAGGTGACAAAACAATGTCTCAGTGTTATAAAAAAGCACAAAAGAAGTGTAAAGATTGCAACTCTACTTACAACATGTACTTAACAGAAGGTATACGCAGTACCTCCAAGCAAGCAAGAAATGACGCTCACTTCTTGCTTGCTTTATTGGTTTCTGATGTGTGGTAGTAAGTTTCATCCTCAGCAACAATTCTTACCAGGAAGCTGTCATGTTCTGCTTCTAAGTGTCACAAAACTTGTTCATTCAACATATTTTTCTTACATTCGTGCAGAAAATGACACCTATCTTGGAGCTATTTTATTAAATTTCTAAAAATGATATGATTGTAATCACAGGCAGGTAGATAACAGGTGCACATATGTGCAGTTCAATATAAAAACAGTGAACACAACTTTTCTATATGAATAATGTGTAAAAGAATATTCATTATGAAATATTTCCTGTTTGTAGTTATAAGTGTTTATTGTCTAAAATTATGCACAACCGGGTCAATAAATTCTTTAAAGACTAATAAACATTTTTTATGAAACCAATCTGATAATCGTGCTCATTTGCAACAGAACCAACAGTGTTACAGATAAAGAAGAGATTCAAGCTGACAGATGAATAACAATAAACGCTTCAGCAACTTCAGTTAAATGTTCTCATTATGGATGTCCAGGCAATAAATTGCGGAACATAAAATAGATGAAATTCTTTTAAATTCTAAAATGACATAACATAAAATAACAAACATAAAATGGATGAAATTGTATTCTTAACATCTAAAGAGAGCATGCTTAATAGCATTATTACTGGTTATGAATTATAAGTGCATTTTTATTAACATAAATCAAACTGTGATTCAATGTAATGGAAGCATCCTTCTCCTTCTTACAAAAGATTCAATGTTATATTATTCCAGCAATTTTAAAAAGGTTATATTAATAATTTTGGTATTCTCAAGGTACAAGATACTAAGTACAAGATACTATGTGAAATTATTTTGATGTTCCAGTAGTAATTCAAAGAAATCATCCAGCCTGACTGAGAAGAGGAGTATTACTCCATTGTGACCGTGCCAGACTTTGCGCTCATTTAACCTAGGAAAGAACTGAAAAATTAGAATGGCAACTACACCAACATTCCTCTTACAACTGACTTAGCCTAAAGCAACTTTCATCTGTGAATATGACTGCAACGTGATGACTTCTAAGTAGCAGGTCCTGGGACACTGATAAAGTAATAGGATAAGTGTAACAATGTCCATGAAGATTATATTAAGAAATAAAATGGTTTTCAAGAAAATACCTATAGTTTTCAACTAGTATTTTATTAATAATCATGTGTGACTTTGAATCAGGGAAAAACAAACTTTCCCTAACTTTCAGGAACTTTCCCTCATTCCTTCATTCAAAATCAATAACTTAATTTTTTCACTGATAACAGAAAAAAGTAATAAGTTTGTAGGTCTATTAACATAACCCACCGGGTTGGTCTAGTGGTGAACGCATCTTCCCAAATCATCTGATTTGGAAGTTCCTGCGTTCAAGTCCTAGTAAAGTCAGTTATTTTTATATAGATTTGAATACTAGATCGTGGATACCGATGTTCTTTGGTGGTTGGGTTTCAATTTACCACACATCTCAGGAATGAGCTAGGTCAAACTGAGACTGTACAAGACTACACTTCATGTACATTCATACATATCATCCTCATTCATCCTCTGAAGTAGTACCTAAATGGTAATTCCCAGAGGCTAAACAGGAAAAAAGAAAGGTCTATTAACTTACTAATAAGGTTCTAATTTCACTAAATATAATAATTAATATGACGAAGTATTACTAAATAACTGTTTAATAAATATATTCGCAATGAACAACTATAATTTATAAACAAATTGATTTATCGCCATATACAATTATAATTGTTATAATTATTAAATACATAGTAATAATGTGTCATCACTAATGTAAGATATCACTTTGCTTTAAATAAATATATATTTATACACTTAATTTCAACTACAAAATAGAAGAAAAATTAAAATAACTTTATAAACAAAATTTTAATTAGGCCTTCTAAAAATATATCTTTACACTTATCACTTAAAAATTAATTTTTGTTTCTTAAAAAAAAAGGTAGCAGAACTTCAACAATTTTTTCAAACCCTATATGGCACAATTTATTTCAGTGAAGAAAAATATTTTCTTTTTTATTATCAGTAGAGTTCATATAATAATTTTTTAGCAATTAAAAAAAATATAGACAATTAGAAAAAAATAAACAATATATAAAGAAGGATAAAATTTAAAAAAAAATAGTGTTATCAATTATTTATATTAATATTATACAGAAAATTCAACGATAATACATCAATAAAAAATTGAAATAAAAATGAAAGACTTGAATTTTAATAAATACCTCTTCTTCTTTAATATAAATAAAAAATAACTGATTTTCTAAACGGTAAATTATTTAGTTCAACATATTTCATGATTGATGTTTCAAAAATTCAAAATGATACTTTAATAAAATTTGGCACATATGCTTCTTTAAAACATAAATATAGAAGACATATTTTCTCAAATTTCAAAACAGTGATAATTTCAATTTTTAAATTATTAATATGTGAAAATATTAATTTTGTTAAATTATATTTTATTTTATTAAATCTTAAGCATTTTGTTACAGACAAAATGAATGTATGCTAATTTAAACAAGACTTAAAACATCTGCCGACTTACAGATGAAATCTGAAAAAATAATTTTGCCGGTTTTTTTCTTCAAGCTTTTTTAGTCTAGTTTGCATTATTAATTTTAACATTTTTTATTTTACACATATAAGAAAAACAAAATGAAATCAATATTAAAGAATAGACCTAAAAATTACTTTACTATACTATTTACTTTTATTATTTAATATGTTTTTTTTTGTTATGATTTCTATCTGATAGTCTGTGAAGTATAAAATCTTTGTTCAGAAATAGTTAATAACAAAATATGTAATTAAAATTACTGAGACATTAAGTATTATGTACAAACACTTTAATTCAGGGTTAGTGTGTCAATACTTTTTTCCAGTGATTTGAATCGTTCAGAAGTATATATCTGGGGGACAGAAGTAAGTGTTTCATGTTACTCATAGTATTTTTTCATATTTGGTTTATTAATTTATATATTTTTTTGTTGTATATTATTATCTTTTCGTATAGATTATTAATGATATTCTTATCATTAATATGTCTTCCTTGTGGAAGCTATGAGTGAAAAATCAGCCACCAAGCGATTCAGTCACTCTACTATTTATTTCACATGAAATATTTATAATCTCATTATATCATCTGCTATCCATTCAGTTCAGTACTAGTAAAAAAAATACCACCAAGATTCAGAGAGGGGTCAAACCAACAAATTAAATAAAATAGTGTCAACAAAAAAAAAAAATTGCTGTATAAGGGTACTCCTTTTTGAACATTATATGTGCAGCCTCAATCTTAGATCACATAAAGGCTTTACTGGATTAATTCAAAAGGAAGATTTTCAACCACCTCGTCTGGCCCATATTTATCATCAGGTTATTACAATCTCTCAGTATCATATCATGCTAAGATCAGGCTGGCCTTTCAAGAGCATTGAAACTAATCAGGAGTTCATGGAACAGACAGCAAAAGCTGCTGACATGGCATGATACATGTCTGAATATGATTGATGAACTTGTACAAGTAATGTATATATAAAAAAAATATTATTCCACTTTTTTATATGCCAGTTGGAAGTCAATTTTGAAACAGCTCTCATGGATATATTTCTAGTATTTTTTTCTCCTCAGAAGTACAACACATTTTGTTTATTTCTATATTTTTAATAAAAATTAGTACCCAAATTTTCAGGAACCATTTAAGAGCAACAGATTCCTGTTGCTCTTAAATCTCAGAATTTAATTTAAATAGAGTTTTTTTTTTTAATTTGCACATCCTTTTTATGGTGGATTTAATAAATGCTGTTTAGACTAACTGTTCTTTGAACAAAACAGATGTCCATGATAAATTACAAATCCATGATAAAATTACTAACCAGATAAATAATCAACATTCTTTAAAATTTTTATTAATATGTAAATGATAAAATAATGAAAAATCCTAGGCATGAAATTTACTTGCATCCTTTAAAACTTGATGGTTCCAAAACTCCTAGATTATTTTTGCAGGTATAGATAACACTGCTAATTATTGTACTGTCTAGCCGGGAAGACACCGTACTCTTAAAGTTACCAAAAAATATAAGTTAGGATATGTGTTAGAACACACAGTATTTTCATTGGGGTTGGTTGGCAACAGTTTTTTACAATGTAAAACACTCTGAGTAAAAGGCAGTTATGCTAAAATGGCTGTCACGTGTAGTTACAGCATCAAATAGTGGTTAGTGACAAATGTATGAACAAAAACATTCATGAACAAAAACATATGAACCATAAAATGAAGCTGATTAGTGATATGTTTAGCAACGCTTTAATAAGCTGCCACCATGAAAAACAACAATGTTGACTTGGGAAAAACATGTGTTTGAATTAGGCAGTGTTAAAGATAGGCTGCGGAGTGGACAAAAGTTAACACGATTAAAAACATGTGCTGCTATTGCAGTTTCCATTGAACAATCCTCAATAAAATCAACTTGTAAATGGTCAGCTGAACTTTATATATTGCAGACAACAATGCAAGGCCACATCAAAAAGGACTTGAAAGTTAGGCCATTTCGTCCAATGTTCATCAATGAACTGTCAGATGCAGACATGGAACGTTGCGCTCCATCCTGCCAGGCTTTATTAGAAAATTCCCTGCTGCAGTGCACCATGGAAAGGTGCTTTTTACTGACGAATGTGCATCTGTTTTTGTTCGCGTGCCAGAAATGTGTTATTTTGGGTGAAAGAAAATCCTTATTGCATGACAGAGTTGGAAAGAAATCTACCGCACTTCATGATGCAAATAAGAGCTCATCATTTGTTTGGTCCTTATTTTTTTGATGAGCCAGTGAATACACAAACTTTTTAGAGATGTTGGAGGCATGGTTAATACCACAACTTCAAGAGAAGGATCTCATGGAACAAGTGTGGTTGCAACAGGATGGAGCACCTGCACATTTTGCTCTATCAGCCCGTGCGTTTCTGAATGAAAAATTTCCAGGACAATGGATTGGCCATGGTATTCCAGCATCACCAGCTGTGTTACAATGCCACCATGAAGTCCTGATCTCACCACACCACACAATTCATTATCGGGAATTATCAAGGCACATGTATCTGCAGGTTGCTACTCCACAAACGAAGAATTGTGTAACACTGTGAGGGACACCTTCCATAACATAACACCAGAAATGCTCCATCGCATGTCACAGAGGATGTGGCAATGTATAGAATTGTGCGTGTAACATGAGGACGAACACACACACTCACTGGACCATTTAAATTAATAATACTATTGTCGAGTGGGTAAATAAAATAATTAATTATTATATCACATTTTTCATTTATATCTCATTACAAATTTTTAGTTCTAACTTTAGGGTAACTTCCCGGCCACTCTGTAGATTTAGCATACCATTACCATTTCTATACCAAATATGATTATACTTTATCATATTATGTATGAACCTAAATTAAATATTTACTTACTTAAAATGAGCAGCAGAAGCAAGATTTATGAAATCAGTAGATCATTTAATAAGTTGAATAATCTCTTTCTTTTATATGGATAAACGAAAAAAAAAAAACAAATTCAAATGAATCACATAAAATTACATTAAATGAAAATGGATAATGAAAAGATAACAATATCATTTAAAGTTATGTTAAACTAAAATTTCTTCACTGATGGTAACAAAAAAAAAAAAATAATAATAATAAGTTAATAATTTTGAATAAATAGAAAATTCTTAAATATATGTACATTTATTTTACTTGCATCAATTAAATTATTTTTATTCACAAAAAATAATATAATAAACTTATCATATAGATAAAAAAGAACAAAAATATTCATCAATCCAGATAATTACAGTTCTGGATAATAGAGTTTTACTGTAAAACATTTTACTGTTTTACATTGCAATTTATTTTGAACAATCATGAAATGAAAATTCTAATTCATAAATAATAAATTGTCCTGCTACCTTTTAATAAAATAAAAATAATTAATACAAATTCATCCTTAATCTCAAAAATAATAGAACTAATAATAATAATAATGGTGATTATTATTAATAAATTAGCATCTGATACTACGCCAAATATTTACATTATTTTATTAACTACTATATAATAGTGTTAATAATAGTGTTTTATAATAGTGTTAATAAAATATTTACACTATTTTATTAACTACACAATAATTTGTTACTAAAATAAATTCACGTTACAATTATTGACATATATATTAGTAATAGTAGTAATACATATTTATTTATATATCTATCATAATTAATTAGCCCTATTTTAATTATTACAGTTATTATAAAACAAGCACAGCCGTACTTAACCTATTATGTAATACATATATTATTTTGATAATTATTATAATGTTATGAGACAATATTAACTAGTTAATTTAATTATTATTTTATAATTACAATTATAATATAAAAAAATTATATGTACTATCAGTATATTATGTATGTGCACTTTACATCTAACTATAAATGTGTAAATATTGATTATGTGGTACGAAAATCAATATCCTCTTCATCGAGCAAAGTAAAAAAATTTAGAAGATATTAAAAGTTATTTAAAACAACCTTATTCACAAGTCAATATCAATATATTATGTTTAAATCAATAGGTTGATTTAAACATATGCAATGCACACTAGACTATTAAAAGATAAGCTGTACAAACCACAACGAATAATAAAATATTAAAGCATGTGTCTTTAATATTCTTTATTTTGTAAATCTTTACTTAATCCTTTACTTCTAGTAGGATTTGACTGTATGAAATATAGTAAAGTTGATATTTCCATACATCGTACTATTCCCAGGATGGGTAAGTTTGTTTCTTTAGGAATTCTGTATCCTTCTTAGATGGCTTTTTTATTTCTAGAGTAATTTTATTAAATCACATATTTAAGCTGATCAATGCAAGACCATTGAACAGTATTGTATTGCTTCTACCCTGGTAAAAATGTCCTAATCTTCTGAAGGATTATGGGCAGAAGGACACCTGCTACTTAAAAGACAATTATAATATATAGTAAAGATACGGTTGTTTCTTGTACAATGTTTTTCTATGGATAAGCATCAAATGCTGACCACTGAAAATCTTGCAGGAAGAGATGGAAATTTGCTAAATGCTGAGTCAGGAATAAAGGAAAGAAATCAGATTATCCAAGGAAGGAAATCCACATTTTGTGATGAAATTCTGTTTGACATTAGCATAGTTCAGGTGATCTTCACCTGACACTAGCATAGTTCAGCCAATCTTCATCAAGGAGCAAAAGAATATCAGAAGTCAATAAATTACTTTTTTCTGGATGTCATGTCATAGTTTTGGCCAATCTTTCACGATTGTTCAGTTTCACAGAACTTTAAATTCTAGTAGAAAGAATACTGCATTTATCCCAGAATATAGCTATATAATCTTGGTTGAACATTTTTATCATCAGCAATAAGGTCTGCTTCCTCTATTGTTTTCATTCAGGCATAATATGCAATACCTAAATTTCATCTCCAGTCACAATATGCCCCTGTAAAAAAATGTCATTTCCTTCTTCTTGATAACTAACAGTTGCAATATATCTGTTCATATGCTCCTCTAAATATCACAGGGACCCAGCTTTCAAAATTTTTAGATAACTTAAATGGCACTGACAATTTCATGCAGCAAAAAAAATTATTTATTCAAACTCTTTCCACCAGGTCATCAATAAATATGGGCAACTTCTTTGAGCTTCTTTATATATTTTATCTTTTATGCATTTTCCTTTACCACATATTTAGACCCATTGCATAACTATGATATTAACTCATCATATTTTTATCACTCTTATAAATCTAGCATAGAATTTTAAAAACCACATTTTTAAAAAATTTAAAAAACTAAGACTTTATTTTATAATCCTGTGAAGTGTTCAAATGGATTAACATATTTAATCTTAATTAAAAACTGAAATACCTATTAACAAACTTTTCTGTCTTTCTCAAGTACAACAACAGCCAAGTTTCCAGATGAAAAAAGGAAGGCACTGCATATGCATAAAATGGCACCTATCAAGATTTACAAGGTCATTTTTTTGTTTAGATAGAATTTACCTTCCTTGTATTACAGCATGATCAGTTACACATAAATCCTAAATAATAACTGAATTGGAATTTTTATACATTTTATAGGAAGAAAAACAGTTCCCACGGAAGAAATCAGACCTATGGACTTGCCTTATAAATTTAACAATGTCTTAATCATAAAAAACCCAGAATTTAATAAACTAGGAAACACAAAAATCTTAGGGATATCAAATAAAAAACAATAAGTATATGTATTTTCACTTCTGTCAAAAAAATTGTAATTTTTTAGTTCTAAACATGCTCAAAATTTTTATACAACTTAACAAATTGTATTATTTTGTCACATGATTAAATTAAATTTCTAATTTTTGTAATAACCCAGAGGTTTCAGAAGTAGCTGGTAATACTACTTTAGTTTACCCAGTACTTGAGTGTAAATTAAACATGTAATTAATAAATAATTTTAAAATCATCAAATCAATTAAACAACTTTTTACCTTACACTGTTCATTGAACTGTTATACAACTGCCAAAACAATTAAAATTTTATACCTACATAATAAAATAACAAAATTTTACAACAGCACCAATCAGAGTTTTACGAACTATGAATCTTATTATGTTGACTTATAATTATGTTCCTATTATTTATAAGGTGGCTGAAGAAGACACACTGTAACAGTTTGAAAGAGCTAGCAATACTGTAAGGTTGTTTTACTGATTTTGAAGTACTACAGATAAATAATTTATGAAATCAGCGGTCAGTAGTAAGTTTATACTGTATTTATATGTTGGAGAATGATTAATTCACCATATAAGCTCAAGGTTTATATATGTAATGTAGTGTATGAAAAATGCCAATCCTGTTCAGGATTCATATTCAGAATGGGTAAATTTTTCATCTGAAAGATAAACAATGAAGCTGTCACTTTACTACAGAGATTGGCAATAACAGTATACAGTATATGGTATGTGACTGTGATATATTCCTACATTAATTAAACAAGGATGTGTCATTTACTTGTTAAAATAGTAAATTTACAAAAATAGCAAAAAAACAGGTTGCTTTATGAGATGAAAACCTAAATCACATTATAGTAAAATAGAAATAACAATACAATGTACTGAGGTCATACACATTCTTAATATATTTTCTACATTTTTATACTTTTTAATTGACCCAAATGCATTATATTAGTAAGTTTTAAGATCAACTACAATATAGCACTTTTTATTTCTAGTTACATCAGATACTGGCAAACTTGTTCGATAGCTTTTTTATACTCAATTATTGAGTCTGATTTGTGAGTTTAACTTATATATTATATTACACATATTAATTTAAAAAAAAATATAAATATATACATAAAAATACATAATATTACACACATTCTTCTTATTAAATATACTTATATAAAGTAAATGGATTATCACAACAAGGTTTAATTTTATTGAAATTGGAATAATCAGTGAATCATTACATTATATTTTTCAAAATACGCAGTGATCATTAAATATTAATATGATGTAAATATTAATTATATAATTAATATACTTTAAATTTTGTTCTCTATCTTTATTAGTTTATAATTGTATAATTTTATTTAAGTAATAAAAAAATAATATTGTAGGTAAAAATATTTAAATTTATATAATTTTTTTTTAAATATACTTACTGCAATAAGCAAAATTTCATGATTATACTTATAAAATACACAGCATATTTTATAAATTTCTTTTCTACTGAATAATTGGAATTATTTCTATTATTATATTTTTCTCTTTATTTATATAAGAATTTATTATTTTCTGAAACTAATTAATCATATCAATTATAATACCTCTTACAAAGAAAATTTTACATAAATTGTAAAAAAATAAAAGAACAATTAATTAACATTTAGATTTATAAATTATATAGGTCTTCTCTATCATTTCAATAACATTTATTGTAATAATTATATATAATATATTCAGAAAATTAAACAATGATTAGCATAAACATTAAGCATTCTTTTAATATGTAATTTTAAAAATAAATTATACTCTATGATTTTACTTTATTACCAGTCATCTGTTATCCAAAATAATTTTTTGATAATAATTAATGTTCTTTAGGGTTAACTACTTCGTAAAATGCACTTAAATAAACCAACTTTAATCATTTTTACTAAAACTAATACCTTTTTAAAGAATAATTAAATAATGTTATTTTCCTATTTTTCATACATTTCTTTTAAAACGTATATATATATATATATATATATATAAAGATTTTTTAAAAAGTATACTTTATTTCATATTTTTCAGTTTTATTAAAAATATGGATAAGTCAATCAAAAACTGCAGTGCATATAAAAAAAATGTCAAATACTTTAATATCATAATGACATGAGGGTTTTATAAAAACAATAATTAATGTGTCTTTATTGACAAATCAATTTATAAAAATCAAATGTTACAAATATCAGCAGAAAACAATAGTGATATGCATTGATCAATCATCAGCAGACCATTTGGAAGGGTAACAGTATAACATTAAGCAGTGATAATAAATGAATAGCATTTTCAAACTGTCCATTTTTTCTTTTGAAAGGTTTTACACTTAGTTATGAGGAGAAAATTTACAATGGGACTTTATAAGTAAATATAAATCAGAACTCAACAGAAATAAAAGTAAAATGCAGAATCAGAACCGATCCATTTGATAAAAATAACAAATTGAACATATATGAATACGTGGGTTAAATTGAAAATCTCCCTCTTTTTTGTAGTTAAAGATAAGTGAGGTAACTTTCATTTTTAATTAACTTACTTACAGAATGTATGATATAAGATGTAACTAAAGAACATTATTCATTTTATGGTAAACTTTTTGTCAAAAATAAAAAATCAAACAATTATACATTTAGTAAAATACTTTTTTACGTAGTGGTTTTGCTAATACTGTTACATGAACAACTTTGTAATCAGCATTTTTATCTATACAACTATGAACTGTTAGTTATATATGTAAATGTTAATATTTAGAGCATTTTTTAAGAAGTTATGCAAAATATTTGTAAAAGTGCTAGAGAAATAGTAAGACTTGCATATATCCAACAAACAATTTTAAAATATCAGCTTGTTAAAATAATTCTTGTTTATTTAATGAAAGAATGTAGTAAATAACAACATAAATTCATCCTCATACAATGTTATGCTTCTGCAATAATTGAACATGTAAAGAAGAAATATCCTCAAAATTGAAGTATATGAAGTTAAGTAAAAAACAATCTCAAAGCCATGGTCAATGAACTAGTTCCTTAGATCACCAAAGTTAAGAACACTAAGTATAGTTTATCACAGTAATTTGCCATTTTTCAGTAACTAATGCCAATGATAGTCAATAATTTTTAAAATACAAAAAGGTTTTTGAAATACGCTAATTCACATATACAGGTTAGAAAATACTCGTAATAAATTATCAGAAGGTCTAGTCTCAGTTTGATTGGATCACTAAGAAAATATGAAAATCAAACTGTTACAAAATTTGTTGCTAATAAACCACAAATTAAAATCTGAAATAAATAATTATAACTGTTTAATTTTTTAAATAAATTAAGGGTGAGCTATTTTGATAATGAATTGGTGGCACCAACTAAGTCAAACTAGAGTTAAAATTAAATTATTAAAATTTAATAATTGTTTTTTGAATAAGCTGTTTTTCTTTTGTTTTTTTTTTAATGTAATAAATCTTCTAGTTTGGTTTATCATAGTGACTTATTTGTTTTAACAAATTGAGCATTACTAACATATATAACAGCAGAAATCAGAAAAGCCCAAAAAGAAATACAAGCTAGACAATTAATTACAAGATAATTGGACAATTTTCCAGCTTTTTAAGTACCTATTAATTTTACAACAATTTTAATTCTGAGAAGGGTCTGATACATTATGTCAAGATAGTGAATTGGTTATATTATCTTAGGTTAGAATAATTATCTAACTTTGATTTTTTAATGTAAAATAAACCATTAATTTGTTATATAACTGCTACTGCTACTCAGTTATTTAAACAATTTGGAGGTCTGGTAACATTAAACATACATAGCAACACCAGTTAGATTAACAGAAATTACAGTGTATTAATCAAGATCTACCTCACACCAAAATAAACTCCTTTTATTTGTCATTAGATGAATTTGCAATCAAATTAACAGATCCTTCTGTTGTTAAAAAAAAATTACAATAATAAAACAGATAACATGTTTCATTCATTAATGATTACTAATTCTTATATAGATTAGATTTCAATAACTACAATATAAGTACTTATTTTTTTGGAACTGCCACTTTAATATTAAGTTAGCAGACCTTTTATTTCTTTTTAAAAATGAAGTAGAGTAAATTTTGTAATTTCATACTTAATTTAAGGCTAATTCTATAATAGATTTAAAAATTTTCAAACGGATCTGGTCAACTTGATAATTGCAATTATTGTGGTACAGGTTAAGTGAACGACTGATGGTTTAACTTGGGAAATGATATCCAAACACAAAGTATATTAAATAATTTACTTAGTGAAATTTAAATTAACCGTACATGAATAAACCAAAAGTTACACTAGACAAAAGATGGCTACTAATACTTTCACTAAATTTGGGAACAGCAGATGTGAAAGTCTGTCCCAGCATAGCTAAGATATTATAGAATCCCACATTCTTTACTGTAGGTAAAGAATTTTAGTTGTCATCAAAGAAATGTTTGCATAATGCATCTTCAGAATTTTTCTGTAATTAAAGAATCCAAAACCAGCTAAAACTATTTAATGTTATTCAAAATACATAGAAGACAATTTTGTTAAAACTGAAAGTGCCTTAACACCAACCATTTTAAAAACTGCTAAACTTTACTCTGAAAGAATAATTGGCGTGAAATACAGTACAAAATTTATTGATAAATCACACTGTTCTATTAATGCATAGGTAATGCAAGGTAATTTTCAAAAATTACAGTACTTGAATTATTACATACACTGAATTGTTCAATAATCCCCTAACAAATTATCCCCATCCTACAGTGTAAAATTATTTTTATCTATTTACATAATTTTCATCTTATTTTAGATAAAAAACTTATGAAACAGATAATTTTATGTTCATTTATTTGTTCTATTGGTCTAAATGATATCAGTCACAATTAAATTTGTTAAAAGAAAGCCTTCAGTAATGAAATATACTACGCTAATTTGTATTAATTACAAAATAAAAAATGTGGAGTGTAATCTACACTAACAGTTAGCTGTACACAATACCTCATGTTAATCATTAAATAATCATTTAAATTATTCCTATGAGTGGTAATAATTTAGCCTGTACTGGCTAATACAACAGAACTACTATAGTTGTTTATAAAGACTTATTATAATAGATATAATTTTATACAATTTACTTCAATAAAAAATTATGAGTAATTTTATTAAAAACATCTTATTTAAAACATTTGTTTGTTAACTTTAAATTATTTATTTAAATATTAACCAAAATTCTTGAATCGATTTCAAAAATGGATGTGAATTTTTCAATGAAGTTGTTCTTTTTAACTTAACACTAAAAAAAATTATTTATAAAACAAAAAAGTTTCTTAAAACTATAATTCTGGATATTTTTTATTTTATCATTTATAAAATTCTTATTAAAAAAAGGAGATAAAAAAAGCTCTGAAATGATGAATTGGCAGTATGACAAACTTTACTATAAATATCATGAAACAGTGATCATTCAAAAACATCAACATTTTACCCATCTTGGATATTTGTAATCATATTTTTATAGCAAAACTATGTTAATTATAAATTTATAGCAAAACATTCTCAAAATTATAGCACAACTGTCTTATATTACTGCCAGCTACTATCATTCATTTTGTGGATGCGTCCAATCCATAAATTTTGTAAAATTTAGAATAGATTTAAATAATTTCTAGTTTTGGGATAACAGAAAAATACTACTACTGCAAAATCCTAATTTTTTAATTATTGTTATTATTAAATAAATTACATTAAAATGAACTTCTTTTAACTGCTATACTAAGCAGATATTCATCATTGCCATTTCTGCATACACCACATTAAACTGAATGTTATGCCCTTTTATAGAAAACAAAATAACATCTAAAATAAACAATCTCAATATTAATTTTTGTTAATTATTTGTAAATCTAATTAAAGATTTTTGCTTCCTGTATGTTTTTATATCCTTATAAAAAAAATGATGATTTATTATATTTTGTTAATTATACATTAGCTAACTGGAGGCAGTGTAATCGTAACACATTTTAATTTAACGAAGTGGTATATTTAATATAAAAATACACCAAAAACAATTTAAAAATGTTATAAATAATAAAAACATCCTTCTTTAGAAAATCATTCAAAGTATCCCCATTAAAAAAAAATCTCACAAAAGCTGTATAAGTGTTTATACGTAATAAAATGTATAATTTAATTAAATGGCTTTTTTCAACACTATGTTCATTAAATAAAAAATTAAAAGAATTAATGTACAAAGTGAACAAATATTTTAATTTATGTATTTTTGTATGTAAATCAGATGGGTGGATAAAGTGACAAATGAAGAGGTATTGCGGCAAATAGATGAAGAAATAAGCATTTGGAAAAATATAGTTAAAAGAAGAGACAGACTTATAGGCCACATACTAAGGCATCCTGGAATAGTCGCTTTAATATTGGAAGGACAGGTAGAAGGGAAAAATTGTGTAGGCAGGCCACGTTTGGAATATGTAAAACAAATTGTTAGGGATGTAGGATGTAGAGGGTATACTGAAATGAAACGACTAGTACTAGATAGGGAATCTTGGAGAGCTGCATCAAACCAGTCAAATGACTGACTGAAGACAAAAAAAAAAATGTATGCAAATGCAATTTTTTAATAAAAACATTTCCACATAGAATAGCTTAATTTTCTTAAAATCACCAAACTATTTTGAGATAATCCATAAATGTTGGAACTTCTAATCATATGCAATTCCATTAGATTTAGATCTTTTTCATTCTTTATGTAATATTTAATTTTAGAATATAACTTAATTAGAAAACAAGGAGAAATTAAAAAAAAAAAAAATATTCTAAGATTTCTAGCTGTTTATTGTTTACTTTTTTACTGTGACAGTGTAGAAGTTTTAATTGTTTAAATATTTACTTTCAGGACTCAGGGCTCATGTAATATGAAAAAAGGTAGTAGATTCTGATTGTATATTTGTGTCCATACTATGTTTGGATTAATAACTGGGAATTGGGTGGACATAATGTGTAGTTAAATACATTAAACAGTAAATATGGGGTACTATTTAACTTTAGAGTTTGGAGTTAAGGTATCATGTGGATGAGATAATAGAGGAATATTGTGTCTCAGATCATTTGCTGGGAAAGTTTAGTTACTCTGTTACCAATAATTTAATATCAACATTTAATATGGCAATTTGTTTTTCTCAGTATGATATATCTAAACATTCTTAGTAAAAATTGAATACACTTCTCCCTTGTTTTTTTTTTGTTTTTATAATAAAAACCAAATCAACGGAACAAATTTTTAGTCCCAATATTATTAATTTATGTTTTAGCAAAGTTTTATCTATGTATTGCCCATTTTAAATTTCGTAATTATTGTAAAATTTTATAAGTTACTTCATTTTTATTAAATTTTTATCTATAAAATATGTATAAGATAAGATTTCCTTCAGTAATTTTACACATTCCATATTTTAAGCAATATTTTAGACTTCCCCATATTTTGTAAGATTTAGTAAAACATCTGCCCTGTGTAACTTAAACATATATACATAATACAACTAAAGGGCAACAAAATGTTATTCAGAGTAAAAAAAAGATTGTCAGTTAATTAACCAATTAATTCATAGAAGTGAAGCTTTATGCAATAAATGTGACATAAAAAATATTAGTGAATGTTAAAAAAATAATACGAGAAACTCTACATGAAAATTTAAAATCTTGTAGTACATTATAGTATATTTAAATTTATATCTTATTATTTAAAATTCAGGTAATTTTTATATTATTATTAGTATTAATATACTTATTGATCGTATAGCAATTTGGATTTGGACTGAAATAAAAGTGAATCACATTAGCAAAATTACAGGTTTTGCTAGAGTAAACACTGTTAATAATTGGACTTTTATGATTAATATATTCTGTTAACTATTTTTTAAAGGTTGTTTTTGTAATCTGATAACCTACATTTTTTTAAATACAATGTTTTCAAAATATAGTCACACAGTCCAAGTAGTTTATGACAAATCTTTACAACAGAATTCTACTGCCATAAAATGATAAACAAGCACAATTTTCCACATACACCACAATTAATTAACTAAATAAATAGAAGGAATAAAATTAATATGAAAATCTCATAATCACAAAGCTAAAAATATATCAAACAAACAAATTAGACATTTTTCTACTTGTAAAAATAACACACATAGACTGAACAGCACCACGAGTGTTCAAAGTTATAACAAACTGGCTAAAAACATTATTAAAGTGAATGAACAAAGAACCAAACAGTTGTACATTTAAAAAACAAATAGCAATAACATCTTATGTACAGATTAGAAAAAAAAAGATAAAATTTAGTTCAATTTATGAACTACAGGAATGACCAGTAGAATATTAGGAAGAAATATCCTCATCCATGGATCTGGCTAACCAAGTATCAAATCGCAACATAAAACACTATTTGGATGAAACAGTGCCAGCTAACAATGCCCAAAGCTAGTAAGACTCCACTGCAACATAGTTCTGCGCATAAAGGATTAAAAGTATCACTTTTTGACGTTATAATTATTGGAAAATAAATTGTTTACATTTCCCCTCCCCTTTTTCTATAAAAATCTTATTTACATCCTTAATCCTCGATTATTTGTTTAAAAGATTTTTATCTTAGTATGCTTAAGAAGGGATTCCCTTTATTTCTTCTACAAATAAATTCAATAATATTGAATGCCTTATTTCTATAATCATAAATATTATTCCATCTAACTACTTAACTATAAACATTTTTGATTTTCTATAGAGCTGTGAAAATGAAGAAGCTGTTTTAGGCTATTGCTAGAATGTTCTACCAATAATTCATTAAATTTTTGAGTTTTTTAAATTGAGTCACCTATTGTATATAAGCTACATTGTGTAAAAGAGATTGAATTGTATGAATTATGCCATAAAGGAATATAAGACATAAATGACATCATGACTGTTGACAGGGCAAAGCACCTGAGAAAGTTTCTAAGAACAGATATCAGAAATGTTTCTAAACATTTTATTATTAGTAGCTAAATTGTGTAGTTGTTAAAAATAACTACTTTCAAAAAAATACATTGTAAAACCTTTTAATATAGATTATTTTATACATGATATATACAAAGGTGATATATCTTAATCAGCACTGATTGCCTTTAAGGATAAAAATTTGTTAAAAATTAAAATCCAGATATTTCCGGTTTAATACAAGATTTAGTTAGCAATTAAATTATAGAGACAATCTTAATATCACTTGATCTAATGACAAGATAAAACCATTTATAAATCTTTTATCAGTTTTTTCAAAGGGATCAAGGCTATGTCAAATTTTATGCAGAATTAATAAAAAAGAATGTAGACACATGAATAAGATAAAACATGAATAACACTACAATGGAATTAATAATTTTATAATTTATTTAATTCTTTTTAATCTTAAAAAGTTTATTATTGTTGAAAAAAATATTGAGCTTACCAGTAAATTAATAATAGAAAATAAGTATGGCTTATTTATGAATGATCTGTTTCAGAACAGAAATAAATTTTCGTGGAAAAGCTGTTGGTAAAAATTATAACTAAAAATACACAATGCATTAACAGAAGTGTAATGACAAAATGTATACATAAACATAAAATGTTTTTATACCAAGCAAACAGCAATTAAATAAAAAAAAATTTTTTACTCACTTATTGCTTTTAAAATTTTTAATTAAATTTCTATGTATTAAGAAAATCAAACAAATTAAAATGGAAGCTAACATTAGAAGTAATATACATAATATTTACTTCTGGATAGATGAGATTAAAAACTTAAGATAATTAAATTTACATTGGAAATGAAAAATATTTTTTTTAAGTTAATTCTAGCTAAACAATACTGAAAATCCTATAAATAAAAAATTCAACTTCAACATAAATTTTTTAAGTAATTATTATTTAAATTCAATAATGTAATCCATAATTTTTTTACTGAAATTTCAAAATCAAATAAAATAAAAATAATTAAAAAAGCTTCAAATTTTACATTAAAATGCAATTTAAAATAGAAAATAAGAATCATCAGAAAAATAATGCATATTTTTATTACCTCACAAAAAATGAACAATATTGGCTCCTCCACAAACAATATAACCTTACTACAATAAAAATGCCAAGCAATGTGTTTTCCTGTGACTGTTCTTGATCAGATACTTTGAAATAGAGTAGAGTGTATGCAATGACTGAAGTTTTAACCATGGGAAACAATATTCTGACTGAAATTCACTATTACTTACAACCAGTTTAAATCATATTAAACTGTAGGATAATAAAATTTCATAATTATGAAACTAGTTATCAGAAACAATGGATGAACTGTTACTATAAAAATAAATTTAATAATTTATTCAAAATTCTTATTTAATTATTGCCTGTTTAATTATATTCTTAGAAATATTTTATAATTTTAAAAAAGCAGCTTCGATTAAAACAAAACTCTTATAAATACTTACGATACAGTAGTTCTATTGTTTCAGTATTTACTATTTAATAACATTTACTATATATGACTAAACATGCAAGTTTTTTTTATATTTATAATAACAAAGATAGTTTTTACTGAAAGTGTTTTTTTAAGAAAACAAAAAGCAATCGCAAACCTTAAACAAGTAACGACATAAGATGTAGTTATATATTATAATAAATTCATAAACAATAAATATATATTATAATAATGATAAAATTATTTACAGAAAATATATTTTATATAAAAATATTTTAGCAAATTTGTTTACCAATTTTACCCAAGAAAATAAATAAAAAATAATCTTTTTATTAAATAAAATTAAAATTAGGAGGCATAAAAACAATGAGAAGAATAATTAAAACATTTTATTGTTTTTTAACAAAATTACTTTTTCAAGTAATTGTTTTAATAGCTTTAATTCATTAATCTTAAGTCAGTTTATTTCGTACAGTAATTCTGATATGGACAGATCGTTTTTCATTGTCTAACAATTAATTTTCAATACTTTTCAAAATAAAATGCATTTAGATTGATAAATTTTATAAAATAACTAATTATAAAACATACATTAAGAAGTAGTACACAGACAGTAAAATATGTGAGGTCTATCGATTGACTATCTGAAATGAGCTGTGATAAAACAGATTAATCAAATTATTGAACGAAGTAATTTTTTTAAATTTATTAATAAACAAATTTTTTCATGTTAAGGGATTTAATATGCACCATATTTATTTTTAATTACATTAAAATGGTTGCAAAACATGAAAAATTCCAGTAAAGTATGTAACTTAAATTATTTGTCCGATATCTAGCAGCAATAACTGAAACTCTCTTAATGCATTTAATATGCATTGTGAGTTGAATTCCAACAAGGTAGAAGTGTAAATAACAGTAGGGCAAGATTTATTAAAGAAGCAGAAGGAATAAACAGTGAACCTCTCATCAAAGTAAGCAAATGGGTTAAGTTGAATTTGAAGTTCTGATTAAAAATATCTAATTTATTTAAGTATATTAATCAATCATATACAGTTGTTGCATCGTTCAAAAGTACATCAGAGAAAATTTAGGATATCAAAAGAATGAGTCACATAATTAAATTTGGTTATCAAAAAGGGATTTGTGAATGAATCACAAGGGAAGCTATGGCTTTGGTGAAAGGCTGGTAAAGAGTTCTGGCAGAAAGTATTGTTACTGAATACGAGTACCGAAAATACTCATATACTTCCCCCACTGAATGTTAAATACGCTCACCGAGTCTAACAAATAAAACACTGTCTTCTGTGTAAATAGTTGGTCAGTTCTATCAACAAATTCTACTTCTATGAGTCTTTGAACTAACCCCTGGGAATTCATGGCTGGATGTGGGTTGATGTTGAAATCAAATAGTTAGCACTTTAAAATTAAAGACATTTTGTATCTAACAAAAAAGTTGAAGTGACTTTTGTATCTCAACAAAATATGATCAGATTGGGTATAAGCATTAGTCAATTCTCAGTCACATAAAATTTGCATGTTATTAAACTACCCACAACATGGAAGCAAAACAGTATAATGGCTTACAAAAACGGAAATGATTTAATTTTAGTTTTTGGAATATTTGGTCAATAAAATTATGGAATAAGAGGTAGTAATTATCTTACTATAACATCAAACTGACATTAAAATTCTGTCAGAAACTAAGAAAAAAAACTTGACCTTTTTTCTGTTTTTGTTGTAGAGTGGATAAAAGTTAAAGAAGAAAATCAAAAATTGCTGTTTTAGGTATTGAAATGCATGTAAGATATCCAATATCATAAGAGCCCATAAATAAATGGTTAATGATAGTAAATTTGAGTCAAGAATTATGAAATTGTAATTGTTACAGTACACAGCAAGTGAAGGTTCTAAAGAATAAGTCCTGTGATAATCTATACCAAGTTTAACAGCCAATTAGGCAGGAATATTTTTTGTTGAATATTTATAATAGAATTGTGAGGAAGAGCACAATGGTAAGGTAATGGGGAATTACAGAGAGAATGTTTGAAATGACAATGGGAAACAACTGGTAAATGTTTTGGATCAATTTCATGTAGATGATAAATACTTTTTTGTTTATACAGATAAATGCCATAAGAATAAGAAAGAATTGAATATTATTTTTAAATATTACTTACAAACATTTTTGACTGAATAATAATCAAATTGGATTTATGGTTATAGCTTGAAGGCCAATCACTGTTGCAAATATTTTTACATTTCTTATCACTTCTTGTGCAGTATTAACCAAACTTGATCATTGGTTGCTGGCCAAAAGGTAGAGATAATTAAATTTATAATTGAAATATATATTAGAATATATAGAATGAATAGGATAAGATATATTTATCAAAAACATTTGAAGGATAAGTTACATCTTACAAATGCAACAACTAGAGAACAATATGATCACTTTAAGAGGTGTATACTTGAAGCAGCACAGGCAACACTTGGTTTTCATGTCTGTTTTCAAATCTAAAACAGATAGTGGAATTAAAGAGATTATTAAAAAAAGATACAAAGAAAAGTGGTATATCAGTAATATATGAATAATATGGATGAGCGGTCAACACAATAGAGAGTTATATAAAATAGTTAAATTAGAAATAATGAGAAGTAAGAATCCAACACTGAATATGAGCTGTGAATATATTGGGAAGATGAATGGAGGCCATGTTAAGGATGTTAAATTCATCTCCTAGAAAAGATTTTCATATTCAAGGTAATGGTAAAAAAGTATAATTGAAACATTTTAAAGGATTACTGCAGGAAATAGACCAGTTTGCTTAAGATTATGGGAAATTGTCGTATGAAAAATGGGTTACATATTAGTGTAGTGAAAAGAGCTTTGAAAAATATGTATATCAGCTGAGAGTGGATCAGTTTACCAAAATTGTTAGAATGACAAGAGCACTATTTGAGAGATGAAGGCTTTAGGATAAGTAATCAACAAAATTAATGTTTCATGCTGAAATGGGTTTTAAAATAAAAGTCAGAACAGTGAGGAGATGCATGTAGCTTAAATACATTCACTAGAAAGAAAAGTCCTTCTCTTATTAATGTACTGATTAATTTATACCACAAAATCACTGCAAGAGCAAAAGTTTTAGATATTTTATTAGATGAATTTTCTATTTTTGTGACTAAAAGCTAAGACAAGGGTGTAGGTTGTCACATAGGCTATTTAAACTTTGTCTCAAGGATGTGCTTAAGAAGTGGCATAAATAGAGTGGAAGTATGGATGTAGTAGGTAGTTAATGATGACTTATTTTATTTTTTACTGATGAAAACAGAGTCCAGGCCATCTCAGCAAGGTAGTTAAGAAGTTGGATGAAGTGCACTCTCTATATGGTCTCAAAGTAAGTACTTGACTGTAGGAAATCTGACTTAGGATGAAGATAGAGGATTATTGCAGGGGTTTATAGAGACATTGTAAGACAATTTATATAATTGTGGTTGAGAGTGTAATGCTGTATGGATCTGAGGAGTGAAATAAAAGTGCAAAGAATAAGTCAAGACTGCTGGGAACAGAAATGGATTTTTTGTGTAGCATTCATGAAGGATCAGATTCTCAGATTGGATTGTGAACAGGATGTAGTAATATGGTGAGACATGAGAGTTGCTACAGATATAATAAACAAGATACTATAGCATCAATTGGTTTTGGTTTGGACATGCGAGTTAAATGCGAAAAAAAGATGGCTATGTAGAATTTTGGATTCCAGCATGAATCCCAGGTGAATATAACGGGAAATAATATAATGAATAGGTGAATATAATGGGTGAAGTTTTCCCAGGTGAATATAATGGGATCAAGTTAATGGGACTGTGCAAGCCAGAAATATAAAATAAGGATATGTTCATAACCACTTAAAGTGGAGTCTAGTGCAGAGACAATAGTAGCAGTAAAAATCTATCAATATTATGATCAGTGATTATAGTTGGGTAAAACAGTCAAGCATAAAAGCAAAATATAGTATTTAACTAAAAATTATACCTTCAATAAAAAATCAAAATGTATGTCTACCAGACCAATTACTTAGAGACAAGACACACATAATTTGATTGGCATATATATTGTCACGTGTTCCCGGCTCAACCAGATATTGAGGGACTAACAATTAAAAATGTTTCTATATGATTTATTGCTCTAAACACACAGGAAATAAGATAAATAAATAATAATAATAAACAGAAATAATAACAATAGTGAATAAATTACATAAAATACTATTTCAAGTAGATATAGATAGAATTTGTTTAAAGGTGGTTAAATCATAAAAGCAGAATACAGTCTAATTGACCAGACATTATAATGACTGCTAATGTTAACAACACTTTGTATTGCATTAACCACAAGTTTTTTTTTTTTTTAACTTCCGGTATCACCATTAGGTACTGCTTCAGAGGATGGAGATGAATGTTTTGTAGTGCGAGAAAATGCCATTCTGATCAGGCATGGCACTTTTCACACACTACTAAACATTCATCTCCATCCTCTGAAGCAGGTATGGTATTCCTTAACAATGCAATTCCATTCAGTGCAAATACCTTTCTTTTTTACAATAAATCTTCTCTACAGTTTATGAGTGAATTTAATAGTCACTTTTCACTATTGTCTTACAATAACTCACCGAACAACTTCTTGTCCACAATGGAATGCTTGTGATTTACACTTTACTCATTACCACTACACTCTTACTGACAACACAGTCTCAAAATAGCATTGACCCTTGCCGAGCTACTCACTTATTACTTGCTTCATACTGATTTTCCCACTGGCCCAAGCAGTATTTATAAACCCTGACCTGCAGAACCGCCTCCTTCCTTAACTGTTGAAGCATAAGAATTATTATCCATACCCTTACATTTTCCCATGAATTCTTATTGTAGTCTGGTAACCCTTCTTAACGAACAACAGCTGTTGGAGGTATGCCATTGACAGTATTACAAAGAACAATTGTTAAATGGATCCGTTAGTCTGAGAAAAGGATCCCTTTTAGTACCCTTCTGGATTCCTTTATCTCATACTTTCTTTTTAATTGGAAGGAATCCGTTACCCAGGTACATTATAATGGTCTTGTTACAATTTATATGTAAAATATAGTATACTTCACCTTGAAAACTTGAAGCAACTATGAAACGGTGTTTTTTATTGAAGAAATAGCATTGCCAATATGGTATTGCAGAACAATAATACTAGACTGCACACTTTGCAAATGAAATTATATTTAATTGAAAAATTTTAATAAATCTTCTATATTCATTATACAGTCATGGCTTAGTACCCAGTGATTTCAACTGGTTTCCTAACCACAAAATGAACAGCATGATACTCATCTCTTACAAATGGAAAAACAATACAATTATGGATTAAAAATACATTGCTTGGAATTTTCAATGATGACATGGAATACTTTTTATATCAAGAAAAATATAAATATTTTCATTCTTAAAACAATAAATCATACCCTCTCATTACTTTTCATATCATCACTCATATTTCCATTTAAAACAAAGTATTATAAATGAAATAAATCTTTTATTTATTTAAATAATGCATAAATCTAAAATTAATAATAATTATTTAATCCTAAATAACAAAAATATGAGTAAACCTTTTGATATGACATTAACATTTAATAAGATTAAATATATTCTTATTATATTAATTTCCACATTACAAAAACATAGTCAGATGCTATATTAATGCAGTTTTTATAACAATTTAATTAATATATTGGAAAAAAAGGAATGTATTTTTTGATAGTATAAAAGTCAAACAAAGAGACCCAAAAATAATAGGAAGTTGAATACGATGTCCATGAACTATATTTGTAAAACCCCATGCTAAGTGTCACTAATCAACTTAATTCTTAACTTGGCTATAGAAGAGCTATCTTCTGGGCTTACAAGAGCCCACAAGATAGTTTGATGATGTTTATTAGGCTAAAAACAAGTGAATGCAAATTTTTATTAAATTTTGGGAAATCAGTAACTAAAATTTTCAATCTACAAAGGTTAAAGAAAAATATTTTTAAGCAAGATCTAAGTACATAAACTTAATTCGCATTTCAAATGAGGTAAAATAGCACTTTTAACTCCAATCAAAATTTGGCTAATCTTCAATCACCTTAAATAATAGAAATCTTGAAAGAATTTGCAATTTAAAATGAAATTTGTCATCACATCACTAACGAGATTTCTGAGTTATTTGTTTGTCCTGAAGTTTATATTCATGAATGCTAGGGAAGATTTGAAATGTGCAAAATTTGTTAACAAGGATAAAAAAACAGCAATCATTTGAACATTAGCCGCAAATTGAGAGACCAAATTTGAAATGTCTTAAAGTTTCTGTTTACAGTTGCAACTGGACATGGTACTAGGTAGTACGGTAATAACTGGGAACAAAATAGATGTCAAATAAATAATTGAAAATTACAAATTCACGAAAATAAGACCCAAGTTCAATTTGATGTTATTTTATTTGGAAATCTAGACTTGTATTACACAACAGTATGCAAAATAAAAAATGCCAGTTATTTTTGGGTTTCCCTCAAACCATTACAACATGATAATATATATAGTGTTTATTGTTGTGGAGAAATGTTAACTTACCATTAGTAATTTCATAAAAATATATCGCAGCAATATAGTTTTATTACTCATTCCATACTTTTATTATCATTCATACTTCACTATTATTATATGACATTTCCTGCTTGTATTTTTTTCTAATTATCAAATACTGAATCATTTCCTCTGAGAAAATTTGTTAAAATACAATTTATAATACTACAATGTAGCAACAACATTAAAATGAAAAAATTGCAAAATGTTTACTTTAAAAACTCAAATCATATAAATAAAAAAACTATTTATTATATTTCAGTGAAATTGCTGATAACCTATACTTTCTAATCGGCTTTTCTAAGGGTGAAAATCAGAGAATGTAATAAATTGAAATATTGAGTACTTCAAACAACTCCCTAATCTTATCTAGACAATGAAGTTTCATTTAAATATACTCAAGGAGGAACTAATGTATATAATTATCATTTCTGAACTATTAATCATTCACATAGTAGTGTAATGTTTAAAAAAAGCCACCGCTAATTTATAAAAATGATGTTACATGTTTATTATACACAACAAAAGTAATTTGTAAAATACACAAATCTGTAAATAACTTTTCTATACTTTGATATACGTTACATGTTCTGAAAGTATGATTTTCATTCAATTAATGTTTGCAAGTTATAACTTATACAGTCTTTACTTAAAAATATATCTACTTACAGATGTACTGAATACATTCCCATTTCAATCACTCTAATGGCTTTTCTTTGCACTGATACACATACAAAACAGTTTCAATTTTAATAGAATCATTTTATTTTATTTTTCTATAAACACTTTCATTAGTTACAGGGTCATGATAAACATGGATGTATATATTTACTACCAATCTTTTTCAGCAATCTGACACTTCTACAGCCTA
The DNA here is from genome assembly GCF_047948215.1 of Lycorma delicatula. Lineage (NCBI taxonomy): Eukaryota > Metazoa > Arthropoda > Insecta > Hemiptera > Fulgoridae > Lycorma > Lycorma delicatula. Next base: position 378,786,701 of record NC_134455.1, on the reverse strand, counting down.
GTATGGGTTGAACTACTGAGATTAAAATGCAGTAACAACTTATTTCATTGCATTTTTTATTCTTCTACTGCAACAACTAAATAATTTTTGGAGGTAAACTTTTCCAAGACTTACAAGCAAATATATCTGCTGCTGCAATAACTATTTTTTTACACATAAAAAAATTATTTTTTTCATATTAATCTCACATAGCAATAATATTTTTTGAATAATATACCATGCTTTTCCATAGCTAAATGAATATGCAAGTGTATTAAAAATATGTACATAAGAAAAGTAAAAAAAAAAATATTTCTATTTAACATTTCTTTGTTGTTAGAATAATGGGAGAAATGTTTGTGCTACAAGAAATAAAAATGATAAGCTAAATGCTTCATTCTTTAATCATACTTGCATAGTCCACAATTTCAACACACTGAACTGTTTAAGTTTATCCAGACTGGTTCAGTTACAGATATCTAACTCAACAGGCAAAAATTAAGTAGACATCATGACTTTTCAGCAATCAATGTTTAACAGTCCAGATTGGAAAAAGGTATTTCATAGTATGTAGAATTTTAAAGCAGTATCTCAGAATGCACTAATACTACTATATCAAAGAATTGACAGAAAATTAAAAAAATGTTCATTATGTAGAAGGCTCCCAGATTTAATAGAAATGCAAAAATAAACTGTAATTTGTAAATCTGATAGTATTCAGCCAATCTTGAGCATGAGAAGTTACAGAAATAGACTTAACAAAACATTTTGAGAAGTAAAATCCCAAAAGTAATTTGCGAGTTGGAATATGTTTCTCCGAAGATGGATGTTCAATGCTCTTTCTGTTAATCATGTAATTTGACTTATTTTTTTGATATTTCAAAAAAAGAATTCTACAAACTATTTACATGTACTGCAACCGGACTCCACACCACTGATAATATATGATACACGTTATTTTTTTTCAATAAGATAGCATATGTGCACGTTTTTTGTACGTTCATAACTTTCTAGGGAAATTTTTTTCAACCAAGGTAAGATTAAAAAATGCATTAATATCTACTTCAAAAGAAGCCGGCATGAGGCCATTAAATTCTACTTTTATCTGCTTGCTAATGTCTATTGAAACAATTACAGGTAATAATAATTACTGGGTACAGAGTTCATAATATATGATAAAGTTGTTATTATAATGCTTATAATAACAACTATGAAAAAGTTTCATGATCAATTTATTTTTATAAATTTTTAATTTGGTAAAAATTCAATTTAAGTTAAATAATTATGTAGTATTTTTACATATTATTTCAATCCAAAAATCTTCCTGGTCCATTTCCTATAACCAAATTGTTTCCTATTTTTTTCTTTTCACATACTTATGTTCTAGATATTAATGTATGAAATTTGTTATTTAAATGTAATACTGTAATTTAATTAAAATTAATATATGCTCTTTTTTCATGTTCAGACCAAAAAATTAAGTTTCAAATTTCCCTAACTCTCGCAGTCTCAATAAAATGGTACATACATTTTTTTCAATTTTTGGTACAAACTGTGAAATATTTACACACTTTAAAAATGTTTACACTAATGTGTTGGTTTCAATATTTCATAGATGAAAATGGTATTTAAATGTTAGATAATCATGTTTACTTTTGTTAGAAGGCTTGCTCTCACCTGGTTAGCTGAATGAATGTGATGAAAACCTTAACATTGTTTAGGAATAATCATTACATCTACACCTAAAATTTGGTTTGGTCCTTTTTTTTTTAAATTATGTACGTTTCAATTTATCATGACAGTCTAGCAGTTTATTGCAATGTTTAAGGTAAACAAATTAAATTGTTAAGTTTCAGTATGATGATATGAATTAGAAACATTTTAGTCAATGCTTAATCTGAGAAGACTTAAAAAGACCAGAGCTCTTAGACAACAGATTTTTTCTGTTGAAACATTAAAATTGTACCTTTTTTCAAATATTAATAAACAAATGTTATAAAATCTGGGAGCAAATGCCATTAAACATGTATGAACCTATGTCCAAAATAGGGAATATAAAATTTCTTTTCAACATATATTTGAAATTGAAATATTTATAATATGATTATTTTTCTAATTGAATCTTTGGTTAGAGAAAATATAATTCAAGATCAGATTTCATTCTTGCTTAAATTATTTAATAACGAATTATTTTTCCATTTTTTAATTATTTAAGCACTTTTCTTTCTTTAAAGGATGACTGACTAACAAATAAACTTATTTTTATTTTTTGCAAATGTGGAAAAAAATATTGAAAAGCTATATTGCACATTCATGATATTAATAGTTCTCTTTATGAATAGTTATTGCACTTTTTTATTAAGTCTGGTTTACATAAGAGATTTCCTAAACAATAACTGATGAAATTTTTTTATTATAAAGTTAATTCACTTGAAAGAATATGTAAATAGTTTAAAATAATACAGTGGAAACTGGGAATGATAGGTTTTATAGGGTTTCCTATAAGTTAAAGGTGTATTCAGTTGTTCTAAATTTTAAATCTAAATTGTTCTAAATTTTTTTGTTTTAAATTTTAGGTCTGTTCATTAGATGCTCTATTTTTTAAGGATTCTAAAATTTTAATATTAACAAAAACATGTGACCTGTTATGAAATGATAACAAAATCAGGAATAAATTAATATATATATATATATATATATATATATATATATATATATATATATATATATATATATACATAACATATAATTTCCTTACATTACAACAACCTTTCTTTGTAATTATGTACTTGCTTTTTCTTCTTTACATATACTTCAGTTGTAAAAGAACTGTTTTTTACTACACTAATGTATTTTTTTATTAATGCAAGTGAGTCACTGTTTGTGTGCCACTGAAGTACAACGCATATCAAGATCAGTCAAATTCTTAATTCAAACCCTGACTACCAGGTAGAATCACATCACTGATTAACAATCAACAACTAAGAAGGGCCTTCTTGGCTGTTACCAACATGGACAGTAATTTCAATTCCTAGGAACTTCATATATTGTGTTATAGTATGAATGATAACAAACGTTTTTATCTGGTTGTGTAAATTTTAGAAATACTAGGTATCAGTCCAAAGGAACTTTCATAAGTTACAGTTGGATTTGCTAGATGATGAAACGATGGTATATATTAGACTTGCTGTTTCTAGAAGTTGAATTATAGGAACTATATTTTTTAATGTCATAGTGATACCATGTGAACAGTAACATATTTAGTAATTCTATACGCAGTGATAAATATTAGTACTGCTATTACATGGAAGAAGGTGCAACAAAGAACAAGCTACTACAACAGAATGCTTGTCATTAAATCTTCAACATGGTCTGGTCTAATAATGTACGAGGTATGTAATGACAGTTGTGATAATGAGAGCTCTTATGGAAGTTCAAGATACCTGGTACATTCTTTTTAGATTAGTTAAATTCATTATTTTCTTTGTTTTTAATTAAATAAAGCAGTTTTTATAACTCCATAAGCACATAACTAATAGAAAAGTTTTTTATCAATCAATAAACAACTATTTTGTTAATATCATTTTACCAGATGAAACTAGTTCCATACAAAAGGTGTCCCATAATTTTCCACACTTGGGAAAATAAACATTTTTTTTTTTTTTTAATGAAAACCATTTTTATTACTTTTGCTATTAGAAGCATAACTCCAGTTGTGATTATACGCGTTCTTCAGCTGTGGAGAACACGCATCAAAACGCATTTTCAAAATGATGGTAGTTATGTAGAGCATATTATAAATAAAAATTGTTTTCATAAAGTTTATTTTTATACACATAAAAACTTATGGGATACCTGTACATAAACAAATTGATTTAAATGTTTTTGTTTACAGCTATTAGTTTTTTATGTAAATAATATTAATACGGGGTTCATAATTTTATTTTTGTGTTAAATTATGTTATACATATTTAGACACAAATTTAACTGACTTAATGACTTTGCTAAGAAAGTAGGGGTTCTTTACTAAAGGTAGTAGTTTTTCAATTTTATTTATTGAAACGTTTCTTCCAGTTCATTCCAGTACATTCAAGGATTAAGGATCGATTTATTTGTGGTCACCAAATTCATCATATCTCTCTAAAAGTCACTTTTATTTCTGGTGCCACATTAAAAAAAAAACACCCGTTCTTTAAACAAATATAAATACAATGATTACTTTACATCTTTTTAAAAAGTGCTGTATATATTTCAGTATGATTAATCAAGCACAAAGATAACTCTCACTGTTAACTAAAATAACTCTCAAGGTCAAGTAACTCACTTTGAAAATCTTTTACAAGAAGTTAATTAAAATGTTAAACATTTTAATATGTATATATCATAAATCCGCATACAATAGTTTTAACAAATGGTCCTATATTTAAAAAGTGAGAGGTTTCTAAATATAAAAAAAGAGAAAAATACTATTTTATAAAATGATAAAAAACTGTGTACATTTTAAAAAAGTGTAACCCAAAACTGTATAATAATATTTATTAAAAAATTATAATTATACATGAGTTTCAATTGTACAGATATAAATACATATAGCATTATATATTGTTATATAATACCAAATAATAAGAAAAAAACAACAATAATAGTTAATAATAAATAAACAATAAAATATTTTATGGTAACATAAATACAATACATAATATGAAAAAAATAGCTATTACTTTTTCTTCTAGGTTAAATTTCAAAAAATGGAGGATAAATCATTTTGTAATATTACAAAAAAAATTGGCTGAAAATCTGATATGCACCTGACATGATGACAATTAATTATAAAAAAAGTATCCTATGTATTTATAAAATAATTATACATAAATAATAATAATAATAATACATATTATATTTTATAAAAATAAATTATACAATATATTACAGAATAAATGTTCATTTTTTTTTATTTAATTATTTGGCAACAATAATAATAATAATAATAATATACTACAATAAATTATAGAGATAAAAAGGAAAATTATTACAAAAATATGAAAAGAAATTAAATATTTATTATCATAAAGGATTAAATTATTGCTATACCATAATAATGTTGTATTTCTATGAGGTACTATTTCATATTATTACATCAACAATAATAAAATAAAATTGAAATATTTAAAAAAAAATTATTCTACGCGTTTTATTTAGTAAAATGTAATGTTTATATCGAATAATAAATTTAATATAAGTTTTTTTTTTTTTTTTAGAAAATGATCAAATTTTCTAAAGACAATAGTTTAATTAGTCTACATAACTATATAATTAATACTTTCAATGCATGTAAAGAAAATTCTACAAAATAGAAAAACAAAAATAATAATTACAAAAACTGTACCTGAAATGATAGCAACAATCCGTTTATCTTCAGTGTTCAAAACGTTTTTTTTTTCATTTTTATTTTATAAACTTTTTATCAATCATTCAAAATGGTAAATCAACAGAATTTAAATGTCAAATATAATAAATACCCTGTTTACAAACATAACCTTTTAATTAATTAAATATAACCATGTTATATTTTCTTACCAGTTAACAGTCATTAAAATTTGTTATTTATTATGCTACATTTTATCCCTAACTTTTATAATTAAATAAATAAATATATATATTTATTAATTAAAGATTCAATAATAATGATAATACGTTAAGCTATTAGGAAACATTGCCTAATATAATAATAAAAAAAAATAAAGTTACATATTTTTATACGGTGATATACATAAATATGTATATATTTTATAGATATATATATTTGATCTAATATTATATAACTGAGATATTATTATAATGCATTCACAACAATAATAATACGTTTGTTTTTATTTTTTAAATATATATATATAAAAGATGGTCATCAGATTGTAATAGCATACTTTTAATAGAGTATTCAAGTTTCACAACATAATATTAATATTGTTATTTTTTTATAGTTAACAATGAAATACTGTGTGTCTGTGTGTGAATATGTGTATGTGTGTGTTAACACTCGAAAGTGAAGATGAATGCTAGCAGCAGCAGCATCTATGAACAACAACAAACAACAACAACAACAACAACAACATTAGTTAAGGATGGACAACAATGTTGATGATGACAACTATTACAAGCACAAAACACAACACCTCGTCTCTTCAAATCACGATGGCGAGTGTGAACTTGTATTCATTCTTCATTATCTTCTTCATCTTTGTGTTTTGTTTTGTTATATGTGTTTGTTTTTTGTTTTTAATTATTACAGTGCTGTCACGTAGTTCCAGTAGCATGACTTATTATTTTTTTATGGCGCATTATTTGACGATGGTGGTGCAGGTAGATTTGATAATTGTGCCAACGTTTCTTGTGATGCGTTTGCTTTTAATATCGTATTCTCCACTTCTAAATGATTTATTCTGTCCATTAATTCTGCAATCTTTTCTTTTAAAACTTCTACTTCTTCTCTTACAGCAAACATCAAATGGCTTTTCACTAAATCCTAAAAAAAAAAAAAAACACAAAAAAAATTAAAATGAGAAAAGACTAATTAAATAATATTGAAAATAATCCTTGTTTAAATTTTTTGTCTGACCCACTTAAGAACCACTAGCTCATAACTTTCCCAGCAGATTAAATTAGGTTTTATTTTATAAAGATTAGGATTATCAAGTAAACTCCTCTACCAATTTTTATGCAATTTTCAAGTAGGAGACAAAGTCCTTGGATAGTTCAACAACCCCACAGGATTGTTGTCCCAGTAAACCGATAAAGAAATGGCTTCTGGAAGGTGCTATCATGACAAACAGATGGAATCATAGTAGTGGTTGATTCAATTCGATGGCATTCATCCAAGAAAGAAGGAAATAGCAATAAAGAATAAGAAAATTGGAGGGAAGCAGAAGGACGATTGACCACAAAGAGGACTGCCTCTGACTGGATACTTACTGGCCCAAGGCCAACTTTCCTGGTAATACTGGCGTGGGATGCTAGGCATTCTTGAGGATGAACATGTTACAATTTTTGGGAGAGACTTATGTATGAAATAAGTACAAAGATTTGTAAAGGAACGATGACCTAACTCATCCCCACTTTTTTTGGCACATCCAACTGAATTACAAACTACTCAGACCAGAGATGTGTTAGTATTATACAAATTAAAAAATTAATTAAATCACTGGTTGAGATTTCTCATCACAATTTAAAACACAGTCTTGGTAAACAACACATGATGATACAAAATGCAGTAATTTTATTTTACACTGTTGATTACAGCAGAGGCTAAGAATAACTTCAGTCTGTAACAAAAAATTCTCTCTCGAGGATTTTGTGTTTCTCAACATTTAAATCCAAAAATACTAAAATCACAGGTGAAAAGTCTGGTAACTTGTTTGTGAAAGTTCCTCGCTATATTTAACCCCAACAAGAAAATACAGGGATTGCCCCGCGTTAAAAGAAGGTCCTGGGCACAAAAATAAATCATGTTTACCCCATATGGTAGCTCATCCTTTTTCTTAACCCTCTTCCAATCCTTATTCTTGATACCTTTATCCTATCCTGAGTACTAAAGATGAGGATCTTAACCCTGCTAGGTTCTTCAGGTCCTGGACCTGTAAATACCAGGTATTATGGATTGATGTGGTGGACCGTGCTTCCTGTCTTCTGAAGCATAGTAAGCATAATTAAGTGCTTATCAAATAAAGACCTCTTAACCCTTCCTTAAAATATAAATAATAATAATGATAATAATAACAACAAGAGGAAGATAGTTGTGATTGGTATGAGCCCATATTTCAAGTGAGTAAAAAATATTCTCAAAAATGGTAATGGGCTATTCTGCTGATATTCAGCAGTATTATAATTCTTTCTTCACTTGTAGTAAAGAAGGTAACAGAAAATCTCTTTGAGCATCTTATCACACTATTACATTTGCATATAATATTAAAGGACCATATGATACTGGTTAATTAGTGATTAGTTCTTAGTCAATAGATAATCAAATTATTTGACTGAATGTAACACACTTTCATCTGGCTATTTTAATAAACAATCATCTAATAACACGGATAAACATAACTTTTATTTCCTGTCATTGTTTGTTTTTATGTCATTTTAATCTGTTTTTTGATGCTGAAAACGAATATGAACTCATTTTTCATTTTCATTTGAATTCAATATGAATTTTCATTTTTCAACATATAGTTAGTACTTATATTGTAGTAAGTTCCTATATTGTATTTTGTTAGCTCATTCTTTATCGTTTAACTTTGTTAACATAATTTGTAAGCTATAAACAAACAACACTAGAGAAATAATTAAATCATATCAGTCACATATTATTACATCATATCTAATACTGAAGAGAGATCCTTCATGGACAAGATTAATCATGTCTGTCCAGGTCAAAACATGCCAGCTGAAAACAGCTGTGTTGTTTGTATTAAGCACTGGATTTAGGAATGAATTAATTTTGTTCAGTCTTATTGCTGTCTTAAGTTTGTTAACAGTGTAGTGTCATAATGCCTCGAAATTGTGTAAATGATGTGGATGCCTTTTGTTAGGAATTTGGTAAGTTTACAGTAAAATCAAATAGAAAAACATTACACCTTTAATTAAAAAAGCATATCATTTGTACTTTCAGTGTAAAATTGGTGATCAGGATAAGACGTGAGCTCCTCACACAATATGCACTAATTTTTCTATATTTAAGAGAATGGCTGAAAGGTAAACAGAAGGCTTTGCCATTTGGCGTACCAATGGTTTGGCATGAACCAATGATCATATTACTTTTGTTTAACAAGTGAGAATGGAATGCCTAAAAAATTTAAACATACTATAAAAGATCCTTCATTGCAATCTGCAATCAAGTGTGTACCTCACAGTGAAATTATTCCAGTTCCTGAGCCACCCGTGACTGTATGTTTCAAAAGCAGGATGAAGAACAGGCAACACTGAAGAAGACAACAATGATTTTGATTTTTATCTTTCAATAAGCCACATCTTATATCACAAGGTGAATTAAATGACTTTGTTAAAGATATAAATTTATCAAAAAATCAAGCTGAACTGTTAGGATTAAGACAGCAAGAGCTTGGAATTTACTTCAAAAAAATACAAAAATGTTGGTCTTTAGAAGTCGACAGAAAGAACTTTCTCAGTACTTTATTGATGAAAACAATTTGGTTTATTGCACAAATACTGAGGAGCTTATGTTGGACTTAGGACAAGTTCATAAACTGAGGACTGGCGTCTTTTTCATAGATTTGTCCAAGAATAGTTTAAAAGTGGTTCTATTACACAACGGTAATAAATATCCTTCTATACCGATCGCTTATGGTATTAATTTGAAAGAGACATACAATGTGATGAAAGACGTTCTTGAAAAAACAAATTATAAAAAACATAGCTGGAATTATAAGTGGTGATTCGAAAGATATAGCTATTTTGTTAGTCATGCAGTTAGTCTATACTAAGTACATGTGTTTTCTTTGCGAATGAGACAGCCAAGATAGGAATACACATTATGTTACCAAAAAGTGAAAGAAATGAGACAACTTAACTCCAAATGGGAAAATATTATTCATGAGCCCTTAGTTGAACCCAAAATATATTTTTACCCCCTCTCCATATCAAGATAGGACTAATGAAAAGTTTTGTAAAAGCAATGAAGAAGAATAGTCCTGGATTTTTGTACATCAGGCAAAAATTTCTGAATGTTAAGTGAACAAAAATTAAAGAAGGAATATCTGTTGGTCCTCAAATATGAGAGTTGGTCAAAGATTATGTATTTAACTCAATGTTAAATAATATAGAAAGTGCAGCTTGGGCTTCATTTAAAGACGTTTGCAAAAAGTTTCTCGGCAAACAAAAATCTGACAATTACGACGATATTGTTAATCAACTTAATTATGCTTACTTCATACAAAGCCATGGGATGTAATATGTGTTTGGATATACATTTCCTCCTCTCACATCGGGATTTTTTCCCAGACAACCTTGGAGACATAAGTGACGAACACGGTGAACATTTCCACCAAGACATTTCGGTGATGGAAAGCCGCTATAAAGAGAAATGGAATACTAACATGCTAACTTACTGTTGGACATTAATTCGGAATGTGCCTGAAGCTATTTGTAAAAGAAAAGCGTCAGTGAAATCATTCTAACACAGGTATGGCCATGCAAAATTATAAATGTTACGGATTTCAACTATATTTTTCCTTAATTTTTTTGAAGTGTATTTTATTTAAAACCAAGGATGATTGAAAATTTTTATTTACAGATCTGTAATGTACGCAAAAAAAACAATTCAAGAAATGGTATCACAGTTAGAGAAACATTAAAAAATTTTTTTTGTCTATCAGTGTAATTTATAAAGGTAACCAAACTACTAAAGTAACTAAGAAAACGAATGTAATACCTACAATCAAATATTCTGTTCTTTATTTAAAAAGGCAAAGAAAATATAAATTAGAAATAGCATTTTTTTCATAAAACAGAGCAAACAAGTTATTTTTAAATACGGAAAATAAGTAACAGTGATATTGTATTGTGTATTGTTCCAAAAATAGATGGCCTATAATGTTAAATCCTTGAACTATCTATTCAAAGTTAAATGACAATTTAAAATGATTTTTATTTTTATTAACATGATGAGAATAAACAGGAAGATAGATTGAAAATAAATAAGCAATGCACATAAAACATAACATGAAATACAGCCAACTTGAAGGATGAACAATTTTGATGTTATGAAATTACAAAAATTATTAAAATGGTGTTAAATAATCTAATTATTGTTTAAAATAGGTCATTTAAAATATATTTTTTGCAATGATATGTTGAAATTCCTAACACTTACTTAAAAATTAAAATTTAATCCTTCTACCAACAATAAATTTACAAATTATGGTTACCTTTATGATATTTATTACTTACATTCTTATATAAAGAAAATTAATAAAGTAAAATTTTATTACGATTTTCTTAAATAAGTTTTAAAATTAAGATAAGCTCAATTTTGTGCTAAAATGAAAATACTGTCTTAACAGATAATTAATAACATCTCAACCAGTCTTAAGCAAACTGGATCATTATGACTCTGATACTTCTGCACTTTGAGGAATAGCTTCTTTGAAAATGAAGGTAGTAAAGTAAGGATAGGATACAAATAGTAAATACCACTTTTAATAAAATATTTCTAGTCGAGCAATGAAGTTAAAAGAATGTTGTTTACAGTTCACTGTAATATTTGATTTCTTCCAGTGATTTATGACCACAGAGCATCAATACATCCTACCTCAAATGAAAATATTTTCATATATTTATAACTAATTGTTTAAAAATTGACCCTTCACTTCTTAGATAAGACATTATTTTCATATTCATGATAGCATTTCATTATGTAAAAAAAATTTACATAATGTTTACATATAATATTACATCCATCGTTTCAATTTTTTTCTAGGTTAATGCAGGAGAGATTTGACAGGAATTTTATGGCTGGATGTCTTACCTACCACCAAACTACTAGAAGAAAATAAAAATAAGTATGGAAATTTTTAATTCATAAAAAATCCATCCTAACCAGTATTTGAATACAGAAACCTTACAGATGAAATGACAAAGATGCTACTTCTGCCACAGAGGTCAGCGTTGTTATTCAGCAAAAAATAAAAAAATGAAAAGAATATTCATAACCGAGTTAAAATTTAAAGAAATTTATAAAAAATCAAATTTTTAAAGGCTGGGTGGGGAATTCAATGAATCTTTTATTTGTTATTTCTGTCAATGACATTTTTGATGACACAATTTTTAAGTAAAAGCAGTTATAGAATTACCACAAACTAAATCATTTATATCTATCTTGACTTAAAAACAGCTTAAATAACATTATTTTCTAATATTTGTTCAAAGTCAGCCTTTTTAAAATTGTTTAAAACTTCCTTCTACCTCTACAGAAAACTACTTCCACTCTAATGATGTCTTGTTCAGAAAAAAGTAAGAAAAACTTCTATATCATGAAATACTATAAAGTTATTATACTAGAAAATTTTCAGCAATCTGTACTTCTAGATTAGTGGAAAAATTTTTTTCAAAAATTTGTGGCCTTAATAAACTTTAAAATATCTTTCAAGTTATCAGTACTGAAAATGATATTTTGAGAATAAGTAATTCGTTTTTTATAAGCTACGTAACATGCAAAGTAAAATTTTATAAATTTCAATTAGCTCTTGGGATATAATGCTCTTCATTTTTAAAATTACAGATTATTCTTAACTCCTTTACTCCTTATCTGTAAAAAATTAGTAAAATCAATCCCCTTAATAGACAAGGTTTACATCACTAAATTTCTTGAAAATAGGTGTAACACTGAACTGCAATTTTAGTACTGTTTTCTCTGAAAATTCTTTACAGCCAAATGGATCACCCAAATTCGAATATAACTAAGATTTTTGCAGCTGTTCTTGAGGAACTATCCTAATAATTAAAGAATATGAAAATAACTACTATTTTTCAAGATCTTAACAAGATACCTTGCAAATAACTCTTCTTCAAAACATGAAATGGAAAAATCAACTTTTAGAACAGCTATTAAGTACCTTTCCTAAAAGACTACACATATTCAGGTGGACTTATATAAAGGGGTTATTAAAAGTTGAGTTAACAGTATATACACTATGTTTTCTGGTTAACTGAGAGTCCACTAATAAAGATTGCAGATCACCTAAAACATTTCATCTATTATTACATGTTGTCAGATGTATATACAAAGGAAAGAAACTTGCCGTTATAACATAACATCTGATCTAACACACCAAATCATTTCTTTTGGTATCAGTTAATTTATAACTTTGTAAGCACAGACAAAGTTTTTGGCTTACAGATCCTAAACGTAAATTTGCACAGATGATCAGGCAGACATGCATATTAATGTGAAAACAATAATATTTAAAGTGTTATTAATGGATTGCAGCAATGCTAGGAAAAGTAAGTTATTAAAGGTTAGTATATTGCGGGAGATGCAAAGAAAATTAAATCAAATTTTTCAATTATATGGTTACACAACCAAGGGAAGTGAACTGACCACAAATGATCTTTTATTCCTAATATCTTTGAAGATGAATGAACAGCATCACTATAATAAAAATCATCCACAAAATTTACAGATCAAAACTGGAATGAAGTAGATTCCAGACCATGACTATTCTAACCTTAGTATAATCATTGCTAACGATAGCAGTAATGGTCAAGCTTTCCTCATACTTTTTCTCTGAACAACTGAAATAAAATTATCAATAACAAAGATTATATAGGGCTCTCTCTTAACTGATAAATCAGTTTACTAAGATTTTAATCAAAAGACCTTTCTTTCTTTTTCCTGTTTAGCCTCCGGTAACTACCGTTTAGATAATTCTTCAGAGGATGAATGAGGATGATATGTATCAGTGTAAATGAAGTGTAGTCTTGTACATTCTCAGTTCGACCGTTCCTGAGATGTGTGGTTAATTGAAACCCAACCACCAAAGAACACCGGTATCCACGATCTAGTATTCAAATCCATGTAAAAATATCTGGCTTTACTAGGACTTGAACGCTGTAACGCTCGACTTCTAAATCAGCTGATTTAAAAAATTAATACAAAAAAATTTTGAATATTAATATTGAGATAAAAAACTGAATAAAGTAATTAAGCACTGTAAAGATTTTACTCTACTTTAGTAAAGATAAAATTGTTAAATTGAAATTACAAATAGAGGAGTTAACACAAAAATGTTATTTAAATGACAGCAAATACAAGAAATGCATTTTAGGAGGGGCAGTTCAAAAGTATGGATCAATGAGTTATAAATAGCGATTGGCAACTCTGGTTCATGCATAAGCAGTAGATTTAAGTGGTCAGTTGGAAATGTAATCACCACATTGTTGTCGGTTCATTGTTGTTTGCCTTTATGAGACAAGTGTGTTAAAATGAGTGTGGTAATAACAAATCCTGCCAGTCATGAAGTTCAATCAGCGATTAGATTTCTAAATGCAAAGGACCTAATGCTGCTAAATTTACTGTCAATTGTGTGAAATAAGTGGGTTTACCGCAATGAGTGAAGGAAAAGTGAGGCAGTGGTGTTGTGAGTTTAAAGAAGAACGTTCAAATGTCTATGATAAACTGAAAAGCAGTAGGCTAAGTGTCCGGACTGACGATTCATATGTTCATGTTCAATAAATGTGTGAATGCAAAAGTGAAAGAAAATCATCGTTTTAAGATTAGACATTTTTCTCTAGAATTTACAGAACTTTCAAAGACAATTTTGTGGAGACTCATGACTAACACTCTAGGCTATCGTAAACTATATGCATGATGGATGGTGAAAATTTTGACAAGTGCTCACAAAGATTACAGAATGAAATCTGCAGGTGCTTTTCTTGACCACTTTCACACACATGCAACTACAAAAGAGGCACATGTTTTCTCATTTTGTCACTGATGACAACAATCCAAGCAGTGGCATCATTCTGGTTTACCTAAACCAAACAAATTCAAACAGGCCCAGTCTTAAAGGAAATTCATGAAAACTGTATTTTGGGACAAAAAGGGTGAGCTTTTCATTGAATCCATGGAACATCGACCATGTCATGAGTCTACTGTGAAACACTTTCTAAACTGCATCGTGCCTATCAAAACCAACGATGGGGAATGATGAGAAGAGGAATTGTTCTTCACCACGATAACACATGTCCACACATGACTGCATGCACAACAGAAACAATTCAGAAATTTGGATGGGAGATTTTTAATCACCCTCCTTACAGTACTGATCTCGTACTCAATGAATACCATCTCTTCCCACATCTCAAAAACCTTTCCTCAATGATTCGAGGAAAGTGAAGAGTTGAAAATTTCTGTGCAAATCTGGTTACAATCCCAGGCAGAGGAATTTTATGCAGTGGGTTTGAAGAAGTTTGTTTCAAGATATTAAAAGTGTTTCAAATGAATTGGTGATTATGTAGAGAAATATAGTACCTATAAGTATTTGAAACCATTAACTGATTTTTCATTTTTTCAACTGTACTAATTTTGTTACCAATTGGGCCTTACTTCTGAATGATGTCTTGTAGGTGCAATGCAAAAATCTTTGAAAAGATTTGGTTCTACCTGAACCTGTTACTGTTACCGAAACAAATACTAAAATGCGGAAGTACTGATTAATAAACTATTACGTGTGGTATAATTAAATTAAGATAAAAATGTGAGAAAAAAAATGATAAAATTATTGTGTCAATGATGAAAAATATAGATGATAATGAAAACAGAAAACTATAACGACGGAACAAATTTTCACCTGGTATGGAAAGGAGTAAGAGAAAAAGTCCTTTGGATATTGTACAGAAACAAATTCAATTACAACCAATATTTTTAATTTCAAAATATGAAAGAATTATTTAAGTTATATGCATACAAGTCGCAAGAGAAGACTATAACTATTCTACTAATGTGCCTGTGTTTCATTGTAATACAAAAAATGTTTCTGTAAAAGTTTTGATATAATTTATAAATGTTAAAAAAACTTTCTTATTTTTATTCTTAACTATTGGTATGAGCAACAAAACGTAGTGTGGTGTATGATTAGGTCACTTTTGTAAATTCAGGTAGTTATAGGGTTACAGCGTTCAAATCCTAGTAAAAGCCAGTTATTTTTACATGGATTTGAATACTAGATCGTGGATACCGGTGTTCTTTGGTGGTTGGGTTTCAATTAACCACACATCTCAGGAACGGTCGAACTGAGAATGTACAAGACTACACTTCATTTACACTCATACATATAATCCTCATACATCCTCTGAAGAATTATCTAAACGGTAGTTACCGGAGGCTAAACAGGAAAAAAAGAAAGAAAGGTAGTTAGTTATAGGGTAGGGTTATAGTTATAGGGTAGTTATAAGGTCTATTATAATTGGGTTTTAGGTGTATTATAATTAAGGTCTATCAATTTTGTGCAGCCCTAATTCATATTTTTAAATATAATTAGACCATTTACTTACCAGTTACCCAATTTTATAATATTTCATGTTTAAATAATTAATATAAAGTGGGATTATACTACAAATAGGTCAATCTTTGTTTTTATGTTCACAAATTAATGACCATTTCATTAACCATTTTTTTGAGTGTACTCAAAAACTTGTTTAAAACCGTGTCCTATCCAAGTCAGTAAAAGGACTCAAACCACTATTTTAAATATTAATGAAAATATGTTTATTTTTCTAACTGAAGCATTATCAAAAGTGTTCTCAAACCTCATCACAGAAGTAACAGAGTAATTTTAAATAATTTTTCATTTAAATAACCTATACTGCTTTTAAAAAATTAAGTTCATAAAGGATAAACATTAGAACAGATGCTGATTTCTGCAATTTTATACAACTTTCTACTGGTTTAAGCGATAATATTTTTATTACAGAGTCATAAAGAGCAAATATGATTTTTAACTTTATCATTGTAGATGATAAACTTAAAAATTTTATCACCTTTATAAGAAAAAAACTTGTGAGAAATAGTTGTAATAATATAGTTATAATAAAGTGATATTTTAAGCATTAAATTCATTAATTATTATAAGTTGTCATTATCTTTTACAACACTACTGAAAATATTCAAAAGAAAACAAATAAGTTTATCTACAGTGAAATGCAATTATGAAAAATCTTAGAAACAAATACTGGAACTCACCTAAGCATCTAAGAATTTAACATAACAGATGGAAACAACAATCTATTAAAAAACAGACTTAGAATACGCAAATTAAAGAGCTTAATCGTGCAGAAGAAGCAAAAACTCTTGATATATCCATTTGTTGGTAAACAAGTGATTAAGGCCGACTGAGGAAGTGTGGTAAATGGTTGGAACAAGTTAGTGATGAAAACCAAATTGAGAGTTCAATATATGAAAGTAGAGTTAAATTTTAAGATTAAAGCAGATGTAAGGAAATTTGACTAACATGTCAGCTTTTACTTTATACAAGATAACATTGCCTAAGAATAGGGAGGGGCAGATAAAGAAAAATAAACATCCTGAACTGCTTACAAGAAATAAATGACATGAATAATATGCAAAATGATAAGAAAACTATCTATAAAATTTCAACAAGCTACTAAAAAACAGAGGTAATAAAATCTTATAGTAACTTTTCAAGATAGAAAAATACCCACATTCATTACCATTTGTAAAATAAAGAAAATGATACAGATGTCCAATCACATATATCTTTAAATATAAAAAGATTTTGAAGAAATTACAAACTTCCCATAACCAAATCTGTATTTGATAAACTAATTCCTGTAAAACTCAGAAATTGAAAAATTATGATAGAAGTTTCAGTCTGAGAACAACACCGTACTTAAATCAATGCTTATAGTGATATATTTAAACTTTTTTGATGTTAAAATTTAAAAGTTTCACCTCATACTTTCCAATAAATTGTAAATTTAAAAAATTCTGAAAGTATTTAAGCAGCTTACCTTACCAAACCATAAAAAAAATACAGAAAAAAAACAAAAAGTACTTGCGTGGTTAAACACATTTATTATAATTATTCCATAAACATTTGGAAGATTTTTTTAATAAAAAAATATCACATGCTTTCATATTCTTAATTTAATATAACTTTTTTTTTATTGTGATATGCTAGCTTGATATCTACTTAAATAAGAAATGAGTGCTAAATATCAGTGACCATAAAATTCTTCTATACATAACATTTAATTAATTATTATAGGTAAATTAATAATACTTACCATAGCCTGTTCGATTTTATTGTCAATGGCAACCGCACTGGTACCTGAAGCACTGTAACAAAAAAAGGGAAGCTATAATTAAAAATAAAATAAAATATCTGAGATAATAAAATGATAATCTGAGTCTATATGATAACTTAGGTCTGGTTGTTGATTATTTTTGAAAAAGTAACATATAAAAAAGGTCCTTTTATCTTGAATAGCAAATGCCAATATTTATGTATTTAGAGATCACCAAAGAAAAAAGAACAGCAATTAAATTAAACAAATTACTTTCTGATTTTATGCCACAAAATTTTCATCCTATAATAGTTTTTTAACTTAATTTATGATAAAAAATGCAATATTATAACATTTTAATGTAGTGTTCAAATTTAACATAATATTTATTGTTTAAAATCTACATCTCCCCGATCAAATTATAATTTTTAGATCTGTTGCAAAAATATCATCTTAAGACATATTATACACAGTTCCCAAATGCATAAATAAAAGTTTAATTAATAATTAAACTATTCTGTTTTACCCAGCCTTTCCGATGATATCTGATTGAAAGATTTATAATTCATTCAGTTGGAAAGGTTTTCCACTAGCCAGACAGTTTCATGGGGATGAGTGATATTGTTCTTTAAGAATTTTCTATCTGCTCCATGTTGTCTCTTTCATCTCAAAAAAAAAAATCTAAAAAAAGGTCTTAGCAGCTCATCCGGGTGGAAGTATTATTAACACTATGCTGAACGGTAGTAATGATGCTCAATACCTCCATCATAAAATAAACAATTCATTCAGGAAATTTTACATAGATTCTTTAGATACTCCAACTTTAGGTTGTTTAACTCCTACATTTAGCCCTCAAAAGAGTTGCCACTCCTAAGAGCTGAATAGCCTAGCACTAAGTGTGTTACCAACCACTAGTAGGAAACTGGGTTGGTGAAAAATGTTGTACTTGAGGCTAAAAACTTCAGTTTTTTGGGACCAGCTTGGCAGCAACTTACCTTAAAATATTTTGGGTGTGGTAATGAAATACTATAAGCTGTGAAGTATAGAGCTGTTTGGGAAAATATCAGAATTTCAGATGGTCTAAAAGATTGTGAGGAAGCAGTTACTACCTTTTTATAAAATAATAGCTTTATCTCACGGAAAGAATGTTGCAACCAATCAAATCATGTTGGAACTTCTCAATCACGATTGAAGTGCTCAGGGATTCAGAGAAATAAAAAAATTACAACAGATCTGTAATAAATGTTATAAAAATTATAAACAAGAAAAAGTATATTTGGTACATTCCAAATATACTTTTGAATATATCTAATGGGCGAGGAGATTAAAATAGTACAGGAGAATAAATAAATATAAAATTAGTTTTGTACTTTTAAATTAAGGGGACAGAAGAGATAGACAAGGAAAAGAGACAAAAATTTTCATTTCACATACTAAAGTATTAAATCATTGATAAGCAATGCGGTGTTCCCTGCCTCTCTGCAATTATCAGCAAGAAGGATGTTGGCTGCAAAGAAGGGACCTTAATCTTTCTTTAACTGAGTGGGGTTACTAACTGACATACAGTATCAACACATGAACTATTTTGTTGAATGCCAAACTATGTGTACTGACGGTCAGTCATACGTTAACATCAACCATCTGTTTTCCTTATACTGGTAAGTTTATACTGAGTATACTGAAAGATTTACTTTATCCTTGATTATGATCTGATGGAAGGGGCTTTTGTGGATCCATGTGGGAGTGGTTGGACAATAATCAGTTAAGGATAGGTCTCCCAAAATACAAATATAATAAAAATTGTTAATACAGAACATTTATGATGATAATCTACTGACTCAACTGTCATAAAGAAACATAAGTGAATTATAATGATGGGTATGTTACTCTTTCAGAATCTTGTACTGCTTTATTTAGACAATACTAGCAGGTTATACTAATACAATACTATATTTTACTATACTATTTGGTTAATGATATGAAAGTTTACATGAAAATGTATTACCTACTAGATTAACAGACATATGTAAATTATTATATACTACCGATATTCTGTTTATATATATATCACATACACTATTGTAACCTAAAAATTACAAAAAAAAATAAGGCAACATTCATACAAATTACTCTATAAAAGTACCCAGAATATCATCCAAATGGTTTTACTGTTAAAAATGTAATGTGTTAAAAAAAAATTAAAGTTATTATTAAGATTATGATAAATATCGTAATTAATTTTGCGTTTCTAATTTTCTGGCACTATAAAATTTTTCTTATGAAAAAACAAAGTGGTTCTCAAACGATAAAATAAATAAATTACAAACATTAAAAATTCACAAAAATCAAGAAAAAGAGAATCAAAATTTAAACATTTTGGAGAAGTAATAATGCCAGATGCTGTAGAAAAGGAAGCACTAAAAGAGTGAACACAGAAATTGCATTAGCGTTCAACTTAAGGTGAAACTTATATAATAAAAAATTGCGTTCACATATAGCTAAACACTGAAATTACAAAATAGTTATTTTTCTGGAGGTGTTATATAGCGCTGAGTGTGTGCAAAATTTTTTGTATAAAGACCTTTTTAAAATAGAAAAAAGAATTTAAAAAAACATATATAGACCCAATTACCAGGACTAAATTTATAAACTAAAAATAGTGAAACAGAAATTTACAAAAATACAAGATACCATTCGAAGAAGAAGATTAATTTTACAGAATGAATGAAAACAAATATTTAACTTTTATAACAGTAGAACTATTAAAACTAGCTGATTTAAAGAAGCAGAAAACAATCTTAAACTTTATAAATTTCCAAAGAAACCTGTTTAAATAGAGCCCAAATCAAAAATTAATCAAAGAATCTAAGTTTCCACGGAAAGATAAGACATATACGAGGAAAGTGGACGGAAGAAAAACAGTAACAGAGTGAAAACATGAAAAAAATATTGGGAAAAGAAAGGAAGTTCCAAACTATTATGCAAACATGATCCTTAGTGATCTGGATGAACAAAAAACAAGAATTTCTTGTAACTATAAACACAAAGTCAGCTACTAATTAATTAAAACATCTCTTACAAATTACATTACCTCATCATCCAATAGAATTTGTTATGTTTATTATAATACACATATTTTAAAATAATTTTAACAAAACATGTAACTGACTACTGTGTAAACAGCACTGACTATTTGAAAATAATATTAATATTTATTATACATGGATGGCATATGTAACATTTTTTGAATTCACCTTAATATACACATTTGCATGCAAGTAAATAAGCACTATATAAAAATATTATGGGATTCATAATATTTCATGGGTGGAATTTAACAATAAATAAGTTATGTATCTATATACCACTCCTGAAGCATTATCATTAATTAACTTAACAAGAGTAACATATGGAGTTTAATCCACTGAAAAATACACTATTTTTGGAGGGATTAGGAAATCTGGGTTTATTAGTAGAGTACTTCAGGAATCAGGCTTATTTGCAGACATTTGAACTACTGAATTGATTCTCAATAATCCCACCAAATCAGATCAAGCCGCTTCGGTTATTACAAGCATTCTAAGTATGTCAGAAGGATCTCATTTACAATCACAGTAGTGAAAAATAGGAAAAAAAGAATAAAAGAAAGGGAAAGGAATGGGTGGCAAGGAAGGAAATGCAAGAAGAGAAATAATTTCATGCAAATGAAGGCTGAAGGTTCCTCAAGACAGTGAGTGAACAGTAGTCTAGCCTAAAATTATATGAAAGTAAAATATTTTATTACATGGGAACAGTACATACTGATTAACAAATCAGCATAAATCATCAACTTAAAATTATCTAAAAAAAAACCAACTGTATTTCAACAAAAAAAAATAAAAAAATAAAAATACAACCTACTTAAGAAGCAGTACACGGCTCATAATAGAACAATTTCATCTACTACCACCAATATTATACGGCATGAAAAGTATCCAATTGAATCATAAACTTTAAAAAAATTAAACTAATTTCTGCCGTATTTATCTTTGCTTAAAAACAAAAATATTCACTTGTAAAGCAATTTGACATATCAGAATTTTCTGAATATTTTGTTTTAATCTTTACCAATTCTTATTAATTTAGAAAATTTTCCTAACTGCATCACCATTACTTAATATTTTACTATATTTATATAAATAATAACCACTTATTATTATTTATTCATTTTTGTACAACATACTACTACTCTTATTTATTGAAAATTTTTCACATTTCCTGTGTTCCTTTTTTCCTTTTTTTTTACCCACCAATTCTTGATGTGATCTATATAATACATAAATTATGTTGTGATTTAAATAAATTATTTGTTTTCTGTAAACAAAGGTTCTGCAGAATTATAAAATTGCTGAATTACAATAATTTTAGTAACAACTCATTGAATCTTTAAGTAACGACATTATATGTAATCTTTGATAAAAGTAATCCTCTATAAATGTCAAAATAAGAAAAATTATTTTGAACCATTTCGAAAAAAAAGTCTCAAAAATCAGAAAAACAGTATCAAAATTTAAACATTTTGATACCCAAATATTTTGGACGCAATTTTATAAGAACATTAACACCTCTAACCCGTACATCTGTGCACATAAGAAAAAGTCTATAACAAAACAGAAAATATTAAAATTTAGAATGAACTTAACGACCAAAATTATTTTGAAAATTACACGACCGGTTTAAATTTAATTTAGTTACAATCTATATTTAACCACAACAGAGTACAAAAATATCCACTAAAGTTACTCATGCAACAATTATTTGGCTAACGACAACGTAACCTACTTTTTTCATTTCTCCCTTCTATGAACAGTTTCACAGAAATAAATAATTAATAAACAGATGATTTACACTATATACATTCTATAAATATCTGGAATAAATTTATAGAATCAATTTTTAAATTGTGGCAAAGAAGGGTTGAAATGAAAAGTGGTACTACTTTGTAATTTCCATCAATTAAATGTAAAAAAAAATCTTTAAATAATTAATTGTACATCTATTATAAAATTCTAAGCCCAAACCAAAAACTGTTTTAGTATGATATCTTGAAAACCTTTGAAATCATCCATTACAAATACATTCTAATGACTACTGAAATTTTGATACACTATTTATGTAAAAGAAAAATTACTTGTAATTATGTGTTTATAGCACTGGAAGCAACTATTCATACAATTACTAAACATAAATATTTCTTTATACTTTTCATCATAAAAATTAGGATAAAAATAACAATTAATTGAAATATTTGAAACGAATTAACGAAACTACTTTTTTTTTTTTTTAATTTACATCTAATCCTATGATAA
The DNA here is from genome assembly GCF_047948215.1 of Lycorma delicatula. NCBI lineage: Eukaryota > Metazoa > Arthropoda > Insecta > Hemiptera > Fulgoridae > Lycorma > Lycorma delicatula. Next base: position 378,763,560 of record NC_134455.1, on the reverse strand, counting down.
AATTCAAAGATACCACTCAGCTAACCACTGTGGGATTTCTGTTTTTCAATCAAAGGTCTGAATTTAAATCCTGGCCAGTCGTGTAAGGGTTGCGTGTATGTTAAACGCAGCTGTAACTAACTACATTGTTGACTGACAACCTGACATGAATCACAAATTGTTTCCAAATAGAAGAAACTCATTTTTAAATTGTAAAAAAATTTCATAACATATAGGCTTACTATGGAAAATTGAATAAATGGTTTCTCTTACCTTCTTAAATGAACTGAATATACCGTTGCAACCATCATGTAAAGGAGAGTATTTTGCCCTTTATGAGCTGCTAAAAACAGCTGGGAAAGTAGCAATAAAAACAATTAATTTGCTTTAATATGTGAAAACGATTGTTTCGATCATAAAAAACATTGATGGTTGAAAAACTAACTTATTTAAAATATAGCAAATATATATTAATTTTTACATTACTCTAATGCCCCAAACCAAAAACGTTTAGCCAAACTTTACCCTCTCAACAGAGTATCTAAGCTCTATGTAGCAGCTGACAATAACGAATAGACAGAGAAGTGTGTATTTATAATCGAACAGTTTTCACACCAATTACCAGTTATTTTCATCCTCCAGTATAAAAGATTAATCTCCACACTTGTATTATTACAACATCTCAGACAGTAAAAACTCAAACAAAAATTACTCAGACAGTACAATTAATAAATTGGTAATCTAAAATCACTTCAAGTGACATTAGTATGACGTTACTAATCACTAAAACTGTGATTACTTTTCAATTAAGGCTATAATTTTGCCAATTACGATAAAAATCAATACTGTTAAACAAAAAGTAATTGAAGGATAGAATCCAATAAATATTAATAATTAATGTATAAAAGGAAAAAAATATGCTGTAAATCAAGAAATGACTTGCATGTAAGAAACACCTGAATTGAGATATTATAATTAATATATGAAACAAGGAAAAGTAAATGAAAAATTGGAAAGCACACCCACTTGTAAGACTAGAACAATTAAAAAAAAAATTCTTCAATAAAAATCAAACTCATTAATATCTAGCATTAAAAAAAAATTTTGAATGTTTCCTTCATTTCACGAGTCAAATCTTACTAAATTTTGGGTTGAAAAAAAATTAATATGACATCGAAAAATGTTTATTAGCTTTAGTTTCCATGATATACAATATGTAGAAGTATTTTATTTTAATGGATTAAGAGAAAAATATACATTTTAATTACATATACCAACAACATAGAAAGTCCATTTGACATTTTTTTAATGAGTTACATTTTAAGAGTTCTTAATTGATGGAAGAGTACCTGGCAGTTGGTTGGGTCTGAAGAGAATCATATGGTGGCTTTACGAGATTGTTGTTTTTTGGCTTTTTTCTTACAAGTGAGTTCTGGAGCATTCCTACACAAGACCAGCAGTAATCCGCAAGCATTGCTTCATTCCAACGGCCCTGATATTTTTGTTCCGTTACAGAAATATCCTGATGGAATTTTTCTCAATCTTCATCATTGACAACTCCACAAAAGGAGGGAAAAAGTTCAAGTATGACTAGAGAAAATGGATTTTAAGGGGATTGTTGCATCCGAGTTGATGGTATTTTTGCAGAAGTATTGTCACCAATTGACTGTAGTTTTCATCTCTTTTGTTGCTTAAAAATCTATGAATGACTTCCTTTATGGCTACCCAAGCTTCCTTTTCTTTTCCCTCCAAAATTCGGTCAAACACAGGATCCTTTACAAGTTGTCAAATTTGTGGCCAAACAAAAATACATTCCTTAACTTTTACATCACTTAATGTAGGAAATTTGTCTTTTAAGTACTTAAAGGCCTTTCTTTTTCTTGTTTAGCCTCTGGGAATTACCCTTCACGTATTATTTCAGAGAATGAATGAGGATGATATGTATGAGTGTAAATGAAGTGTAGTCTTGTACATTCTCAATTTGATCATTCCTGAGATGTGTGGTTAATTGAAACCCAACCACCAAAGAACACCAGTATACACAATCTAATATTCAAATCCGTATAAAAGTAACTGCCTTTACTAGGACTTGAACACTGGAACTTTTGACTTCAAAATCAGCTGATTTGTGAAGAAGTACTTAAAGGCCTGTCCTTCTCGGTTCATACTTTTGACAAAATTTTTCATCAAACCCAGCTTTATATGAAGGGGTGGAGGAAGAACATCTTTTGGGTCCATGAGAGGCTCAGCACGACATTTTTCTCGCTAGAGTTAAGATTTCTTGCAGGTCAGTCTGCTTGAATGTAATGTGATTTCCTATCCCTACTGTTCCAAATACATAAAAATCAGCAGTATTTAGTGTATCCCTGTTGCATTCCTAAGAGTACAGTGATGACTTTTAGATCACCACAGATTTTCCACTTGTGTTCAGCATGTTTGACTGAGTCTAGGAGGACTGCCATGTATGCATAAGTCTCCTTCACGTGACTACATGACCAACAGTTATAGAAGGAAGACGACTGCTGTTGTGAAGTAATGCAGCTTTCAAACTAAGCTTGGAGGAGTCTATGAATAGCCTCCAATCAGTTGGATCATGATTCATTTAAACATTTCATCAAGCCATAATTTTGCAGCAAACAAAAAATTATTTTTCTTCTCTTCAAAAAAAGAAAGCAGATCCCTATGATGATGTTTGTACTGTGAGACCCTGACATCACATTGAGAAGATTCCATTGCTGCAGTCTTGACCCTAGAAGTTCTGTCTTCTCCTTCGACAAATCAAGATCTCTGAGATCACTCAATTCCACTTGACTTAGTCTGTACGGTTTATCATCTTTTTCATCAAAATCAGAGTCATAGGATGTAAAAGGCTTGTTGGGTTCTTTTTCTTCCATACTGTCTTCCTTTTTTACTTCAAGCTCATAATTTTGGGGTGGAGTAGAAACTGGTAAACTATCATAATGTGGAATAGGTTGAACAGCAGATAAAAGATTACAGTATTGAACTATTCCTGATTCTGGACGCTACCCCCCCCCCCACAGTCATAGCCCTGGTGGGCTTTAACAGAATATAGGTGGAGTCAAGCAGAAAGCAGTTATCTGTATGGTTTGTTGGCTCCCACCAAGCCATAGATCATATTTTATTTTTCAGCCATTCTCATAGTACAACTGAACAAGAGTTGCAAAATATATGTGGAGCCCATGACTTATCCTGGTCCCTATCTTCATATCAAAATAATGCTGATAAGCAGTCTTCACAGAGGCATTAGTTCGGGTTTCTATGATGATAATGTTATTTCACCACAAATGTAATAAAAATTATTCAGTGAATTTACACATTTTCATGGCATTTTTACCTTAACAAATGTTTCACTTCAAAAGACTTAAAAACCAGAAATTCTGCACTAATTACAACACAAACAATATGAAAGTCACAATCACAGCAACAGTAATAATGATTATAAACTACAAACAGCTAGAGAACGTTGTGATTTGTCATTTAACAGATGTGGTAATTCCAACAACATTACCCCAAAAACTAAAAATGTAGATCGGGTAAAAAAATGACATGTCATTGTATCACTAAAGCAAGAGCTAATTGGTCATTTTTATGATGATTTTTAAAATGAGCAGATAGAAATACCTAAGAATAAGCTACTTTTGGTCCTGAAACATTTTCATTTTTGGGCAGTGTAATCAAATAAACAAGAAATTTTACTTTATATATTCAACATATTCTCTATTATGTACATGGGCAACTTAACACTACAGTTTGATGAAGCTAGATTTGCAGAAGTAGTTGATATAAAATAGTGCAAATGAAATGAAGAGAAAATGTCAAAAGTCAGAAGGCACATATAATAAACCAGTTTCTGTAAATCACACAAGTTATGCAATAATGGGTTTCACTTAACCTCATTGTAAATACATAAGTATAGTCACAATAATCACCAAAGATTACACTAAAAAAGAATCTAATATTACAAGAAACCAATCACATAACTGATGATAAGAAAATAGAAAACATTTTTCTTTCAAAAAAGTTAAAAAATTGATCTGATACTCATCTTCTCCAAACGTAGATGTATTTAACTTAATCGCATTATGAGACAAAGTACAGCTGGTAATAATTCAAATACAGATGTTTAATTCAATAAAACATAAATGTAACCCTAAATAAACAACATTTGAAGCTGGGGTTCTGCAAGATCACACAACACCTGATTGATACTAACATCAATAATTAACTTACAGGTTAAGCTGTATAAATTGGTTATTAAAAACATTTCATTACCTACATTATTATATAAAAATAAATAAATAAACTTGCTGTATTGATAAAATTTCTTGAACATGGTTTCTGCTGATATATTTTAATAACAAAAAATATTAAATTTTTTTAACCACCTTACCACTAAATAAAAAGGTTATATTTTCTCCGGATCTTTTGGTTTTTTCAAACCATCATCAGGAGATTAAAAATATTATATGTCAAAAATTAAAATGAGAATACATTCATGACTGAATGTCAACAGTATACTGTTGACAATCATGAAACCTCAAAAACATTAAAAAACTCATTTTAATTTTTGACTTATTATATTTTTAATCTCCTGATGATGGTTTGAAAAAACTGAAAGATCTTTTGAGAAAATACAACTTTTTTACTGGTAAGATGGTTAAAAAAAAAAATTGTAATTATTTTTTATTGATAAAATTGCCAAACTACTCAAAAAAAAAAAAAAGAAGTAATAACCATCTTAAACAGATGTGAAAGCCCACAGTGTACAACTCTCCTAAAAGACTAGGAAACTGAAATTTGACAAAGTTATTCTTAAGCAGAAACTGTTTAGGAAAAGTAATCAGAAATCATTTTGATTAAAAACCATTAATTGATTAAATATAAATAAAAATATGTGAATATTGGATGTTCATCTTAGGTAGTTTTTAGCTTAGAAAATAATTTTTACCTTACTCATCCTATAAAGAAGACAAAATATATGCAGAAAATCAAGGAAATGAAAAGCCCAGCAAATCTTGTTTCATTATAAATATAAAATTTACTACAAAAGTATTCTGAGTAATATTGCCCACAGTTTAGAAATGTTTTCTGTTAAAATCATCTTTAACAGAATTAAAATTGTATTCTCTTATCTCCATACACCTTATGAAATCTGAAATTCAGTACATATGATTGCTCCTATATCTGTTACAGACTTGTATAAATTTTTTTTTCTTTTGCTCAAAAAAGGCATACAAAATACGAGAAATATTCCTGGAATAGCCTCGTAATGTTTCACCCATAAAATAATGATTTTGATTTACACGAGTATTATGTTTTTACATATTTTAACAAATGCAAACATAAAACTCAAGCCAACAGACAATTAGTCAGCTGTTATAAAGATTTGCTAAACACTTTGAATAAAAGCGAATGATAAACATTTATAGCGATGTACTATTACATTTTGTGAGAAAATCAGTAAACCGCTTTCTGAAACAGTGAAGCAATTTAAATGAAAACAATATTCAAGAAACATGCAGATAGAGAAACAACTTTTTTATAACAATCATTTCACGGGTACATCAAAACAATCACTTAGTGAATACACGGGTTGTTAACATGCTCATAATACACCTTGTCATCTTTTAGTGATATTGTGTTAACATGAATGACATTAAAAAATTTAATATTACATAAAAAGGGCCCCATTCCATTAATGGAGTTACCTTTATAATATTAAAATAATTTTGTGTTCATAACATACATTGGTATGCCGGTTTGAAAGAAAAAACTTATCTGTCATTAACAAGAACTAAACTCCATAAAAATAAATGAACAATAAACAAGGGTTGATAACCCTGTTGTTTATTATTAATAATAAAATAAGGGTGAAAGTAATTTAAATAATTTAACTGAATCAATTGATTACAATTAATGGTATCTTTGAAGCGCAGATACAAAAAACAAAATAGTTTTCTAACACTGAGCCAAAGAATTATATAAATCAATGATAAAAAAATTAATAAACATAATTTAAAATTCAAAATTAAGGTAATCCTAGATATACCAACATCGGATACTATTTAGTGAGATTGTAAAATTTTATTTATTTACCACAATTTGAACGATAATCTTTGCAAATCTCCATCTAGCAGGGCGTAATCTCTCAGAAGTAGTATACAACATATCAATTATTGTCAATGATATTTTTTAATAATACCTACAATTGATAATATTGAAAGTACCGATAAAAAAGCAAGTATATAAATGGCAACTGCACTAAAGATAAATAATTTTTTACTAATTTGAGATGTATATATATAATATATATATATATGTACATGTATTTATTTTGTATATGTATATGTATGTATTTTACATTGTATATGTATATTATTTTGTTTTGTATATGTATTTATTTTATATATATAAAAGATAATTTTGTTATTCATTAAGTAAATGATCTTTTATAAGTAAAATAAAGAAAAAAAAGTTTTTCATACATATATTATAAAAGAGATAAAAATAATAGAAACGTACTTTGAGCAATACTGTTTGATGTATGCAAGTAAGGCATCCTTAATTCTGCTTTGCTGCCTCATGATCGATTAAAATGCGCCAAATAATTTACCCTAATTATATGCGAATAAACAAAAGTGTAGACAAACGTCGGCGCACAGCTGCAATCGACACTTTTCGATCTGTTTTAGCACACACTATTACTACAAGTCGCGATTACAACAAACCGTGTCTCGCGCTGAAATGATATCACCACACGGTGGGACGAATCTATTATAATAATATGCGGATTCCCCCCACTACTACTTTTTTTTTTTACAGCACACTCCACCCACCACGTCACCCGTACTACAATAATGTTATCATTTTATCAAGCCGGCCCGGTCAAGTGGTATATTATTAAGACATACGAGTGTACATGACACGTATCATTACCTCATTAAGTACATTTTAATACTTTATTCTCGTGGTTTTAAACGGCATGAAATTAAAAAATAAAATAATATTATCGATTAAATAAAAATTCTTGGATTAAAGATATCGTTAAAAATTACATACGAAAGGATTTCTAAAATAGAAATAGTGAATTTTTAAGGTCCCTTTTTATGTTGAGCGAAACGTACGTTCGTAAGTCCGCAATCGTAAGTTTTTTAAAGCCGATCTATAAAACGTCAAAGTACAAAAACAGATCGCAAGATTTGAAACATTTTTCCAGAGAAAATAAATTCTCAGTTTTAAACGACTTCAATTACAAAAGAAAAAAACGGAGGAAGCAGAGTTAACAAAACCTTAGTTCATTTTACATTCGCGGGGGGGAAAAACCCCTACTTTTTTTACATTGAATCCCAGTGGAAATTAGTAATTATTCAAATTTTTGTACGTAAATGTCTTATCAAAGCAGTTTCCCTAGATTAGATTTTTATCTGAAAAAAGGTGACAACATATTTAATAAGAATATATATATTAAACTTTACATATACGTTTAAAAAAATAGAAAATAAATTATTTATTATTTTTTTCTAATTGTAGCAAATTAACTTAAAATCGTAAAATAGAAAACAATAAATAATTTAAGAATAAGTACAGAGATATTTCGTATTAAAAATTATCTTACTGAATCACCGGCCGAAAAATAAAACAAATTCAAAACTTTATAACGACGAAGATTTTCATTTTTTTAAGCGTTAGATCTTCAAAAAGTACTTCTTAAGAGTATAAACGGAACAAGCAATTCATTACATACAATCATACGGTTAAAATAATAATGCCTCATAAAAATATGGTAAATTTGAAAAAAAAAACGCGTCCAGAATCGGCTTTTGGACTCAAAAAACTTGTGTATAGAATTTAACACTACTGTGATCAACTCTTTTATTATCACACAGTTTATATAAATAAAATTGAAACTAGAAAACAAATAAAGATTATTTAAAATCTAAAAACAGATGGTTTTTTTTTTTATTATTTAACAATTATCATCGGAAAACACATAGAAATTAGTATACAAAAAAAAGCTAAACGTCGAAAATAAGTAGTTATAATGAATATAATTATAAAAACAAACTACGAAAAAATGTTTTCTTTAAGGTTAACAAAAATAATTTTCTACTTTGTCAATTACGTTTATTTTTATTAATTAAAATTTGAAATATAATACTGGGATATCTGCAATTAGTAAAACCAGAAAAGATACTAGTTAAACAGCACGGCAATAAGAAAAAAACGTGTAAGAAATACATTTGTAAACAAGAGAGAATGCTTGGTGGAGACGCAGAGTGAGTGCCTACGTTTCAATATTTATGGCGGAGTGCCACAGGGGTCTGTACTGGGACCCTTACTCTGGATACTGGCCTTCGATAGGATATTAAGACTCGACTATCAGGATGGGGTACAAGTAATTGCCTATGCCGATGACCTGGCGATACTCATCAAGGGTAAAACAACTGTCGATGTACAAGAGAGTGCTAACAACACGTTACGGACGATAGATAATTGGTTGAAAGAGAGAGGACTCCAGCTGGCAATAGAAAAATGTAAATATATTATGTTCACAGGGAAGAGGATTTTAGACCGTCCGGCCATCCAAATTGGAAACCAACAAATAACAGAGGTCGAAAAGATTAAATACCTGGGTGTGACTTTTGAGAGGAATTGCCGGTTCACCCAGCATATAATAGACATATGTGCCAAAGGTGAACAGATGACTAAGCATTTGAATATAATAATGTCTTCGCAGAGAGCTCCAAGACCCACTAAGCGAAGGGCGATAGCGTCCACAGTGACATCTATGATGTTATATGCAGTACCAGTTTGGTGGCACTCAGTCAGGGTTAAAAGAAATTTGAACAGACTGGTTAGTACTCATAGGAAGCTGTTGCTGGGGGTTGTTTCAGCTTACAGGACGGTCTCCTATGAGGCGTTGTGCGTGTTGTCTGGGGTGCCACCAATAGACTTAATGGCCCTAAATAGAATCGAGAGGGCGCAAGGCCTCGAAGCAAATGAAGCAAAAGATAAACTTAGACATAGATGGCAAAATAGAAGGCAGGAGGATGGACCAGCCAGACGCACGAAGGAGCTGATTCCAGATCTTACACTATGGTTAGACAGGGAACATGGTGAGTTAAATTATCATATCACGCAGTTTTTTACAGGTCATGGAAATTTCAATGAGTACCTCCATCGTGTTGGAAGAAGGCCAGGTCCAGAATGTATGTACTGTGCGAGAATTGACAATGCAGAACACATATTTTTCTGCTGCGAGAGGTGGCCAATTAAAAGGAGGAACTGTGGCATAATAGGTATGAGCCCAGCAGAGGTCCTAGAGCACATGTTGAGGAGCGAAATAAACTGGAAGAAGGTTACGGAATTTATAGTAGCAGTATTAACAGAGAAGGATATAGATGAAAGGCGACTAGGTTACTAGTGTAGAATAGGGTAGGGTGGACAGCCTCAGTGGTGAGAGACGGCACGCTGAGGTGTGTCGTTCTCAATGATCCACTGAGGACTCCAAGGGTTTAGATAGGTTCCGATGAAGAAGAAGTGTAAGAAAAGACCCGGTGCCACGGGTAGTCGTGGTTTCCAAATGGGCAAACAGAAAATCACTCAAAAGAGCTGACACCGGCGAGCCGACCTGCCATGCCGGACGTTCAGCCGGTAGGCGGAGAGGCTCGTTAGAGTTTACCAGACACTCCCCTGGGTGGCGCAATACCAACCAGTCGGACCGGCCCGGGGAAGTAGAGTGAAAAAAAAAAAAAAACAAGAGATAGATATTAAAAATTAAAACCCATCACACTGACAAACATTGCTTTTTAATGTAGGATAATTACTAATATAGAATAACTAAAGAGCGTGCGGGTAACAATTTTATACATAGTATAATTCTAGTTTTTAAATTTATTTAAACATATATACATATTTATGTAGCCTAAACCAATCCCGGTATTCCAACGCGGGGTCATACATCTAAATCGGTTCAGCCGTTGAGATGCTACGGTGAAACAAATACATACACCCTAAATACATTACACTCCTTTTTGGGCAGTCGTGCAGTAGCATAATTTTTTCAAATTTTATAAATGTAGCCGGTGACACTCCCAGTAGAGTAAGGTTATCAACGCGGAACCACGCATCTAAATCAGTTCAGCAGTTGAGCTGTTAAGGTGGTACTTACATACATACATACATCCTAAATACATTACACTCCTTTTTGGGCAATCGTGTAAAAAAAGAGCAACGAAAACTCATTCGACTGCAGGGAAGTTAACTTCCGGAATATTATTCGAATCGATCGATCTTCTTAGTTCCCCGACAAATTTTCACCAAAAATTACCAAAATGTATCCGTCTCGAGATATTAATAACGAGGTAAGGGAACCACCACCCTATCCTTTTCAATTTAATAAACAAGGGCAAGCATACGTACAGATATACAAACTTCATCATATAAAACTGACTTTTTATACCCAAAATTCTGCCAATTACAATTCTTTTCCATGTTACATTACAATAACCGGGAATAAACAAATATTTTCAATTCGTACATAACATTTAATTTACACAGCAAAGAAAAATATGTTTATAGCCGTGTCAAAGATTAAAAAAACCAATTAAATGTACTAGTAATTACGAAATTTTTAATAGGTTATTAAAAAGTTAATTAATGATATTTTTTTACGGAACTATTACTCAGGGGATCTAAAAAAAAATTAAGAAAAATATTCAACTAAGATAAAAAAAGGCAAAAAATGCAATTTTAATTTTATGTTGTTCGTACCACAATTCTACACGAACGGCAATAAAATATGTAATATTTCTAGTAAAAAATATAATGGGGCAGCCATCTGACTTAACAGCATGCTGATTTCCGGATGCAGAGGTATTCAAACTTCAAATAGTCAAAAAATTACACGCACACAGTTACACAATATGAAACCGGTTGAAGAAATTTAGACGTTAGTTACTTAATACGTTTTATTTAGGTGTACAAATCCGTAATTTATCAAAGACCGGTTTATTCATTACTACAATTATTCGTTAGGAAAACCTTACACAACACTGAAGAGGCGTTTTCAGCCGAAAGTGGAGTATGGGGGCAGGTACTCCAAAGCCGCGAAGACATACAGACTCGGCGGCAATGTGATACAAACACAATTTGTTTGGCGGTGCTTCTTTAATATCTTTATAAAAAAACAATGTGATTTACATTTAATAAGAATTTAATTAAATCATTAACATTTATTTCACCAAAAAAAAAGAAAAAGTTATTCATTATTTTTGACAAAAAGGTTAGGATTGTGTAGTATACGCATAACAGGTCAGCCCTTATTTTTCAGGTTATCGATCGAGTAATTTTTACTCGCTATCACGAAAATATTGTCATGCATTACTTGAAAAAATACAGAACATGCAAAATTACATCTGAAGTTTGCTAAAATGAAAAACAGAACTACGAAATGGAAGAAGGTAACCGTAAAATGAAAATTTCTTTAAAATCATTTTCAAAGACTAGGAAATAAAATTGTGTAATGTCGAACGGTATCAAACGCTACCGGAAAACAATTTTATTAAGAATTAAAAAAGATCAAATCAAACCGCGAGACTAACGTCGCCATGAGACGTTTACCATCATTAGGGTTAAAAAATAATATAAATAAGAGGTTTCTTTAGTATTTTGTTTAATTTTTTAAAGAAACATTCAGTAGAATTAAAATTATATACTTAATACAAAAGCAAGCGGGGAATGAAATAATTCCATCCTCAATTTTTTCTTAAACATCAACGATGAAGTGAATTACAAAGCTTCAAACTCATCCGTAAACATATAAGGAGACTGGTATAGTAATCATATCATCAAAGTATAAGAAAATTATTTAATATATTACTTTATTTTTCAAAATAATTATACCGATCACGATTTCAAAAAGATATATAAATAAAATACAATAATAATGAAAAAAAAAACCGGTACCCAAAACTGAATACAGGCTCCAAGTAATTCAGAATTGAATTTTATTAACATTAAACATAGTTAAAATATAACGTAACGACATTATTTATAGCGTAAATTACTCAGTCTCTCCGAATCAGACAGACGCGTTCCGAATCATAAATGTAAATGAATATCATTTTTATATTAGATTCATATACACAACAAATGATTCATAAAAAAGGATAAACACTTTAAATCGAGTACATAAAACTTAAAAAAACAACACGTTTATCAATTTCTTTTTTTAAAATAGAAGGTAAGTTTAAACATTGGTGTAAAGCCAATAAATGCTACATTAACCACTTTTATTTGTACATATTAAGGCTTCTTTAAATCTTTTTAAACACAAAAATTAATAAACATTTACTTAATGCCAAAAAACGAGATTAACGATCTATGATTAAGAATTGAGCGTTAGCAAGCTACGATCAACTCTTAGTTTTTTTTTATTTCAAACATCATAATGTGCACGAATCACAATGAAAACATTTTAATTTCGTTTCCTACGAACAGTAATGAGGAGACTTATTAAAGCAGATAACTATTATAAAAGCAATATTATATAAATAAAATACAACAAAAAATATGACTTCAAGGTCTGAAGGGATCACAAATTTAAACAAGATTAATATGAATGAAACAAACAATTTTTATTAGTTTATACAAAAATTAAAACTTTTGTACATAGCGACTATTAATAATACGGTTTTACCGGGAAAAACATTAAGTCTGTACAACTGGTGTTGTTAATATCAATATCAGACTACAAACTGATTTTACTGTAGTGCAGAAACATTTCAGAACAAATGTAAGGTAATTCAACAAAAAGGCGATGTCTCTTTGACTTGAATTAGTGTAAAAGGAAAATTTCTGGAAGAACAATCGCGCCTGGGAGGCCGGCGCGAGTGGTAGCGTCTCAGTCTTTTATCCGGAGGTCCCGGGTTCGAATCCCGGTCGGGCACGGCATTTTTCATACGCTGCTACAAAAATTACATTTCATATTCCTACGCACAAGCTTCGATTTTCTAGAGTGAATTTCATCAAGCAAAAAAAAAAAAAAAAATAACCCACAGGAATGAATTGAAAGAGTTCACTTAGGGAGAAAACAAAACTGACCGCTAGAGTTTAGAAATTTAAATTCCACAACCAAGCAAGAATAAAATTTTACGTACACGATTGATTAAATAATGGTCACTACAAAAATTGCACTTAGTGTCAAGCGATTACGTGATAGCAATAAAATCCAACGTAATTTTTTTTTGTTTTTAAGAAAATGCAGGAACGTGGAAAAGATGGTTTCTTCATCGTCTGATTTTAGGTGACGAGTGAACCTTTCACAAAAATGGAAATGTCAGCCGACATTATGTACAAATACAGCATATACCCTAATCACCTATAATGAATGCGTTTTGTGTAAGCCAGTGAAAAGGTGTTCGGACTCGTTCTATAAAGGAACAATAACAAGGAATTAAAAAAAAAAACACAAAGTTTTGGGCCCATCCACTTCTTGTAAACGTAGATGACTTGAAACAACACAAATCAGAAACTTCAAACATCTGTCAACTTGTGTTGAGTGGATTGCTGCAAATTGTTTGGGTCGAATTACTCTACGGGCATTGATGTCTGTCCTAGTATTGCTACATTTATTATTTAAACATACATTTTTATTGACGAACAATTAATTACTTAAACACGCGCGCGAGTGTTCTTAATAAAGGATAAGATTTATATACTCGTATATATATAAAATATAAACAAATTTTATGGTGTGTGAAAACACATCGTGAAATAGTCTGATTATTGTTATACCAAAGATAAAAAGGTGTTTATACTAAAGTAAACAGGACTACACAGAAGTTAAAAGATTTTCGAAACTGTGTTTCTTTAAACCATTATCTTTATTTTTAGTTTTCAGTATAGATTTATAAGCTGAATTACCCGGTGCTCCGCCAGATGGTAACAAAGGGAAACTTTCTTTAAAATTTCAAAAACATGTTTTGTGCGAAAATTACTTAAAGTATTTATTTATTATTAGTCATATTTCCAGAAATCTTTTACTTACAACAATATATAGCTGACGAAAAAGGGAAGAGCTGCCTCATTTAAATGTTAAAAAAATGTTATTATGATCGGAATTATAATTTCTACTTTCTCTAATATTCTTCCATTGAGAAGAATTCAGATTCCACTTCGAATCACAGGTAGTTTATAGAAACAAAATTTCTTGAAACCTTTACTTTTGCTTTCATTTGTTGAATTATTTTTAGTAAAATACCTTTTCCACGATCCTGTGAATAGAAATAAATAATTCTCATTAAAAGAAGAAGACTGCGTTTGCATAAAAAAAAAATCCAACTAAAATTGTTTTAACTGACTTTTTCAGTTTGACTATTGAGAGATCTTTTGCTGGTTAACCTCATTTCCTAATATATATCTCACAAAAGAAAAAATCCGCTAAAATTTAGCCGACAACAGGTGGCCTTCTCGTAAATATTTTAACACACAGAGTGTAAAATTTTAATCAGAATAAAAATAATAAGTCCTTTCTATATACGACATTAAAACCGGATTGCAAGTTCATATACGTAATCCTCTATAAATAAACAGGAATCTGTAGAATTAAAAACTGCAGAAGGAAGGCAGTCTTAACGAAAAAGAGTAAAGAAAAATGAAATTTTTAGTTGACAAATAGTAGAGATTCTTTGGTGCAAGAATCATCGTGTGCTGGCTGGAAAAATTTTTAACCTCTCTTCACCTACTACGAAAAATGAAAACGATACATCTTTTTATAACATTTGTAGGAGGAGAAGAAGACTTCACCTCTCTCTCTCTCTCTCTCTCTCTATATATATATATATAGCAATATATATATATATTGCTACAGGAAAAATGATACTGTAAAATACGACCCGCAATTGTTTTAACCGCACCGCTTGGAGATTCGTGTAAATTATTTAGATAAATTTATATCAAAAATCTTCCGCAAATTTCAACAAATATAACAGTAAAAGAACCATTTAGATCGGCCAAGAGGTTTTAAGTTTGAAGAAAATATCGTTACAAACGTAACATTATAATACTGAAGGCCATACATATATATTAATAAAAAAAATTGTTATTAAAAAAAGCGTGTAAAGTTCCTTTTGTCTGAACGAACTCGATATATTTCTCTAAAAAGTAATAAAAGAAGAGCAAAAGTATTTTCTTCGTAAACAAAACTACATGAGGCGATTAACAGAGAATAGATAAGAATAAGTTCAAACGATCAAATAATTTTAAGATCAAAACAAACAAATAATAATAAAAAGGTTTCTTCCATATAAGTCAAGAATTATTGACTTCTTAAATGTAGGTCTAGATTATTAACAAAATTATATAAATATATATTATTTTTTTTAATATAAACGACTAGATAAAAAAAACCAAATCAAACCATTATTAGGTAGTAGACGCATTCAGTTGGCGCAGAGCCAACCCTTCTAGTATTATTTTGACGTCAGAGAATACCGCAGCAGCACTCGCTATATTATTATAATAAGCTATACGAAGAGATCTCTAGAGTGAGCAAATGATATTGCAGTAATCGGCACAACACGACTACACAGCAAATAAAAAAAAAAAAAACAATTATAAAACGATTGACATTGTCATGTCAAGTAATTCTGTATAAATGTTATGCAACAACCCTGAAACAATAATTATTACATCAACTTTCATTATATATATATATATATATAATGATTATGAAAATCAACTTTTGCAAACGAGAATTACTGTAGGGGACTGTAAAAGAATAAATACCCGAAGTACCAGATAATAAAAATATGAGTAAATAGCTGTGTAAATGGTTTTATCGTTTATATTTATAAACTGTAGAAATAGAACGAAACTAGAGTTAGAGGAAGAGGGAACACGATCGAAACACAAGGGAGATTCGGTCAAGGAAGAGCAGTTTAAAGACCCTGTGATACTGAATTTCGAATTATTGGATAAGGGGAACAGATGAAAAATATAATAAATTAAATGTATCGATCTTCGGGCGCGCAACCACAATTTCATACATATATCGTACGCTAAACGTTGAAAATCAAGCAAGTGATTACGTTCTTCAGACTATCCTTGAAGCCCTATCTCTTGTAGCGAGTCACTGGTAATACGGACGGCCGATAAGTTCTATTATTAATACGTTGGTAATACTAGAATTTACGTAGTATCAGCTTATTGAATTTTGGGCTCGAAAGGGCCCTTATTGTTTACAGAGGACAAGGAGACCGTATTTTCAAACCCGGCAAGATCTATTCTGCCTGGTCTCTCTTGTTTTAACCGACTTTTGTGGAGCGGCGATCCACTAATTTGCGCTTTAATAAGGTAGAAAAATATTAAATTTTATTAGCTGCCTGATAACTGAAATTTAAACCTTTTTGGACGATGATTTTCCGGTTACCGACCGTTTTTAAAGTACTAACAACCAGTCAAGAATAGTTATTAAATATACGTGAGATATAAATTTTATAATTGCCGGAGAGAAAGTTACGTTTATTAACTTCTTACAGAAGACTGCTGTTGATAAGAAAAAGCGAAGCCTAAACTTTTGCGCTCACAAGTTACAATACGCTGACCGAATTGCCGCGAAATATTTAATTACATTTTAAAATTTAAATATATTACTTCAGCCCTTACTTAATAATGTTATTTTTTCATTATTATACACATTCTTACACAGATCACAAAAAAGTAACTTTTTTTAAATAATCATTCCTGATTCAACTGCTTTAACTATGAAAATAACTGACAGCTGGAAAAACAACAGATGTAAGAAATCAGCAAAATCTTAATTACGAATAGTCTAAGACAAGTAGTATTCTACGACGGTAGGTAGTAACATATACTTTAAAAGTGATATACATTTTACACGAGTGTAAAATATAATTAGATTAAAACATTTTTTTTTTGTCTTCAGTCATTTGACTGGTTTGATG
Organism: Lycorma delicatula; assembly: GCF_047948215.1. NCBI lineage: Eukaryota > Metazoa > Arthropoda > Insecta > Hemiptera > Fulgoridae > Lycorma > Lycorma delicatula. The sequence goes on along the minus strand of NC_134455.1, from coordinate 378,746,593 downwards.
CAGCTCTCCAAGATATCCTATCTAGTGCTAGTCGTTTCATTTCAGTATACCCTCTACCTCCTACATCCCTAACAATTTGTTTTACATATTCCAAACGTGGCCTGCCTACACAATTTTTTCCTTCTACCTGTCCTTCCAATATTAAAGCGACTATTCCAGGATGCCTTAGTATGCGGCCTATAAGTCTGTCTCTTCTTTTAACTATATTTTTCCAAATGCTTCTTTCTTCATCTATTTGCCGCAATACCTCTTCATTTGTCACTTTATCCACCCGTCTGATTTTTAACATTCTCCTATAGCACCGCATTTCAAAAGCTTCTAATCTTTTCTTCTCAGATACTCCGATCGTCCAAGTTTCACTTCCATATAAAGCGACACTCCAAACATACACTTTCAAAAATCTTTTCCTGACATTTAAATTAATTTTTGATGTAAACAAATTATATTTCTTACTAAAAGCACGTTTCGCTTGTGCTATTCGGCATTTTATATCGTTCCTACTTCGTCCATCTTTAGTAATTCTACTTCCCAAATAACAAAATTCTTTTCACATTGCAGATTCACATTCAGTGGTCCATCTTTGTTATTTCTACTACATTTCATTACTTTTGTTTTGTACTTGTTTATTTTCAAGCGATAGTTCTTGCGTAGGACTTCATCTATCCCGTTCATTGTTTCTTCTAAATCCTTTTTACTCTCGGCTAGAATTACTATATCATCAGCAAATCGTAGCATCTTTATCTTTTTACCTTGTACTGTTACTCCGAATCTAAATTGTTCTTTAACATCATTAACTGCTAGTTCCATGTAAAGATTAAAAAGTAACGGAGATGGGGAATATCCTTGTCGGACTCCCTTTCTTATTACGGCTTCTTTCTTATGTTCTTCAATTGTTACTGTTGCTGTTTGGTTCCTGTACATGTTAGCAATTGTTATTCTATCTCTATATTTGAACCCTAATTTTTTTTAAAATGCTGAACATTTTATTCCAGTCTACGTTATCGAATGCCTTTTCTAGGTCTATAAACGCCAAGTATGTTGGTTTGTTTTTCTTTAATCTTCCTTCTACTATTAATCTGAGGCCTAAAATTGCTTCCCTTGTCCCTATACTTTTCCTGAAACCAAATTGGTCTTCTCCTAACACTTCTTCCACTCTCCTCTCAATTCTTCTGTATAGAGTTCTAGTTAAGATTTTTGATGCATGACTAGTTAAACTAATTGTTCTGTATTCTTCACATTTATCTGCCCCTGATTAAAACATAGCAAAACGGAAAATTTTCTTTAGCCATTTGGAATCGAATTTTAATTTTGAAGTAGGATTACATAAATTAACAGAAATCTGTCCGGGAAATAAAAAAAGTCCAGATTCCAATTTCTGTTCTATTATTAACAGGTCAGTTAACAAAACTCACCTTTACCAAACTGAACTTTTCAACGAACTGAATTAATAAAATTAATTACAGGATGAAATTGTCGATTCTAATAGAAGAAGGTTTACATAGTGCCAAAATAAATTTTACTGTATTGGCAATATCGTAAGCAGTTTCCAGACACGCAGAACTGACTCCTGACTGTCGAAAAGGAGGTACTTCCACTAGCCATGTTTTTCTTTCGCGGTTTTAAAATTTGACAGTGAACAAGATTTCTTAAAGAAACACATATTAAAAAAAAACTAACTTAACATTACGTATTTAATAATGAATTGAGAGTGATTCGCTACTGAACGTACAAAACTTTAAACAGTGAATAGCGGACTGACTAGGAATTGCGGAATGTCAAAAGTCACGTGCTCAGTCTACGGCAGCGGTTTAGCGAAACTTCCCCTCCATCAAACATTTCCGACATCACTCGTCTAAGAAACATGTTATTCGCATTTTTTACATGGAAATTTTATGAAAAAAAGCGTTACACACCATTCTGCTTATCGGAAAAGAAACTTACTACAAATTTTCGTAAAAAAATTCAAACGCGTTTGGTTGTAACTACGTTACAAATAATCAAACGACAAAACGTGGAGTTAGAGCAGAATATCGCTTTTATCGATAATCAACCTCCAAATTAATCGAATGAGGACAAGTGTAGGGTTCGCAAACGTAGATAAAAACAATGAGGAAGTATTTTTTTTTTTTTACCGATAAAATACTGTCCTTGAGTTACATATTTTAAGAGTCGCAAAGCGAATATACAAACCTAAAATTATTATATTCACAGAACGTATAAATGATAATATATCGTATTATTAATATTTCTAATAAGCTTTTATAATTTATAACCGGACTATTTTCTTAATTACAGTATAAACAGAAGTTTTAAAAATCGTACGAACAGTTACGTCAAACACCGCAAAAGGCAATTAAATATGCGTTGTGCTTTAAACTCATACATAGTACATAAATTATCGAATACTGTACCACTTATCCACATCGTGTTTATTTTTCCTTATCGTGCCAGAATAATTATAAAACAGTAGGAATTAACCAAAAAGTGAAAAAAGCATTCTCTTATAAATAATACAAATTTTTTTTTTACAAAAAAGAAAAATATAAATCTGAAGGTCATCGCTTACGTCGTAGAAGATAATAAACATACACACGCGAGTGAGCGTCAGACTGCATGTCGCGATATTCCTACAATCAACAAATAAATAGCATATTACGAACTTTAGGAGGAAAAAATGGCCGCGATATGATAATAAAAGTCAAATAAAAAGAGAAAAACTGAATAGTTCATCGAGTATTCCTTCCTATAAAAAAAACGCAATAATAAAGTATAAAAGAGATAAATGTAATTATGAAAACAGCGCTTATAATTATTTATCTATTAAATAAATAAAGCAATAAAGTTAAAGACTAATTACTTAAAAATTAAACAACGATATATAAGCTAACTTACTGATAATTGCTATTCAAACGAATTTAATACACAACCAAGATCAATAAAATTCAGGTTAAAATTTCGGTATAATATTCTTCTTTTTTTTTGTCTCAGTCATTTGACTGGTTTGATGCAGCTCTCCAAGATTCCCTATCTAGTGCAAGTCGTTTCATTTCAGTATACCCACTACATCCTATATCCCTAACAATTTGTTTTACATATTCCAAACGTGGCCTGCCTACACAATTTTTCCCTTCTACCTGTCCTTCCAATATTAAAGCGACTATTCCAGGATGCCTTAGTATGTGGCCTATAAGTCTGTCTCTTCTTTTAACTATATTTTTCCAAACGCTTTTTTCTTCATCTATTTGCCGCAATACCTCTTCATTTGTCACTTTATCCACCCATCTGATTTTTAACATTCTCCTATAGCAGCACATTTCAAAAGCTTCTAATCTTTTCTTCTCAGATACTCCGATCGTCCAAGTTTCACTTCCATATAAAGCTGCACTCCAAACATACACTTTCAAAAATCTTTTCCTGACATTTAAATTAATTTTTGATGTAAACAAATTATATTTCTTACTGAAGGCTCGTTTAGCTTGTGCTATTCGGCATTTTATATCGCTCCTGCTTCGTCCATCTTTAGTAATTCTACTTCCCAAATAACAAAATTCTTCTACCTCCATAATCTTTTCTCCTCCTATTTTCACATTCAGTGGTCCATCTTTGTTATTTCTACTACATTTCATTACTTTTGTTTTGTTCTTGTTTATTTTCACGCGATAGTTCTTGTGTAGGACTTCATCTATGCCGTTCATTGTTTCTTCTAAATCCTTTTTATTCTCGGCTAGAATTACTATATCATCAGCAAATCGTAGCATCTTTATCTTTTCACCTTGTACTGTTACTCCGAATCTATTCTCACTATGATAAAAAAAATCTATCTATTCTCCGAATTTATTCTCACTATGATAAAAAAAAATTGGTGTATGTTCATTATAATAACAGCATTTGTCTGAGCGATTTAATAAATGGAAATAATATAATTTATTACAGAAATTACAATTTGGAAATTACTTCTTACGATTAACTCAAAAGTTAGCAATGCTGCTTTTATTATTGCGTGCAGTGCATTATTTACATTTTAATCACGAACTGAGCCAAAAGAGTTAAAAAAAAGGAAAATATTAACAGTTACCTGATCATGAATCAAATGTATTTTTCACACAAGTAATTCTTACATTTGCATAATCATAGTTCTAAAATATTAAACGATCCATTTTTATTTTTTTTAAGACGATAAGTTTTATCTCCCTAGACGACGTTCGATGTTCTGGTAATAAAAAAAAAAAAAGATTAGTTGTCGATACAAAAAAGGGAATTTCTATTTATAAAAGTAGTACTCTAGTTACATCGCTATAAGACTATCTGTTCTTATAGTCTTCTGAAGACAAGTAATCGAAGCATATTAATCAAACTGTCAAGAATCGTTATAAAGAATTCTCAAGTTTTGACAGTACTATAATTATGTAGTCTTATTACACGAATCCCCAAAATGGAGTGTAATGTTTTTAGGGTGTATGTATGTTTGTTTCACTATAGCAGCTCAACGGCCGAACCGATTTAGAGATACAGTATGACCCCGCGTTGGAATCCTTACATTACGTGGAGTGCCATAGACTATATTAATATGTAATATATTGTACTATATTAATTGTAATTAAAAGACCAAAAAAAAATCATATTTACGATTCTAAATGGATAATCGATTGAATTTTCAATATCGATTTATTTATATCGAAAATAGTTGTGTTTTAACATCTGTTACGATACTGAATAAATGAATTACGGTTGTAAAATTTATTTATGTTATTTATAGTTAATAAACATTTAAGAAAAAAAATCTTACGATTTTTGACGGGCAGTATGTTCGATCATGTAAGCATGTTCTTTATTAGGACACACGTATGTTTTGTTCCACCGTACCAGCTCAACGGTCGAACCGATTTAGATGAATGACACCTTGCCGGCCTCCGTGTCGCGAGTCTTTCCGGATGAAAGGCGTCTCGGCCTTTTGATCCGGAGGTCCCGGGTTCGAATCCCAGTCAAGCATTTTCACACGCTACAAAAAATTGCCGTTCATCTCATCTTCTAAAGTAGTACTTAACGGTGTTAATATCACCGGATATAACCGTTATATTAACATTTTTATAACCGTTTATATTTATTTATTTTATAAATATAATTTAAACAAACTATAACGGGCTTCGTGTGAGGCTAGAGCGATGAGGTGGTGCGAGGCTAGAGAAATCACCATTATCTGGTAACAAACGGGGTGCCTCAAGAGCTCTGTTTTGGGAGGTGCAATGGAGCGCTCTTATATCTCTGCAAACAATCGTCCGATTTTCAAAATTCAAACGGGGTATTTGTTAGTAGGTTAAATGCTAATTTTTGCCTGCATCGGGTACACTCTCGATCTAACAAATCACGGTTATTCGGAATTTCTGTAATACCTTCGCAACCAATCTTCCGATTTTCAAAATTTAATCGGGATATTTGCTAGTTAATACAAAATCACGAAGGAACCAAACCAGAACAAAAAACAATGTTTTTCGGAATTTTTTTTTTTTTTAATTTTTAATATTAATCTCTTGTGTGACAATCTATTTTATACCCTAAAACATCATGTAAGGTCTTTTTTATTTTTTATATGATTTATATATATATCATATGTACAAATATATATATATATATATATATATATGTTTGTGCTTATCTGTGAGGGGAGCGAAGGATATAATTATATTTCGCAAATTCAAGTATTTACGCATACCATTATTCTGTTATCTAATTTTTTTGATACTTTAAAACCTGTAGTCAATAATTTTTATTGTTGATCAGTATTATAATGATAAGATAATATATTCTGAAATAAACAACATTTAATGGAAACAAGTTACATAAAAAAATAACAGATACAAATAAAGCAAATCATGTTATATAATAATTAATAAAACTTGTCAAAGTCAAGATTAGATATAATAATAATAATAATGACAACAAATATCATTTAATTTATTATTATTATTAATTACAATAAACAGATTATACATTATTTATATATATTACATTAATTTACACATTATTTTTTTGGGGCAGAAGAACATTTTATATTAAAATAATTTTAAATTTGTGTACATCTACACTGATACTGATCACGCAACGGGGAAAATTCATGGAAAAAAGCCTTCCTCGTTATGAAACACCCAGTTATATTTGTAAATCTCATACGCATTTCAGTCGCAATTATTCAAATATTTATTTGAATCATAACAAAGTGAAAACGTTTAAAATTAATACTGTTACGGCAAAATGTTACTAAGGAAATATCTTACAGAAATATATTTTCTGGATAACATGAAAAGTCGTGATTAAATATATTTTAATTCCAATTTTATAACCTTACATAAATAAACCTACGCGTACAAACTTGAAACCATTTTTTTGAGAAAGATAATAGAGTACAGTTTGTAGTCTACATCTATGGAAACCCGGATTGAGTATAAGCGACTTTAAAAGATTTACGGATAAATATCTGATAAACGGACGCCCAAATGTTCGTAACTCATACAAAAAACTTAAACGTTTCAGTTTTACGTTTAGTGAAACCCGAAACTGAAGTCTCATGTTGTGGCATTAAAAAAAACAGCTAAACGTTACTCTTTGAGGCAAATCCGAAAAAGAGCCCGTTTTAACAGATTACTTCCGAAAGTTTTACTTTGATCATAACATAGAAAAATTCAAAATAGAATTGTTTCAAATTTTTAATCGTTTATTTTTTTTTTGGGTCGTAAATATAACGAATCGCAACTTTTTTTAAACGCCGTTGCAGTATCTCTAATCATTAAATTTTATAGTTTATACGGTTTACAGTTTATTACACTTTTTATAAAAACAGTTATCTCTGCATCAACATATGAGACTTACTGTACCACCGGCTTCATTAAAGGTACGATTTCTCTCTGTGATGAACAAAGGAAAGAAAAGGCTTCCACTTCAAATAACATGAAAAAATCGAAACGGTTAAGCGCATAATTCACGAATTAAAATTAAGTTGCAAGCGAGATGAATATAAGCCACGGCTCGACATTTTCGAATCGTCCATGATTCTTTAAACTTTTAAAAAAAGTCTGTGCTCGTTGGGTTCCACATCAATTGTCAGTCATCTGCAACGAGAATCACTGAAATTCCCAGAATCTTTTGAAACGTTATGAAGATAAAGAAAACTCATTTCCGAGCGGACAGTAATCGTTGATGAGACGTGGATTCATCGACTTTAAACCGAAATAAGCGAAAAAATTTAGCGCGGATACATCTTCGGCAGAAAAATTCAAAATTCCGACGTCTCCGTAAGTTACACGTGATTTTACTTCTGATGATAAAGATCACGAAATCGGTACGAAATTGGGCCGAAAACTTTCCTGGAAGAAATTAAAAAGCTTGTTAAAAGATACACTAAGTTCAGAGAAATAGGAGGAAAATATGATAGAAAAAACAATCGCATTTCATTTATGTACAGTGCGTACAATGAAAATAAAAGCTTGGGTTGGAGAAGGTCCGAGACTGCATTATTACCGAACCTGCAAACGCTACACCCATATAATAGTATAACAATAATCGTTGTACTTTTATTTATGCGCATTTAATTTATTACCGTTTTCATGTTTTATTACTTACAATTCATTATTACTTAATATTATTAATAATTCAATAAAGATTGTAACAACAATTTTAATTTAGGTGTATTTTTAAACTAAAAAAATCTTAACTAGTGCTTGAATCCGTAATTACAATAAATTAAATGTACAATTATTATTATTATTGTACAATCTTTTTTTTGTTCGATTGTATTATTAACACTTACTTGAAATTTGCATTATACGTCCAGTTTCTGTGCGAGTTCATCATCTTCTCTTTCTTCATAGGAAAAGTCACTTTCAATACCACTATCTAGATGTATGATAAATTTATCCGTCACTTCGTCGATTAGCGGTTTCATCTTCTTATAATCTGTTTCCTCTTTTTTTTACATGTTTGCAATATGATTTTCAATCGTCCTCATTAATTTCATTCGTTTTTTTCTCAGTTAATTTTTTAATATCATTTAAAATGCGTTATTATTACCAACATATCTTTTGAGAACCGACCATACCATTTCGATCGGGATGGTAAGGTGAAAGTCAAAATGGTACTTTATTTTTGAATTTCTATGCGATTTAACTATGTCATAAAACTGTGGTATTGACACTGCTTTATTAAACGTTACATTGATTTTTCTAACCGATTAATCATGGCACTTTTTCTACCGTTTGAATTCGGAGGCTTCTCTAGAAATGAACTGCGGGTGGTACGGCGCATTATCGATAACAACCCCATTGACTGGGGAGGGAAGAAGACTAGGAATTAATTTTTCAGTTACCCGCTTCATGAAATTGTTGATACTGTCGTGAGACCGCTTTTTGAACTCGTTTTTCAAGTTAACATCGCGTTCGGAAAGAAGCCCACACACACATATATCGTCCAGCGTGGATTATGATTAACCGATTATCTTTATTAATCGGTACTTTCACTCCTGCACCGCTGTCATCCGACCACCATTTTGTCCTCGAATGGGACATTAAAATATACGATTCGTCCAAATAATCAATTAAGTATTAGTAATTCAACAAATAAAGATTGTAACGAGAATTTTAATAAAAGTGTATTTTTAAATTAAAAAATTTAACTGCTTGAATGTATATCGAGTCCGAAGAAACCCGAAAAAGATTTTTTTTTTTGAAATCGGTAATTTTTCTTAAATAATCTATCCTCTACCACTACATCTTCTTTCTCCACTACGTCTTCTTTCTCAATCAAAAGGTTCTTAAATTTCTTAATAGTTTCGCCACTTAAATCCTTTTCGGATAGCTGCTAGTGCAGTTCTAGAACCTTTATTCTTTTAAAGTTCTTCACGTAATTTATTTAATGTAGGCAGTTCATTATGTTTTGCGTAAAACTCATTAAATGTTCTTTTTAGAACGCCTTCATCAAAATTGTCTAATCCGCTAATTACCTTTGAACGTTGTTTATACTCTCTTTTGGTGCGCTAAATTAGCAACGACTGCGATTTTGATTTAAGAAGATCTTGCCTTTTCTTTTCGGAGTTTTTGAAATTTTTATCTTGAAATCCCGTATACTGCGGCCGTTCTTTCTACACATTTTTGAATGCGTATTAAATGTTTGTCATTTTCTTATTTTTCTAATTTTATTATAGCTTCTTTCTTAATAAAATCGTATACATTATTAACTATTTCACAAGCTTGACTACGGAGATTTTTATACTTAACTGTGGATTTAAATTCTGCCATTGCAACAAAAAAAAAAAAAAAATCACTAACAAAAAATTCAAAAAAATATACGAATTCATTAATATTCCAATTTCAGTATATGTACTGCCGAAGCAAGTACAAATTCATTAATATTCACAAAACATTACCTAACGCACCACACATTACAGAACGAAACAACTATACCATTCGTAACTGGACACGCCAGTAATTAAACTAAATCAGTTTATTGAAAAGGAAAAGTAAACATTAACATAGAATATTTATCCTATGAATACGTACAAGATGACTAAGCTATTAATAAAATTATTATAATTTATAGGGTATAGTCTTATTATTATTTAATGATGATGTTTATTATTATAAACACCATCAACAATATTAATACCCATTACAAGTGCAAATAAATATAATTCAAATGTTTGATAACCTTTATTCGTGTGAAGTGGTCATTCATTTTACGATTCAATTGATGGAGGGAATATAAAAATAATAATCTATTAATACAAGTGTAAACTACTCGTTTTTGTACTGAACACAGCAAGAAATACAGGGTGTCCCATATAAAACGCAACCCAACCTTATATTGGTAGGTATCGAAATAATAAAAAGACATGTGTAAATGTAAATGTAATTTTGATTATTACCATCCATTACCTTACATTTAGAGTAAATGTTGGAAGTGGCCGCCATCTTCTTGAATAAGCTTTAATTCTTTTTACGGCGTTTCTTGCAACTTTTTTCAAAGTTTGTGGCTGGATAATTAATACAGCTTGTTCAATATTGCCTTTCAATCGTTCAAGTGTTCGTGGTCTGTTGCTGTAGGCTTTTTCTTTGAGGTAACCCCGTAGAAAAAAATCCGCCGCAGTCAAATCTGAAGATCTTGGTGGCCACAAGCCTCGACCGATAACACGATTACCAAAGAATTCCTCGACGAAAGCAGAAGTTGAACCTGCGTAGTGCGATGTCGCACCGTCATGTTGTAGCCGGCAGTGTCCGTCTTCCTCTTCCAAGAGTGCGATGAACTGAAATAAAATATCCTGATATCGTTCTGCATTAATGGTGTACTCGAAAAAAATAGGACCGATTATTTTCTTCCGCGATATCGCGCACCACACGCCCAACTTCTGCGAGTGTAATTGTTTTTCGTGATAAACGTGGGGATTTTCAGCGCTCCAAATTTCTACTGTTTTGGCTGTGTACGTAGCCATTCAAATGAAACCGTGCTTCATCTGTGAAAAATAACGAATCCATAACATTAATTCCCTCACGCAGAAATCGACGGAACCGTTGACAATATTGTAGCCGTTTTTCTTTGTCGGGCTCAAGAAGTCGATAAACCGTTTGAATGCGATAAGGTCGTAATTGTAATCGTTTGGTCTCCCGATGAACAGTTGATTTAGACAAATTAATTTTTTTAGCAGACAAACGTCTGATCGATTTATTTGGCGAGGCGAGTAATCGGTCTTTGATTTCAGCGACTGTATCTGTATTCAACACTGACGTAGATCTTTTGTGTTCCTTGTTATTAACAGAACCGGTCTCTCTAAATTTTGCGACTAACCTTAATACTGATGTTTTGTTAGGAGCCGGTTTATCTGGGTACTTATAGCGAAACAAATCTTGCACTGCAATCGCTAATTTCGTACTGAAGTACGACTCGACAATGAAAACACGTTCATCTAGCGAAAACACCATCTTGTCTCTAGCAATACACTGAACGTTATAATTGGATTGTTGTTACTATCGGTACTGTTCTACTGCGTCGTCGCGATGTCCAGATGTTGGACGAGTCAATTTCAGTAACGAATAGGGGAGTAAGCTTGACTTGAAATTTCATGGATGAGTGATTGATGGGTTGCGTTTTATATGGGACACCTGTATTTCTAAGTACGCAAAATATTTTTAAAGAAATTAATATCTAAAATTAAACAAAACGATAATAAATTTTAATTAGGGGAAAAAATGTTTAATGAACAAATGATTAATGCTATTTATGAAAATAGTTAAAACACACTGTATTGCAGAATAGTCGGCTTCTGAGTCTAATGTTATGAAAGAAAATAATACCCTGCACAGTGAATCTGCTTCCTGGAAGCAAGCATATATTTTCATCGTACGTACAAGGAAAAATAATGGTTTTTTAACATTTTACTGTTTCTGATTTACCCTCGTACGTGATGTGGTAAGCCACTCGGAAATCTTTTGTTGTTTCAAAGTTCCTAGAGTCCATACCAAAAATATTGAAAATCACTGAGCGAAGATTAAGAAGGGGATAAGCGGAGAAGGTTTGTAAAGACGTGCATAAGTAACGTTAAAAAACAGACAGAATTACAACGTGAGTATTGTACCTGTGCCAAGTATTGCAGTCAGGAATTGTTATTATAATATACCGGTATGTTAATTGAGAAGTTTACGAAGTGTCTTCTAACTTATGCAACCATTAATTCATTTTTTTTTTTACATTAAAAAATGAATAAATATATGTACTGTAATAGATGAGCACATTTAAAACGGTTTACATTATAGCCAAACAACAATTTATCATAAAATTGTTTACCGACGAATACTACCAGTAACGTGACACAATATAAATCTCCGACCTTCACCGCAAGGAAATCGATAAAATTTCATGTGTTAAAAAAGCTGATACTTTATCAAAAGTGACAAAGGAGATAAATATTTACAAAAAAAAAAATTGAGTATATATTTAAGGAGATAACGCTACAAAATCTTAACTTATATAAAAATTATTATTTTCTCCGATTCGACGTAGAAAATTTGCACCTAACTAAAACCGCGCAACCGAAAAGAGAATAGTAGGAAGGCAATGAAGATCATTTTATAAACACACACACACACACACACACACACACACACACACACACACACACACACACACACACACACACACACACACACACATATATATATATATATATATATATATATTTATGTGCGCCAAAGCGCATATAAAAGACGGGTCCACACTAGCCGTGAAAGTATATAACAAATGTGAAAAACGCCTGTTAACATCCGTTAATGTTCTATTTAATATTAATAACACAGCTACATAGATGTCTCAGTTCACGTTCGTCTATACGGACTGCAGTTAACAGTAGATTAAACATATAAAAACGTTAACCAAAGATAGAAAAATATATTTTATTATATATAACAAATTATTTTAAAAAAATCTTTTATTTAACTAATATTAATATTAACATTAACAAAAAAGGAAACAAATTAGAAAACCCCTCTAAAAAAATAAAAAATAAGAATTAAATCAAATTGATAATTTTAAACAAAAAAATATAATATATTAACAAATATAAAAATGCACTGAAAAGTAAAAAATAACCAATAAATAAAAAATAAATAAATGTAATAATTACTAAATTTTAAAATTAAAAGTAATGAAAATATTTAGTTAAATAAAAGCGTGGCACAATTTTTATAATTTATTTAAAACAACACAACATTTATTTTTACAACAATTAATCTTCATTTTCATTTTCAATAACGACGCGAGGAGGCGGAAAGGTCTGCTGGAACCTCTCCAGTTGAGACTGACTAGCTACAAGTAACAATCTGGTAAAATGCACCCGCTCGCTTTCTTTGTACGTGTTCTCTCACATAGTTGAAGTTCATCTTCGAATTCTGCTTGTAATCTAAGCCAAATTGAACGCACTCTTTCCGCTAAAAGTTTCATTTTAATTAATTATGAATTTGTATTTAATGAATTCATAATTACGATTACAATTATAATAATGATAATAATTAATAATTTTTCAGATTACCGTCAAAATGTAATAACTTTGTGTAAGATTTCTAAATTTAATTTTTATTTTTAATCTTATTAACCCTTAAAGGTCATCTCGGTCCAAATTTGAACCATCAAAGAATTAAAACTTGTTATTTTATTACAGATAAATAAAGTATATATATATATTAAACAACCTCATTAAACAAAAAATATATTTTAAAATACAGCAAATGTTTATAAATACTTATTCGAAAAGATTGTTATAAAAACTGGGCCACGCTTTTATTTAACTAAAAATTTTCATTACTTTTAATTTTAAAATTTAATAATTATTACATTTTATTTCTTATTTATTGGTTATTTAAATAATTTATTTTTTACTTTTCAGTTCATTTTTATATTCGTTAATATATTATATTTTTTTTGTTTAAAATTCTCAATTTGATTTAATCCTTATTTTTTACTTTTTAGAAGGTTTTTCTAATTTGTTTCCTTTTTTTATTAATGTTAATATTAATATTATTTAAATAAAAGCTTTTTTAAAAAATAATATTTTATATGTAATCAAATATATTTTTGTAATTTTTTTTTGTATTTTTTTTAAGACAGAAAAAGTAAAAATATTTATTTTTACACATCGAAGTTACATACGTGTACCAAATTTCAATTATTTTCATACGATAGTTCATGAGAAATGAAAATTTTCAACTAAATGCAAGAATTTAGCGAAGGGGTAGTGCGTGGGGATGGGTCATATCAAATTCCGACACGGTAGTGCTGTATTGTCATCGAAGTTACATACGTGTACCAAATTTCATTGATTTTCATACGATAAATCATAAGATATAGTAGTTGCAAGATTCGATTATTCCTAAAGCGAGTTAAATAAAAGCTTTTAAAAAAATGGCTGGATAATATCTTAAGAATTTCTGTTCGTAGGGAAGTTGTTTCTTTGCTAATAGCAATATCGGTAACAATGATAGCAAATGTATTTACTGATGATACAGCATCATAGTTTTTAAAAATTCTTCGATATCTAGTATGCCTATAAATAACTCCGGCTCTTCATTTTCTCCCCAAAAATGTTATCGTTCCCTAATTTAATAGGTACATTATAAAACCAAACTTTAAGATTTTAGGTTAATCGTTAGTAGTACGGAAATGGTGGTACTGTCGCCTTTTTCCAAGATGGCGGCTGTCCGCCATCTTGGATTCCAAGATGGCGACCGTCCGCCATCTTGAAACGTCACTACTGACGTCATTAATTCAAGATGGCGGTGGTCGGCCATCTTGGATTGGCGCCAGTACCACGTCAGTGTTGCCAACATGATTTATTTTGTGTCGACAGCGAGTCAGTGTTACCAACTTGATTTATTTTTTGTTGACATGTTTATATATTGAAGAAATATTTCAAAGGTTGGTATCACTGTTGTGTGGCGGTCGATTTGAATTAAATAAATAATATTTAAAGTGAAAAAAAATTCTGTCGGCTAGAGGATTCGAACCCGGTCATGACGGGACGCGACCGACTGACGCCTTAAACCAATCGGCTGCGGTGACTCCCTGATGTAATGAGTGAAAAATGTTCTACGTAAGCTGTGAATTTTAACGTAACATCAGTCTGTACACACACACATACACAAACACACATGCACACATACACACGCGCACACACATACATATATACACACAAGTGAATATAGACGTACCTCGAGGATGATCCTGGTCGTCCAGGCGATGACGTCGGGAGGCGTTACAGGTTCTCGTCGTAGATCGTGCACCGGGAGGCGGTGGCGGTAATGTCTGCTACGACACACACACACAAACACACACGCACACACACACGCGCACACACATACATATATATACACACAAGTGAATATAGACGTACCTCGAGGATGATCCTGGTCGTCCAGGCGATGGCGTCGGGAGGCGTTACAGGTTCTCGTCGTGGATCGTGCACCGGGAGGCGGTGGCGGCGATGTCTGCTGCAACACACAAACACACACACACACGCGCACACACATACATATACACACAAGTGAATATAGACGTACCTCGAGGATGATCCTGGTCGTCCAGGCGATGGCGTCGGGAGGCGTTACCGCGACGGAGAGAGGTTCTCGTCGTGGATCGTGCACCGGGAGGCGGTGGCGGCTGTGTTTGCGTGCGTGCGTCAGCGGAGTGACGTAGAGGTGTTTACCGTGCGAGATGCGGCGCTCGACTGAAGAATTGTGGGACCGACGTGGTCTGAAGTTGTCCGATTGACCAATCGCAGCGTTGGAATTCGAATCGGCGCATGCGCACTAGCCGTTAGTGCGTACGTGCGAACTCGAACGTCGTCTCTAATAAGAGCGGATGCGATAAGGAAATTTTTTTTTTTTTTAATAATTAAAACCACAAGCCAATTTTTTTTTTTGTTCTTATCGACATGATAAATAATTCCACGAATCGTATTTATTTTAATTTCTTACCTATAACTTGCGTCGGTTAAATCCGGTTGTGTTTGTAAATAAGTGAAAAAATTTGTGTGATTTCATCATTCGCAATCTGTTATTGAAAGTGAATACATCGATCGCAGAGAGATCATTGGATTTCATCATTCGCAATCTGTTATTGAAAGTGAATACATCGATCGGAGAGAGATCATTACATTTTCATCTTAATTAGCAAGGTAAGTTTTACTTTAATTAATTAAAAAAATAAATACTAATGGAACAGTATGGTATTATCAAATAACTTTCAATCAAATCAAATCAAATAAATTATTTAATTAAATTAAAAAAAAATACTTTATAAATTAAAAAAAATAAATACTTTTAAAATAAATACAATTAAAAAAATACTTTTTACAATTAAAATAAATACAATAAAAAATACTTTTAAACAAAAAAAAAATAAATAATATATATAATGAAAAAATGTCTTCTTCTTCTTCTGTTATTCACTGAAACACACAAAAAAAACAATGTTACGATATATGTTATTTTAATTTGTTTCAGATATTACAAAAAAAATGGTATCACCGGTAGTTATCCATGCAATAAATAACAACGTCATCCGTCTTCGATGGGACCTGTCTGACTCTGAGGAGTTGTATCTCCTTTCAACCCTTCTACGGTATCAGAAGAACATCCTGAACTGTTTGAAGGAAGAAGGCAGACGCTTTGATGGCAACATAAAATGGTAATTAAAAAAAAACGTTAATATTTTTTTGTAAATGTACTGTTAACATTAACTTTTTGTAAAAGTAGTCAATATGTACTAAACTATTCTGTTTCTACAGGTACGTTGCAGCAAATGTTGAATTGATGAAGCGGACACAACTCGAAGACGGAGTAGAAACAACATTCACAAATTTGTACTTGCATGGAAAAACTAGAACGGTGATAAATTTGGACGATAACACCGACGTTGTTGAAGAATCATGGATAGAATCAGTGGAGAAAATTATAGAGACACTGACCAAATTCATCAACAACGGCAGCGGATGGGTAATGAATAAAATAATTTATATTGATTTAAATATTATCCGTTACCGTCCGTTATATGGCGCCTCTAGCACATTCATAAAAACACCAAAAAAACTTGTAAAAAGAAAGGCAATAGTTAATGTAAAAAATCCGCATGATGAAAAATGTTTCCTATGGTCCGTACTAGCATACCTCTACAATCAACCTGGCAAACACCAAAGAACGGTTTGGTATGCAAGGTACGAACATGAAATTAACATGAACGGGATATCATACCCAGTAAAGGTAAAAGACATTGATCGCTTCGAGGTGTTGAATCCCACAATAAGCATCAATGTCTACGGCTATGAGGAAGATAACGATCGCGTGTACCCGGTGCGTGTTACCGAAAACCGCGATCGTACCCACTGCATACACCTATTGCTGCTTGCAGGGGAGACGAGAGATAAATTTCACTACTGTCTTATAAATACCAAACCAGGTAAAAATGGGCTATCTCGTCTCCTTTCAGGTCTTACAAAACATGAAGGTAGCAGCCAATATTGCCCTTACTGTTTGCACCGTTTCAGTTCATCAGACCCACATGTCGCTACACAAAACCTAAACCAACATTTGATCGAGTGTAAGCGACACGGTGCACAAAGGATAAGAGTACCCGATCCCGCTAAAGAAAAGGAATGCGTGATGAAGTTCAGGGACTACTCGTCCACACTACGCGTTCCGTATACAGTGTATGCAGACTTTGAATCATTTGTACATCCGATGGACACTGCCACCCCTAAACCCAACACTAGTTTTACCGATAAGGTAGCCCATCATCTTCCGTCCGGTTACGCCTATGTAATCGTCGACGAGGAAGGGGAGATTTGTGAAGGTCCTGTAGTCTACCGAGCGAGAACCGATGGTGAAAATATCGTTGAAAAGATGCTGGATGAATTGCTCGATCACGCCGATAGATTGCACAAAATTATGATTACCGAAAAACCGATGGTGATGACTCCCGAAGACACTGAAACATTTCAAAGGGCTACCGAGTGTTTTCTTTGTCATTGTGAGTTGAACGACGATCGTGTACGTCATCACTCGCATACCACAGGACGGTTTCTCGGTGCATGTCATAACGAGTGCAATTTAAATTGTAAGCGCACCGAGCATATTCCAGTATTTTTTCATAACCTCCGCGGTTACGATAGTCATCATATAGTTCAAGCTCTGGGAAAATATAAGGACGATGTAAAAATAAACTGTATCGCCAACACCTCCGAGCGATTACAGTCACTGTCTGTCGGTCCGTTGAGGTTCTTGGACTCTTTACAATTTCTTTCGTCATCGCTCGAAAAACTTGTGGAAAATCTTGTAAAAGATTGTCAGGACAAAGACACCGTATTTAAACGTCTCACAAACTGTTACCCGCTACCCGAGAAAAGAGATTGTTTAATCCGTAAAGGCGTTTACCCGTACGAGTACATGACCCATATAAACAAGTTTTTCGAAACCCAACTTCCTCCGCAGACGGCATTTTACAGTACGCTAAGAAGAGAGAACATAACGGACGATGATTACGTCCACGCTCAAAACGTGTGGGAATCGTTTGACTGCAATACGTTAGGCGATTACCACGACCTTTATCTTCTTAGCGACGTATTATTGTTGGCAGACGTCTTTCAAAATTTCCGAAGTACGTCTATGCAATATTACGGTTTGGACCCCTGTCACTTTTACTCCACCCCCCATTTCACGTGGAATGCCATGTTAAAATTTACCCGACAAAAATTGGAACTGTTGACCGACATAGATATGCATCTGTTTGTCGAAAAAGGAACACGAGGTGGTGTAGCCATGATTTCAAACAGGTACGCCAAGGCGAACAATCCCAACATTCCAGATCAGTATGACCCATCCAAATCCACATCCTGGGTTCAATATTACGATTGCAACAACCTTTACGGGTCAGCCATGGTTGAGCCCTTGCCACATGCTAATTTTAGGTGGTTGAGTACTGAAGAGATTGACAATCTCGATATTAACAGCGTTTGCGATCGTGGTGAAAACGGCTACATCTTAGAAGTGGATCTTGAGTATCCACAAGAATTGCACGATCGTCACAAGGATTACCCTCTTGCACCAGAACGATTAGTACCAACCGATGATATGCTGTCCCCCTATTTGAAGGACATAAAGAGATGTCCCGTAAAGAAATTAATGACTACATTGTACGACAAACAAAAATACGTTTTACATTACAGAAACCTAAAGTTGTACACTCGACTAGGACTGAAAGTGAAAAACATTCACAGAGTTCTGGAATTCTCCCAGTCGCCTTGGTTGAAACCGTACATCGACTTCAATACTGAAAAGCGTGCACAAGCACGAAACAGTTTTGAAAAGGACTTTTTTAAGTTGATGAACAACGCGGTGTACGGTAAGTCCTTAGAAAACGTACGAAACAGAATAGACTTCCAACTGGTCACTAACGAACGTAAATTGGATAAGGTGATTGCAAAACCGAGAGTTAAGGCTTGGTACATCTATAACAAGGATGTCGTTGGGGTAAGTCTGAAGAAAACGGAGATATTTCTTAATCGTCCGATCTACATCGGATTTACCGTATTGGACATTAGCAAAATGATCATGTACGAATTCCACTATGACTACATGGTGGAAAAGTACGGTCATAATATAAATCTTCTAATGACCGATACGGACAGTCTGATGTATCATATCGTGACCGATAACGTTTACAACGATATTCTTCACGATATCGATCGGTTCGATACTTCAGATTACCCTCGCGATCACGCATGTTTTAGTAATACCAATAAGAAACAACTTGGTAAATTCAAAGACGAAATGAATGGAAAAGCTATTCGTGAATTTGTCGGACTTCGTGCTAAGATGTATAGCATTCTCGAATTCGACAAGAAAGAGAAGAATGTAGCAAAGGGTATTCCTAGAGTATCCATTGCAAAGGATCTTAGACACGATCTGTACAAAAAAAGTCTTTTTAATGATTCCGTTACGTATACAAGCGCGTACGGAATCATAAGCACTTTACACAATATATTTTCCATTAACAAGTCAAAGAAATCGCTTTCACCTTACGACGATAAACGTTACATATTAGAAAATAAAATCAACACAGTTCCATACGGACATTACAGTATAAACAAAAAGAAACGTAAACTCCCACTCAACAATAACGACAACACTCCGCAAAAAAGACCAAGAACCGTAAACGAAGTGCTCATAGCCCACGGTCATGACTATTGTTAATTTTTTTTTATCATGCGGATATATATTGCCTTTCTTTTATTTAAAATAAAACCATTATGTAATAAATTATTGTAAGTGAAAAAAAAATTATATGTAAAAAATATGAAATAAAGTATATATCTAATAATATAAATGACTTTTTAATAATTATTACATAAATCACTTTTTTCAAAAAAAATTTAATGTAAAAAAATATGAAATAATATAAATGACTTTTCTTTAAAAAAAATTATAATTACTTACATCAATTACTTCCGTCGTCTCCCTCTCTAATCCGATGGTATCCACACATATCCCGTCGACAGACGGGACAATTCCTGCTATATCTTGCTAATTTCCTCACACAGTCTTCACAGTATCGATGACCGCAACCCGACAACTCAACAGTAACCGATTCTGTTAAACAGTTCGGACATCTGTCGGTTGTCGGGTTACCATCATCGCCCTCGTCTGACTGGCTTGAATTAGCGTTGACGACCTGTTGCAGAACTCTGTTTAGAGTACTACAATGAGGTCGTCGTGGTGTTGAACTTCTATCCACGTCTGTGATCACGGGACGACGACATACCCGAATACGTCGACGACGACATTGATGACCACGTTGAACACGGTGATTGGCACTATGTTCAATGTTATCACCTTCAACTTCGACAATTTCCTGAATAATGTGTAATTCATTATCAGGTAATTGCGATGACGGTGATTGGTCATCATTGTTGTCATCGTTGTCGGTGTGTGGATTGAAATCCGTCGCGGACCCATCGGATTCTGCAACCTCTTGTTGATGATGCTGAGATGGTGATGACGGTGGAGGCGGTCCATCAAAACGAGCGGCTAAAAGCATTGGCCGTCTTCTTGCCCTCAATATAGCGTTTGACAAATCAGCCGCCGCGTGTTCGACCTCCGAGTGGTCATACATTTCTAAGTATTCGGTCCTTTATTTCCATAAGGTCCCGAAAAGCGATCATTAATTCATCAATCTCATGTTGAACTGTATAAGATGTCATTGTGAACACACTCTCAATATGTAATGATGACATTTGAAACGTTGAATGCAGAATGATAGTTATATATATACAAAAAGTAAACTGCAATCTTATTAATTTAGTTTATGTACTATTTTTTAATTGCAGTGTCAGCGATAACAAGTACGCGGTTACCAATTAATTTTATACAAAAAAGAAATATTAAGTAAACTGCAATCTTATCAATTTAGTTTATGTACTGTTTTTAATTGCAGTGTTAGCGATAACAAGTACGCAGTTACCAATTAATTTTATTAAAATACAATTTTAACTGCAGTGTGAGCGATAACATTTATGCGGTTTTGATAACACTTCTTATAACAAACAAATATAATTATTATCATCAAGAGAGAGACGTAATGCATTTCATAATAAAGAAATAATTATTGCACATAACAATAAATAAAATTATGAAAATAAACTAAATTTTATATAACTTATCAGCGGAAGTTGCATTCAGATAATAAATAATTGGAAAATAAAATAAATTGCATACGATAATTTAATCGCGGTTACAAAGTCAACTCTTTGTATAAATTTTATTTTCGGAACTTGCATTCAGATAAAAAATAATTGGAAAATAAAACAATTTAATTTTATAAGAGATAAAAAAATATTATTCGAAACTTTATTCATTCTTGCGTTAACACTCAATCATAATGGAACGTTCTTTTTATGATAGAGTCCATACATTTTACAGGGTTACTAGAAACGGTAACAAAAAGATTTATACACCCTTATGGCGACATATGGACAATCCGTTACTTTCCCCCCTGATCCTAGCTATGCATGGATTCAGGTATGAAGGTATCGACGATGTGGTCAGATGTGACTATTGTCGTATACGTTTGTTTAAATGGGAAGAGACAGACAATCCGTATGTGGAACATACACGGCGTATGCCATCTTGTCCGTTTTTTCGGTAACCGTTTAAAATGTAAAACGACCCTTTATGTAAAACGGTCCTTTTCAGGACCACCCTAAACCCCCCGAATCGATCACACATTAAATCTTTAACCGATCTGCACATGTGCAGATCGATTAATGATTTATCATTGTTATCGATACGGCCGGTGCCAAGGCCGGGATATAAGAGTGGTGAGGCGGGTAAAAAAAAAAATAAAGAAATAAAGATCCTTTTTTTCTCTTCCTATTCCTATCCAATCAAACACACACGAAATACGGTCAGTACAACAATGAACGTCAAGGCGTCAATAGCTAAAGAGCTCCATCGACAGGCGCGTCGAAACTACCCCACAAGACGCGTTGAACTTAAAGGTATTTCAGACCTATATCAAGCTGACCTTGTTGAGATGATACCGTATGCTAAATCGAACAAAAGTTATCGTTACATACTGACGATGATAAATTGTTTTTCTAAACTAGCATTTGCCGTACCGATTAAAACTAAAACCGGTACGGAGATCGCTAAAGCCCTCAAACCCATATTGGATAAACACAAGATGCGACATTTTCAAACCGATTTGGGTAAAGAGTTTTACAATCCGTCGGTTAATCGACTATTACAGTCGTACAATATAAATCACTATTCCACACATTCGGATAAAAAAGCGTCGATAGTCGAACGGTTTAATCGAACACTGAAAACGATGATGTGGAGAAAATTTACCGAACAAGGAACCTACAGGTGGTTAGAAATACTACCGAAATTGATCGCAAAATACAACAACACCAGTCACCGCACTATTGGAATGAAACCGAAAGATGTAAATAAGCGAAACCAAGCCGCTGTTTTACAGCGGTTAAATACGGTACTCTATCGAAAACCTACTTTACCGAAATACAATGTCGGCGATCGAGTGCGTATAAGCAAATTTAAAAAGACATTCGCCAAAGGATATCTACCGAATTGGACGAATGAAATATTTATCGTACATAAGGTACATGATAATACGCGTCCGTGTACTTACACGTTGATCGATGTTCACGGTGAGGTGGTGAGCGGTAAATTTTACGCTGAAGAGCTCACTAAAACTAACGTTACAAATAATGTTTATTTAGTCGAGAAAGTCTTACGAAGAAAAGGCGATAGGCTATTTGTAAAGTGGCAAGGGTTCGATGGAAAACACAACAGTTGGATACATAAGGCGGATTTGGTGTAGTGAATCGATCAGTCATAAACATGAAGTTGGAACGTCAACAGGTCGGTAATATTACGCTAGAAAACTTCGACGAATATACAGGAGCCGGGTGTGGAGAAGGAAAAAGGACTCGTCATGGACCTCTTCTACCGAATACAATCAGATGTATTATCTGTGGACCGTCTAATTGCGGAAAAACAAATGTTCTATTCAACTTGCTGTTCTCACCGGACGGTTTACGATTCAGAAATATTTACGTGTTTTCTAAATCGCTGTACCAACCGAAATATAAGTTTCTAGAACAAGTCATGACTGGTGTCCCGGAGATCGGCTTTTTTGCATACTCAGAAAACGATCATGTGATGGCACCCGACGAAGCGGAACCGAACTCGATAATGATTTTCGACGATGTAGCTTGCGAAAAGCAACATAATATTCGCAAGTACTTTGCGATGGGGCGACACAACAACATCGATAGCTTTTATTTGACTCAGACATATTCCAGTGTCGGGAAGCACCTTGTACGGGACAACGCAAATCTCCTTCTTATATTCAAACAAGACGATCTCAACTTACGTCACTTATATCAAGATCATGTAAATACCGATATGAAATTCGATCGGTTTAAAAGTCTGTGTGGTGTTGCATGGAGAAAACCTCATGGATTTTTGGTTGTGGATAAGGAGAGCGATATCGACGGTGGACGATATAGAGTAGGCTTTGATGTTTTTGTAAAAGAGATCAGTTGATAGTCGGTAACAATGGCAAGCATACACACCTACGAGGACGGAACACCGTACGCTAACGCGATACGTTTTAGGCAAAAACCGCAAAACAACTTGTGTTCCAAATATTTTAGCGACCGTCAGAAGTTTTGCGGTAACTACGTCTGCCGTAAAGTGAACTACTGTGAAAATAAAGACCGACGATGTTGGCGACATGTAAAAAGAATGAATCGTGACTATCCGTTGGTCGTTCTGTTGATGATTACTAGCGAAGGTACGATTTTCAATAAGCGTATATGGTTAAAATTTTTAGAAGAATGTGACAAATACGAGATGCCAATTGAACTGGTGATATACGATAAAAACATGTTCAACACCACAATTCGACACGGATGGAACTTTATTTCAAGATTTAGACCCTCTCCGCTCGTGTACAAAAAGCCTTTATTGGAACTTCGAAACCGACATGCATCTATGGACTACACAAACGTTTACATGCACATGTTGGAATACGGTAGTCGTCTAGAAGGAGCGAGATGCTGTATAGTGATCACGGAACGAACTATTCCGATCAGGTCGCCAAAAACGTTGTACCGCTTAGCGTTATCATACGGTAGAAAATGTTTTGTGGACACGGCTTACGGAGTACAATTTACCGACGACGTACCGGAAACATTACCGATAAGACGAGGAGGATTACCGTTCGACATCGTGAACAACAGGGCGCAGGCGCTCTTTTCTGGCGAATTTCTAAACGAAGCGCTACCTACGTTGCGATTATACGCCGATTCGTTCGGATTGAGGTACAACGAACGACGCGAACTGTTTGAAATCCAAAACGAAGATCTGCTGCGAAAATGGTGCGAATATGCAGGAGCGAAACCGGACGAATTTTGGTTGTTGAATAGCTATCTGTTGCATTTACATTCGGAAGGTGACCGTCATCCGATCAGACGACTTTCCACACGGTACTTGACAAAGGTACCACAACGCGATCACTCAACGGTTGTGGATATTCCGCTGTGGGTTGGAAATGTAAAAAGGGCTGCTGTCTTTAAAGACACAAGCACGAAACTCATGATACCGTCTATCGATCAGGGTGTGACACAATATTACCGCGAATTGTGCAATACCAATCGTCGTCTGACAAGAATGAATGTTTCGTTAATCGATGTTATACGTTTTCTACGCAGAACCAAAAAACATGCAGTGTTCTTTAGATCGGTGGAACTAGGATGGTGATGTGATCGACTGTTTTCCGATCATTCGTAACCACGATGTCGAACAAGAACGAGGTCGATATGCCATCCTCATCGTCGTCTGCGAAGTTGGTAATGGAAATCGATAGAATACGAGATTCGATTAAACGAAAACATCGCGCTATTACGCAAGGAATAACAGAATCGGAACAAGTTATTGAAAAGCAATTTAAGCCTATTGTCGAACCGCTCCGAGAACTTAATCAATCGTTTAAACAAAAGTACGATGTTAAAAAAGAACAGGAAGAGAATGCAAAGGAGGAGGTGGAAGAGACACCAACGGTTATGAGAAGACTCTTTAAAACACCGACGTCGGAAAAACAGTTCGTTAAACCTGTAGACCCGTCGACACCGAAAACGATGGGGTATCGTGCAAAACAATTCTTGGATCTTACCGTAACGGATAAAGGTAAAAAAATAGACAACGTCTACGGAGTTAAAAACATTGACGATCAATGGATGATCGGAACAAAACCACTCCAGTTCAAAGGAAATAAAATAGTTATCGACAACAAGACGTATAGCGGTTCCAAAGGTTTATATCAATTGATTTTTTTGAATGAGCCTGTAGATTATACAACCAAAGATTTAAATAACTATAAGAAAATATTAGAAACTACTGAGGCGCATAAAAGTCAAAATACCGGTCGCATAATTTCCAGTCGATCGTTAAAGTACAAAAATATTATCAAAAGACTGTTTCCTCGTACGCATCTTTCGTCGGAAAGCGGTCATGACGACGAAAGTCCAATAACTGGATCGGGTCTGTTGATGAGAGCGAAGAAAACGGTTAGACCGGATTACGTTTACTGGGACGATCCGAATGAACTGTGCGATAGACTGCGACTTTTATTGGCTTCGAAACGTGCGGGTCATACCGGTCATAATAACGAAATAGTTTCAATCGTAGAAGAACTGCAAGAAGGCGGATACATAAAGGAAGGTAGTACAGGGAACCTTTTATTTTAAACAGTCTGAAGATGAGTATCGACAAGTTCGGACGTTCTCGCGTTGGGAGTGCAACCGCCCAACCACCACCAACTCGGATTGTTGAAACGTTTGAGAAAACCGCCGATGGAGATTTCGATATCAAAAAAAGACGTTTGTGCAACGTCGGACCGCCTGTTGAAGATGATGATGGTGCAACAATCGGTCACGTTAAGAAAATGTTCGTAAAGCAAAGCGAGTTGAATAATAAATACTTACCGACGGTTTCACCGATGGACAACAACGCACTCTCCTTTTCAAAGAGGCGATTGTGCGATATCGCCGATCCAATTGTAAAAACAGACGCCGTAACTGTCGACTATTTACGGAAAAACCTTTTCGGTACAAATGAGAGAATTAACGCGAGAGGGTGCGTTATCGCAAATGCTGGTGCACCAATTAATACCACAGATCTCACTACAAAGTCATACGTAGACAAATTGACAAATGGGATTTTAACGATTAAAAACGGTGTTGTGGATATCCAAAATAAGCGAATATGTAGAGTCGGTGATCCTGTCGAAAAGACGGACGTCGTTACTGTCAACTATTTACAAAAAAAACTTTTCGATGAAAAGCAAATAATTAATTTGCTTTTAACACGCGCACTATTTAATTTTTACAAATTTGTATTAAACATTAATGACAGCGCTAACAGAAACTTAAATCAAATATCGCTTATGCGTATATTAACCGCTGACAATCATCACCAAAGCGATTCTGCAAACACAGATCTAAATAGTAAAGATACAAAGGAGAATGAGGATACGACAAAAAATATGGTGCGTCCTCCAATCGCTGATAAGACAATGAAGAATGATGATGTGAATAAAAATATGATACGTCTCCCGGTTTCGGAGGACGAGGATGTGACAAAAAATATGGTGCGTCCTCCGATCACTGATAAGACATTGAAGAATGAGGATGTGAATAAAAATATGATACGTCCCCCGGTCTCGGATGATGTGAATAAAAATATGGTATGATTGTCGAACATGGATCCAATGTAAGATGGTAGAATGTTGTAAACAAGTTCATTGTCTATCCGACATGGCAAGAGTGAGGAGGTCAAAATGTTCTCCCGTTCAAAAGGGTAAGGTGAGAAGATCTAAACGAATAGCCAGTCTTAAACGAGGCGGTGGACTGTTAACAACTCTAACAGCAGGAGCTGCAGGAGCGTTAGGATCCTATATCGGTGATAAAGCATTAAAAGGTGTCAAAAAGGTGGTGGGTACGGTCGTAAACAAAGGGGTCGATTTATTACCGATAGAGTTACATATTCCGGGATATCAGTACTGCGGACCTGGAACGAATTTAAAAAAACGATTAAAGAGAGGCGATCCCGGTGTAAACAAGTTGGACGCCGCTTGTAAAGAACACGATATCGCATACGCAACGTACAGCGACAACGAAAGAAGAGCGGCTGCAGATCGTAAATTAGCCGATAGCGCTTGGGAAAGAGTTAAAGCTAAGGATTCGAGTATCGCGGAAAAAGCTACGGCATTGGCGGTTACAAACGCGATGAAATTAAAAGCAAAGTTCGGCGGTGGAAGAGTACGAAGACGAAGAAGACGAACAAAAAGGAATAATATAAAACGCCTTGTCGAAATGATGAAACGAAAAGCGGACGCTGCAGGGCAGGGATTATACCTTAAGCCCTACCCTTTGACGGGATCGGGGATGGGCGGTAAAAAAAAACGTCGTCGCCGTCGTCGTCGTCTCCAATAAAGGGAATACCAGTGCGACCGCTATCAAACATAGAACTAATGTGGTACGCGAGAAGACTAAATATAACCGATTTTCGAGGGGTCTTCATGTTGGACGCATTACCTACACAACCGAAGATTAACGAAACTGCGATAGTTAATCTTGACCGCAGTACTGGTCATGGAACACATTGGGTATGTTATAGAAAACGTGGACGGATGGTGGACTATTTCGACAGTTTCGGTAATCTGCGTCCACCTAACGAATTGATACGTTATTTTCCACTCGATTCGATTATAAATTTCAATTATAACGCCAGACAGAGTATAAACACGGTTATCTGCGGTCATTTATGTCTTGAATTTCTCAGTCGTGATTCGTCAGCCTACAGGTAAACATGTTTTGCATAAGTGGAACTACGTCGTTCTTACACGCTACATTCTTTCCGCCATTGGATTTGTCTGATGGCGATTGGGAATTGGCGTTGATAAACTTAACCACATACAACTCGATTCCAAATGTCGAAGAGGGAATCAACAACACATTTACTGTTATACCAAAGAAACCTCAAAAACCGATTAAGCTGACACTAGCGACCGGATCGTACGAAGTGGATGATATCGCCAAACGCTTGAGCGATGAACTCAAAGACAAAAGCAAAATAGATTTACTTATGCGTCCGAATAACAACACGTTAAAATGCGAACTTAAATGCAGCGCTGCCATCGATTTGACATCAACGGATAGTTTAGCACCGTTGTTGGGGTTCGAGAAAACTAATCTGACTGCGAATATATGGCACGAGTCATCGAAGCCAGTTGCCATTAACAACGTGAACACCGTACGGGTCGAATGCAACCTTATACGAGGCTCCTACACGAACGGATCAGAGGGACACGTGTTGCACGAATTCACGCTAAGCGTACCGCCTGGTTTCAAAATAATCGAATCGCCGAAGAATATAATCTATCTACCGGTGAATACGAAGAGCTTAGACGATATCGCTATAAAGTTTACCGATCAAGACGGAAAACCGATTAATTTTCGCGGTGAAACCGTTACGGTGAGATTGCATTTACAAAGGAAAACGAAGTAAAAAAAGAAAGCCAATAGATGGGGTTAATATACAACAGCGTTGGTACTAGTAGCGAAACGACACGCAAACCGATCAGTCGACGTGCAAACACCAAAGCGTTAACATCGCGTAACGTGTTGTTTCTTCGTAAACTTGGTTTTACAGTTTTGGTGAACAGTAATGGCAGGAGCGAATATGTTGGACGTCGGTGAAAGTGTTTCGTTCGATAACACGATCACACAGTACGAATATCATACCCATCTACCGTACGCTTCGTCGACTTACAACAACAACGATGAAATCCGGATTCCGATACACCAACAAGATGTGTACACTTTACCGCATAAAAGCTATTTGATGGTCGAAGGTGCGTTAACTACTAAAGCAGGCGATAAAAAGGCAACGGAATCGTGGTTAACAAACAACGCGATACCGTTTCTCTTCGAAGAGATACGATACGAGATAAACGGTACGGAAATGTGTCGCGTACAAAAGCTAGGAATAACGACAACAATAAAGAATATTCTTTCGTTGCGTAAAAGCGAAGAAAATATTTTGGAAAATTTCGGGTGGAAGTTCAAAGCGTCGGATAAGTTCGATTTGGAAGAAAACACGGGAAGATTTTGCTTCTACGTACCGCTGCGTATGCTTATGGGTTTCGCCGAAGACTACAGACACATAATATTGAACGTCAAACAAGAATTGGTTTTGCTTAGATCTTCCAACGACGTGAACGCATTAGTGTCTTCAAAAGAGGCGCCTGATTCCAAGTTGAAAGTGACTAAGATAGCGTGGAAAATTCCGTATGTTCACGTTGCCGATACGATGCGATTGCATTTGTTGAAGGTCGTAGAACGAGATAGACCGTTAGCTATTGCTTTTCGTACATGGCAGATCCACGAATATCCGGCTCTACCACAAACAAACATACATTCATGGACGGTAAAAACATGTGCGCAAACGGAGAAACCGAGATACGTGATATTCGGTTTACAGACCGACAGAAAAGATAAAGCTACAAAATCATTGACGAACTTCGATATGTGCGAGTTGGTAAACGTTCGTCTGTATTTGAATTCGCAGTACTATCCGTACGACAATCTACAGGGAGATGTGAATATGATGTATGAAATGTTCGCCAGCTTTCGGTCCGCCTATTATAACAAACCGCAGGATGAATGTCCCGCTTACAGTTTGGCGGATTTCAAGACCAGTGTACCGTTAATAGTTATCGACTGTTCCCGTCAGAACGAATCGCTTAAAACAGGAACAGTAGATGTACGTATCGATTTCGATACTAAAAACAATATACCGGCCAACACGACTGCCTACTGTCTCATTATACATGATAGCATCGTCACGTACACTCCGCTCAGTGGAATAGTGAAAAAACGTATGTAATGCCGGTGGTATTTGAGATGGATCAATTAGGTGGTGGACGGGGAGAGGAAGGTAAAAAGCAAATATTAGCTACGTGGCGACAGTTTACGAAATGGTTGATAACATTTAGCATATTTAAAACGGGTATTGCAGTTGGAATAATCGTAACACTGTTACTGGGTGACTTTTCGCATGAATCTTGTACAACGATCAAACCGATACGGTGTAGAGTGACTTTTTCTACACAATCACCGGTTAACATACCGTTAGTATGGTGTAATTCATCGTCTGTGGAGGTGTTGTCCATTTTTTACAACGCTACCGTATCACCACCATCATCTTCAAAAAACCTGTCTGCTGACGTAGTTAGCAACATCACTACATCGTTACCTTCAGCGAAGACGACAGTATTACTAAAGGTAAACATCGACAAAACCGCATTGAAGAGGAAAAACATAGTGAATGTAACGACATCATTACCTTCAGCGAGGACAACAGTGTTACCAAAGGTAAACGCTACCAAAATCTCATTACGTAACATGACGTTACATGCACATGGTGATGATGACTATGATGGTCCTCTAAACGAGGAAGAAGAAGATGTGGAGGGGGTAACCCCCACCACTTCTACTTTGAAAGTATAAAAAGGCTTAATCCGACTGCACGCATACAAATCAGTAGTTGTTGAGCATCCGTCATGGAAGGAAGTGGTGTATATTCGCCAGACGACGTTCAATCGTTTCTATTCATGAACGATTCTTTGCATAACATCAATCACCACCCTGAAGTTACGAAACCGACTGAGAAGGAGGTTAAATCGAAACCAACGAAGATCCGCAAAAGGAGAAATCCGCGTAAAAAATCTTATGATAAACCTTCTTCAGTTGAACACACGATCACAAAGACCAAGACCAATAAGAAGCAGAAGAAGAAGGACAAAAAGAAGGCGGATAAGGGGAACGAAGGGATATCCCCCACCAACATTGTGATTTCATAGACATCGTTGGTGGTTACATATCGCCATCCTCATACACGGATGAGCGATCGTCATGGAAGGAGTTATCGAGTATCACGGCTTTCTCGGCAAACGAGGTGAGTTTATAGTTAAAGAACTTGCTGTTGTCGGTGATGGAAACTATATGATTCTTCACTTTCGATCACCGTACCCAAAGTCTGAGTTGACATCTAAATACAAACGGATGGTCGGATGGTTGGAGAGGAATTTTCACAAAATCGATTGGAATTACGGCGAAGTCGTATACAACGACGATATCATGAAGGCGTTATGTTCGCAGTTTGCCACAATACACACCAAAGGGTTGGAGAAAGTGGAATTTTTGCGACGGTTTCATAACGATGTTCGTCAGATACCGGACAGCGCACCGAAACCTAATTCAAATTATATCGTAAATTGTCCGTACCACACGCACAAGGAGAGTGGAAAATGTGCGTTACAAACCGGTTGTTTCTACATGGAGTGGTTGAAGATGTGTAAAAAGCCGTTGGATCTGGTGAGAGAAGCCGATCGATTGCGATCGTTTGCGAACACAAACGCGGAAAACAAAGAGGAATTGGCAAAAAACGGTTATTACTATTCCTTCAACGAATTGTGTGTAAAATGTTGTTGGTGTAACGAAAGGATGGATGTGCATCACCACTCAACTCGTTGTCAAAACTGCATCAAGGAAAACGTACCGCTTTCGTTTGAATATGTTGTTCCACGTCGAATACCGCTGTAGAGCTCAGTCTGCTGCAAGATGTTGATGAAAAAAATAAAAAATAAAAAAAAATAAAAAAAAAATTAAAAAAAATATAAAAAAAGATTCGAGTGTTTTACAGTAGGCCTATTGGGGAGAGATTTCACTCATGTAAAAAAAAAATCTCAACGCGCCACGGTTGCTACCTCGTGGGTGGTGTGGAAACGTAACCGTTTTTTTAAAATTTAAAATAAGAAGCGGGAAATAACAGGAAGTACAGGGTCCATAGCACTGATAAGGTATATATATTTGTCGCTCTGCTCACTACATCATTCATTTCACAACACAGCTGCACATCAGACGAACATGGGTGAGAGAACATCGACATCATTCGAACTTGCTAAAGCAAGAGTGGTTACCAGTATTAGAAACTTGGTGCGTAGTATCTCAAGTGTGAAGGGTGCAGATGTACCCTTTTTAGAATCGCTTAGTGAGGCATTAAGAAATGTGAAATGTGCAGTAGAACGAGGTGTTATACGGGATGAAGATTTGACCAGTACACTGCGATGTAAAATATGTCTGATTGGACGTGTAGGAGCAACGATACTACCGTGTGGTCACACATTCTGCATAGATTGTGTACGGTATTTAATACAACACAACCTTCCATGTGGGATGTGTAGACAAGCGGTGACTGGCTATATAAAAATCTATTTCAACTAGTCACCTCACCGTCTTTCCCAAACTGTCCTTTTCAGGACAACAACACATTACACAAACAACACAAAATTACACGCGTAGACAAAACAAAAAACACTTTAAACCCCCATACAATAAATTGTAACTAATTATTGTTTTTTTAATTTAAAAAAAAACGATATTTATTTACATTTATTGAATGTAGTGGTTCCAAGGCCCGTGACACGATATGATATTGGATTTATCCACTATCAATTGTGTTACAAACGGTGAGGAGAGTGTTTTATAGTAAACCTATTTTTTCCCCTTGAAAAACCTTCCGATGTGTAATTCCATCCGCAGTTTAGCGATGGACGTTGACATAGCCGCATCGGTGTGGACGATTAGATTTTTTCCAAATCGTCGCGTAAGAACGTTGCGTCATCTTATGAAACTTACAATTGCTGCGTTTCCTCACGCAACAAGTATTACCGCAGACATACACCGTTTCAATACGGTTAGAGTGGTTTTCAATTACGACGCTACTTACGCTGAACTTCACGACGGTTTACAAGAATATTTAGACAGTTTAAAAATAGATACTGTAGACGGATTGTGTAGACATTATATTCACTATAGTGACGACCCGATATAGCAGCGATGAAAACGTTTAGCGATTCGGTAAACGAATTGAGGTTTATTGCATCGTATATTTGCAAATATTGTTTTATGATGCTTACCATCCACTACGATGTTAATGATGAAATACATGCTTTCGATTGTAAGAAATTCGACTACTGCGGTCGTGGTCTACCAGAATACTTATGTTCGTGCGAATTGATTATTGAAAACGTGAAAAGAATGCACGCTATGGTACGTGCAAATAAATACGAAGTGTTATGGGAAAGTCCGTTCGCCTGTACAGTTATCGATCGTAACGAACTCTATCGGTTGTTTTGCAAAATTGTCGTGGAAATAGGGGGTAAGAAGGTAAATCACACTTGCAATTGCCATTCGATTGTGAGCACTGCGAATGTTAAGATGGACACCGTAGCATTTATTAACGTTTTCAACGATGAATATTGTTTTCTAAAGAAGATACCGTTCAGGAGGTTGACCGATCTTGATATCGGTGTGAGCTACGTACTGTTGGAAATGAGAAAGATATTTACTCAATACGGCGAACTCCGTATTTGCGTAATATTGTTCGACAGCGAATCGGATGAACCGGACAGCTTTCAAACCTTATTACCAAAGACGTATACAAACAGATTTACCGACGATGAATTGAACGTTGTAAAAAAGCATTCGATGAAATTAACTTATTATGGAAAGAAAAAACTCGCCAACGGTGACGTTGACGAGTTCAACGAGGATATAAAAATCAGTTTGTAAAATTTTGCACGAGTGTTTGTAGGCCTATTGGGGAGAGATATCACTCGCATAAAAAAAATCTCAACGCGCTGCAGTTGCTACCTCTTGGGTGGTGTGGAAACGCAACTCAAACAAATGTATTTTTTTTTTTTTTTTTTTTTTTTTTTTTTTTTTTTTTTTTTGGTGGTGGTAAATGTTTGTTTATTTGTGATTACTGTTTTATAAGGAAAATATAATTTTTAATTGGCACGTGGGATTATTTATCGTGACGATAACAATAAAAAAAAAATATTTATAGCGATGATAAGAAATAAAAATAATTTATGGCTTTGATAAGAAAAATAATTGGCTCAACCAGATGTTGTTAAGCAATTAAAATAAATATTGATAAGAATAATTTATGGCTTTGATAAAAAAAATAATTGGTTCAATTCGCGGAATTAATTATAATGACGATAACAATAAAAAATTATTTGTAGCGTTGATAAGAAATAATTGGCTCGACTGGATATGATTAGTAGATAAGAACTTAAAATAAAAATAATTTATGGCTTTGATAAGAAAAAATAATTGGCTCAACCAGATGTTGTTAAGCAATTAAAATAAATATTAATTGTCGATTCTTGGAATACCGATTGCGGATGTTGATAAGCAGATGTGTGGGTATAAATAGCCATTTGTAATCGCTCTAGTCTCATTCTAAAGCTAACGTTTGAAGAAATAACATCATCATGACTGACGGTAACAGAAAAGATTTTCTTCATCATTTGAATAAGCGACTTGTTGCAACCAACGTAGAGACGAAGAGCGTTGGTGAACTTACGATTGGGAAACCGTACGAGGTTGTATGGTTAAGGAAAATCGCTACACGTTATGGGAAGAGCATATTATGTCGCTTACGTGAAGGTGAGGAAGAACAACCATTTAACGTTTACTTGCCGAGACGGTTTGCGGAAACATTGAAAGAGGACGAATTTGACATAATAACTGAAATGAAGCTGAAACTCGTCTTCAAAGGACGCATCGGAAAAGCCTTCGATGTGGTATTCGAGTAATACCAGGTAGCTATTCAAACTGTCCTTTTCAGGACAACAACACATTAAACAAACAACACAAAATTACACATACATACACAAAACAAAAAACACTTTAAACCCCCATCAATAAATTTGTAACTAATTATTGTTTTTTTAAAAAATGTTTTCTTTTAAAGTAAACAAGATAGAAAACGATATTTAGTTACGTTTATTGAATGTAGTGGTTCCAAGGCCCGCGACACGATCTGGTAATAGATTTATCTACTATCGGATTTTGTTGCAAATGGTGAGGAGAGTGTTTAACAATAAATTGAAAAATTGTAGCTTCAAATCATACAAAATGCACTTGTCAGGATATCACCATACCTATCAGATGAATTTTTTTCGAATTGTGGAGGGGAGGTTGTGACATTCTGATTCGTTGATAGCAGGGTGTGGTAGTTGTGGTGGTGGGGAGGAGCTTATAAATACAGTGTAACTGAGTGAAGCAGTTTATTCGTTGAGAAACGTTCGAGTTGTAAACATGATTCAGTTTAGTGAAGAAGATGTACGCGTGCGCGTTGGTGACCAACAACTGACGACTATGTGTTTTAAATTAAAACACAGTTACGTATATATTGTCGATTTATCTGATTATGATTTTGATAAAAACGGTGATAACTTGACCATAAGAGTGGTTTTCAATGATGATGATTTTGGATATGGACGAAAATATTATTGTGAATTTGAATGCGGTGAACAAGCTATCGCACTTATTCACAGCAAAGAAGTACTGTTTTCTGGATTCTACGGTGACGACGGTAACGTAAAGGCGTTCAAATTAAATCGTTCGTCGAATATGAAGTTGAATGCGTCCGTGTTAAAAAATCTCAATACGTCGCATCGAAAAAATAACGTACTCGCTGTAAACGTGTTTGCTGCAAACGAAAGAAGAAGAGTAACAGCTAATGTAGCGACGGACGGAGGACTTTTCTTCAGAGGTCGTGATGAGGTAGATTGTTCTGCCGATGGTTGTGACGATGATACCCAACCGCTGTTGGTGGCGTACGACACAAATGAAAATTCAGAATTCGATTACGTTAAAACCAATCGATATATGAAAGGACGTCACATCGCTTCTCTTTATTTTATTTTATACAAGAATACGAAACGCAAAGAAGAGTATAAAGAAAACCGTCAACGATTTTTTTAATTTCTACGATGTTTAAATAAGTCCTTTTAAGGACTACAACATAAATTAGAGTTATCTTGGGATTTTTTTTTTTTTTTGTTTAACATAGATGTTCTTTCTTGTAAAGAAGTATCATGAAGACGTTTCTTAAGATATATATATAGTCGAGTGTTTTGTAGGCCTACTGGGGAGAGATATCACTCTAAAAAAAAAAATCTCAACGCACCGCGGTTGCTACCTCTGGGGTGGTGTGGAAATGCAACAACACTCTAAACCCCCATACAGTAATGTAAAACTATTTTTTAGAAATAAAATTTAGTTGATTGGCATTACTGGATGAAGGTTCCAAGGCCTGCGGTGTAACCCGACGTCAGATTCACCATCTTTTGTCGAATTACACCTGCGAATGGTGAGGAGAGTGTTCCAACACATAAATTCATTTCATAACTTTTTTTTTCCTTTTACAGATCCAGACACAACCGGATTTAACCAGTTACAACAACTCAAGTCACTTTTGTATTACTGATCCGATAATTATTAAAAAAAAACATTTTCCTTATCGCATCCGCTCTTATTAGAGACGACGTTCGAGTTCGCACGTACGCACTAACGGCTAGTGCGCATGCGCCGATTCGAATTCCAACGCTGCGATTGGTCAATCGGACAACTTCAGACCACGTCGGTCCCACAATTCTTCAGTCGAGCGCCGCATCTCGCACGGTAAACACCTCTACGTCACTCCGCTGACGCACGCACGCAAACACAGCCGCCACCGCCTCCCGGTGCACGATCCACGACGAGAACCTCTCTCCGTCGCGGTAACGCCTCCCGACGCCATCGCCTGGACGACCAGGATCATCCTCGAGGTACGTCTATATTCACTTGTGTGTATATGTATGTGTGTGCGCGTGTGTGTGTGTGTGTTTGTGTGTTGCAGCAGACATCGCCGCCACCGCCTCCCGGTGCACGATCCACGACGAGAACCTGTAACGCCTCCCGACGCCATCGCCTGGACGACCAGGATCATCCTCGAGGTACGTCTATATTCACTTGTGTGTATATATATGTATGTGTGTGCGCGTGTGTGTGTGCGTGTGTGTTTGTGTGTGTGTGTCGTAGCAGACATTACCGCCACCGCCTCCCGGTGCACGATCTACGACGAGAACCTGTAACGCCTCCCGACGCCATCGCCTGGACGACCAGGATCATCCTCGAGGTACGTCTATATTCACTTGTGTGTATATATGTATGTGTGTGCGCGTGTGTATGTGTGCATGTGTGTTTGTGTATGTGTGTGTGTGTGTACAGACTGATGTTACGTTAAAATTCACAGCTTACGTAGAACATTTTTCACTCATTACATCAGGGAGTCACCGCAGCCGATTGGTTTAAGGCGTCAGTCGGTCGCGTCCCGTCATGACCGGGTTCGAATCCTCTAGCCGACAGAATTTTTTTTCACTTTAAATATTATTTATTTAATTCAAATCGACCGCCACACAACAGTGATACCAACCTTTGAAATATTTCTTCAATATATAAACATGTCAACAAAAAATAAATCAAGTTGGTAACACTGACTCGCTGTCGACACAAAATAAATCATGTTGGCAACACTGACGTGGTACTGGCGCCAATCCAAGATGGCCGACCACCGCCATCTTGAATTAATGACGTCAGTAGTGACGTTTCAAGATGGCGGACGGTCGCCATCTTGGAATCCAAGATGGCGGACAGCCGCCATCTTGGAAAAAGGCGACAGTACCACCATTTCCGTACTACTATCGTTCCTTAATTTAAGAAGCCGGCCTCTAAATATATAGAGGCCGTATATGCAAAAGTCAAGATTTTTTAAAACAAGGTTTAATTAATATTTTTAGATTAGGAGCGGCTAAAATATTTTAAAAATGAACAAACCCGGAAGGGTTATCACTTTTTAACCGACAACTATATCGTATCCTTCTGATATATAGTTTATTGCCTAAGAAAATAAAAAACTGCAAAGCAAAGAAAGGTAACAAAAGCAGACGGAAAAATTCTTTTATGTGGGTGAATGTATACATATAAGCGTCCATTCAATTAGGCTAAATAAAATATATTAATAAAATAAACATAAAAATAATCTATGTAAAAAACAGACACAAAATATCTAAATAAACGTAAATATTTCTGCATGAATTTAAAAAAAAATTTTCAAAAAATCAAATTTAAAAAAGTATTGGAAAAACTCTTTATTTTTTAAGGGCATGGATTAAGTCGTACACAAATAGAAACTGACCTTGAGCTAAAGCTCTCTGGAACGCGGGAGTACACATTAAATGTTTACCGGTAGCCGTTAAACAAATTTTCGGTTGAATTTTTATACGAAGATACTTTAAATGTTAGAATGACATAAACGTATAACCTCGTACTTTATACGATAGTGTTTAACATACTATTAATGTAATGGTATATCGGTATGTGTTCAAGTATGTATAATACATTCAATGACGACCAAAAAAATGAACTCGTATCGTTAATGTAGACAAGATAATTTATTTTAAAAAATTCTTTAATTTAATTTCCATTTTCTTGATATCGTTTACAACATCAAAAAAGACAGAGCACCTTACTTTATAAAAAAATATACAAATTTGTTTGGTACTCTTTCGGAATTCCGAAAGAAATCATTCACAAATCATTCTATTATTTTTAACGATGTATACGTGTAACATTGTGCAATATCATAATTTATTAAAAATGCATGTATTCTAACGATTAGATAAAATTATTTTGGAGAAACTAGAGTAAGTATAATTAAAAATTCATGTAATATAGTTTTAAATATAACACTTATTATAAATCGTAATTTTAATCACAGTAGGCCTCCCTTAACAGAGATGACCGGCTGCCGTGGTCGAGTAGTGTCTCGGCCTTTCATCAGGCAGTTGAGGGTTATTCCGCTCAGGCATGATGGCATCATTTCACTACGTTACAAATCGATCATTCACTAAATCCATAATTAGCCTCAGGTACAAAAAATCTAGAGTACAGTAAAACGAAAAAAAAATTAACCGAGAGGCCGTTTACTACATGTACGAATTTTATTGTAGCCTATTAGTGAAGAAGATTATTCGTTGAACGTAATTAGTATTATGCATTAACTAGTACTGCGTATTTACAGCGCAAGGTATGTATTTAAAGCAGAACAGTAGATTCTCTTTAGTTTCTGTTACCTACTATATGCATAAAAATCGGTCTGTATCTTGTGAGTGTATCTGCTATATAGTAATGCAGTGTAGTAGCTATAGTCTGTTGTACTGTTTACTTGTATGTACTGTATTGCAGTTATTGTTATAACGGCTGGCTGTAGCAAAGATATTAGTAATACAAAATTAGAAGCGATTAAAAGATTAAATGCTGGAGAATCGATTAAAAAAATTACTTATGAGTTAGGTGTCGGAGAAACAACCGTCGGCGATTGGAAACTGAACAAAAAATAAATTGAAGAATACCGTTTAAAAGTGCCTTTCTTTCTTTCTTTTTCCTGTTTAGCCTCCGGTAACTACGTTTAGATAATTCTTCAGAGGATGAATGAGGATTATATGTATGAGTGTAAATGAAGTGAAGTCTTATACATTCTCAGTTCGAACATTCCTGAGATGTGTGGTTAATTGAAACCCAACCACCAAAGAACACCGGTATCCACGATCTAGTATTCAAATCCGTGTAAAAATAACTGACTACTAGGAGTTGAACGCTGGAACTCTCGACTTTCCAAATCAGCTGATTTGGGAAGACGCGTTCACCACTAGACCAACCCGGTGGGTTGTCGTTTAAAAGTGCCTGAAAAGTTTTAAATAAATGGTCTACGCAAAAGAAGCCTGTTCAGGATGCGTTAGATGAACGGATACTTCACAAGGAACGGCATGTTCCTTGTGATTCAGGCAACACAGAACCTTTGGGCTACTATTATCTGGCCCTATTTTGCAAGAATAGGCTACTCGAGTTAACAAAAAATTGAACGGTCTAGATACATTTTCTGCAGTAAAGGCTGGCCGAAGAAATTTAAAAATCTTCACGGCATAAGATAATTAGCCGTATCAAGGAAAAATCAATATCTGCCGATACTGACAACGCTGCTAATTTTATTAAAACATTTTCTGCTCTTGTTCAGTCACAAAATCTGCGGCCCGAACAAGTATATAACGCAGATGAGACAGGATTAAATTTTAAAATGCTGCCTTCGAAATCACTAGCATCAAAGATAGAAAGTTTTGCACTGGGCTTTAAAATTAGTAAAGAGCGAATAACCGTTCTTGTCTGCACTAACGCTAGTGGTGACGACAAAGTACATCTTCTTGTGATCAGCAAAGCTACTAAACCTAGGGCATTAAAAGATTTAAAATTATATTCATTGCCTGTTAAGTAGGCTAACCAAAAATCGGCGTGGATGAGGGCAGACATTTTTGAGAGTCTGTTTAACTACACAGTTTTGTCCCGCATGTTAAAAATTATGTACAAACGAAGAAGTTACCGGAAAAAGCAGTTCTGTTGTTGGAAAATGCGCCCTGCCATTCATATGAAGATAATCTAATTTCGGGGGACATTAAGGCAATTTTTTTCCCAGCAAATGAGACACCCATTTGTCAACCTATGGATCAGTGTGTCATAGCAGCAAAAAAAAAAAAAAATATATATAAACGAAAGATGTTACCTCATACTGTACCATCAGAGCTTCAAGTTACGTCCGCATTAAATGCATTGAACATAAAACATGCAATTTACATGTTGGCAGAATCGAGGAATTCAATCGATCAAAAAACAATCGATATATCATTTACAAAAATATGGCCAATTTTCTGATGTGAACATCAGAATACCTAGGTTAAGAGAGGCCCTACTGTACTTTTATACACACAATACAAAATTTATTTTATTAAACGATAA
This sequence comes from Lycorma delicatula, assembly GCF_047948215.1. Classification (NCBI taxonomy): domain Eukaryota; kingdom Metazoa; phylum Arthropoda; class Insecta; order Hemiptera; family Fulgoridae; genus Lycorma; species Lycorma delicatula. Next base: position 378,705,675 of record NC_134455.1, on the reverse strand, counting down.
GCATACTACAGAATAAATCTCACTGATGTATTGAAGTATCAAACTTATCTTCCTCATCCTTAGGTCGGTGACGTCATAGAGATTCACATAAATAAGAATCCATACTCAAACAAACGAGGTTAGTGAGCGTAGGTTATGTTGATATACGTACGATTCGTCATATACCGTCAAAAAAAATAAAACTTTGGGGGGGGGAATTCCAAAAGAGTACCATTTTTTATATATATTACTGGAAAACAGATTATAAGTTTTCTTAACGAATGTGTAGACAAAGTTGAAAGATGAAAAATAGAGTAAAAATATAACATGAAGATAAATTCATTTTATTTTATTATATTAACTGACGAGGCACTGAGAAAAGAGAAATTGTTCTAACATAGAAGTTGCCGCCAGCGTATGTCAGTTACTGATTACAGAACACTTCGTACCAGTATACACTTAAATTATGTATAAATTAGAATTCGTCTTCCTTCTCATTTGAGATAAGAAGCATGCTTTTATAAACGTAAAAAAATGTGTTAAACAAATCGGCTGCAACGAGAAAACGCACGACTGCACAAAGCAACTGGTTTCACGGAGCCTCATTATTAAGGCGTAATAGAATCGAGTAAAAAGGTAGTTTTCTACCCCGACCTTAAAGTAAAACAGGTAACGCGACCACACGCTCCTCAACAAGGCGTTCGCAGATAGTATGTATACAATTTACAAAAATTAAAAACTATTACTTACATATCATTAAACCACGATATTTAAATTTAATACTAAGTCGTCAAAATAAATTATAAAATATAGAATGAATTATCTATGAAAAATATGATTCGCTTAACGTTTATCTAAGCATGCATTTAAAGAAAATTATTTCCAAGGTTTTGGGTTATTTGGGAATTTTTGAACAGTTGAACCCTCTTGTATTATGGGGTCAATTGAAAAAATAAGCTTTGTTGTTATCGTTAGTTCATGTATTACGAGGGTTGTTTTTTTTTCAAGGTCCGACCGGTCTCGAAATAAAAACCCGCGCAAAAATCTGATGAATCTTTGCGCATATGTGTTGCGCAGCGTCTCTAGTATGACCTTCAATCACGCCGCGTCGTCACTTCGTTTAGTTCTGAACACGCAGCTAGCACGTAAACATGTCTACAACAATAGCATCTCCCGCCAAGTGTGAAGTGCGTGCGGTAATTCGAGTTCTTCAGGCTGAGGGGTGTAATGCAGGTGAAATTCTTCGACGAATAAGTAATGTGTACGGTGAAACTTGAATCAGTGACAGCAAAGTGCGACAATGGTGCAGGAACTTTAAAGCAGGAGTTACAGATGTTCATTATACAGGCGGTCAGGGAAAGATGCGAGTGTCAACCGATGATCTCGTTGAGAAAGTGGATGAAGCAATTCGAGAAAATAGTCGGTTCACAATTTCTGTATCGAGTGATTTGTTTCTGGGCAATTCAGAATAAGCGGAGAGGAATGTTGTCATCAGGCATTGTCTTTCTCCATGACAATGCTCGGCCGCACACGCCAGCTGTAACAAAGAAGATCCTGCAGAGTTTTCGTTGGGAAGTGTTTGATCACCCACCATACAGCCCGGACTTAGCTCCATCCGATTTTCACCTCTTTGCTCACATGAAACGCTGGCTAGAAGGACAACATCTTGGCACAGACATCGAGCTGCAGACCAGCGTAGAAACATGGCTGAAAGCACAGGCGGCTCCGTTCTATGACGAGGATGTTGGAAAGTTGGTACCACGCTACGAAAAATGTCTAAATCGGAGTGGCGACTATGTCGAGAAGTAGCTTAACTATGAGGGTACTTGTTACAAATTTTTTTTTCTCTGTGGTTTTAATTTCGTGACCGATTGGACCTTGAAAAAAAAATAACCCTCGTATAATTCACAAAATCTTCCTTTTTTTTATGTAGAAGGCACTTAAGTAAGGATCACTTTGAACGGTTTATAGTTAGGTCAGAAATTCTGTACAATTCCGGGGATCAACGAATCAATTCCGTTAGTAATCTAAACCTGTTTTTTGATGACTTCAATTTTTGCAGGAAAATCTAATATCGGGGTAAGGTATTTCAGAACACAGTTCAATGCAAAAATTGTTAACTAGCGATGTACTGCTCCCACCTAAGTAAAATTGCCCCGATCTCCTGACAGAAAGCGATCACCGAGTTGGATTGTTTGTTTCGAATCATGCTTCTTATATGGACAAATCGTCCTTTTTAACGACCGATCTCCTTTCCTTTTCATCTATTCATTTACCCCCAATTTCGGTTCGGTAGATGGCCAAGCTCAATTCATACTACTGATACGTGCTACGGACGACGGAATCTGTAAAAACAGACCATTTCTTCTGTAACATGTAGGCAATCCGAGGACCTCAGTATCCTTTCCGGTAGGCGTGCAAGTCTCCATGGTGTAAAGACGAGCGACCTGATTCTTTCTAATATATACAAAATATAATGAATTAAGAGAAATTATGATCAATTTTATCCAATAAGTACGAAAGACTCAGATACGGAATTGTAGTTCAAAAACTAAATTAATTGTCGGTTGAATTTCAGTTTAACCATTGCATATGATACTGAATGTGAATTATTTTACAACTATCAATATCGTTTATTTATACATTTATTAACGTGGCCGAAATATAAGAAAACGTTTTGGGTTGCAGGTTCACGAATATTATCACGGTCCAATATACTGCAGCTCGTTGAATGTTTTACTTCACATTTTAACAATTAAAATCCTAAAACTATTTTTCATTTTGAGCAAATCTAAAAACTAGTAAATAGACTCCAGTACAGCATAATATTACTAAAATTAAATTACATTTTATTTAGAAGAAGATAACCGACCCTCTTCAAGAAATTAATAATGAAATCCGTATTACTTTCTTTAATATTCTACGCACGATTATTGAAAACTCTAAGATTTCAGTAAATTTTCTTTACGCCTTTTTAATAAAAACTGACTACTTCGATAAGTGTTATTCGAAACAAAAACACTGATTTATATAGATTTTGTAACTTCTGAACCACCAGCACTACAAAAAGGAACGTTACTGAGATATTCTAAACGAATTAGCGATGCTGTTGTTAAACTTCCTCGGCAAGTTTGAAAGAAAAACACCAAATCTGAACGAGATGAATACTTCTCTAACAAACTCAGAGTTAGACAAATATTATTATTATTGCAGATTTTTTATAAAAAAAAGAAGATTAACTAAAAATCTGAATAATAATCTGGTACACTATTTCCCTGTATTAAAATACAACAAATATCCCAATAAATGTTATAGAACTTATTACAAATATGAAAATATTAGAAAAGAAATAAATTGAAATTAGTCATTAATTTTTTATGAATTTTCAGGGATGAACATCGAGGTTATGAAATCAGGTTCATTTTTACTGCAATCTAAGTAACACTGCGACGCGTCAGTATTCCAAGTGTAAAACTGAAAATTTATCAAAATCTGGTAAATGAACGTTATACAATACATTTTATTAAAAAAAAAAATAATAACAAATATTCATCCATATGGTAATAAGTATTTATTTTAGAAGGTTCAATTACTTTTTGATAAGAATTTCAAAACTCTTATTCGGGTACAAAATCAGGATACAGAGAAAACCAGTTCCCCTAATAGGTCCATTGGAAGTTGATCCATTCAAAACCAACCATCAACTATATCTTACAGATCCCGGGCATTCTCCGGAAGGAACGAGCAGGATCCATCGGTCAGAGATCAAATTGTAAGACAGGAAGAGATGAAACACAAGAAAAAAAGTTAACGGTGAGAAAAGACGATCCACCACAGTTAATTCAAAAACATTACAAAAAGCTACTATCAAGAATATAATTTAAAGGCTCTTCTGAATATTAAGCGCCGTTCAGTTTATAATCCTTCAAAATATCAGAGCATTCTTACCCAGAATGATAGTAGAACATTACTGGACAATGATTTTACATCTACCGGCTTTAATAAATGCTATAAAAAACAGTTTTCCTGCAAGATAATAGAGTTACCCGAATAAAAATACAGTTATTTCTTAAAATACAACGCCATCTCCGGAACTGCACTACAATGGCGGTTTGATCGATAGTTCAGTTTGTATCCGGTCACAAGTGACCGTTTATAATTTTTATACATAAAACAATTTTTGTTTTCGCATACATTTAAACAAGTCGCTGCGAAATTTCCGATCACCAACTCGATATCTTGAATTTTAAAAGCGGGGACCTTGATTTCTTTTCCGAGAGGGGTTACTTTTTGTTCGCTACTGTATTTGGATGCTTTTTGTGCCGATATTTTTCAATTCTTTAAAATCATTCGATTTTTTTTGCCTAGTCCAACTGCAGTTAATATTGTATTATTAGAGCCTAACTAATTCAAACGTACAAGTGCAATACACTCCGAATAAATAACGAGTTCCCCGTTAATGTCGGTTTAAAGACATCAGTAATCATCGTACTATACGATCTGTCGGGAATAATTCGTAGACAGGCCTAATTTCCTAGGGGAGTCTATCAAATATCATCTTTTAATAACATAATAATTAAGTAAAGTATTCGGCTGCAGCGTAAAATACGTTAAAACACCAAACGGTTCCTCATCAAATATAAAATTAAACGTTCGATAAGTTAAAAAAAAAAGTTTAATCATCCTTCTACCATGCTGCGCAATAAAGTTTAACGTTAAGTACTAGTAAATTTATCTTCTGATATTAAATACAGCGAATATAAAAACTAAATATAATATGTCACATCATTACTTTGTCATTTACGATGTACATTAACCCACTCAAACAATACCTGCGCTATACAATTTAAAATTGTATAGAAGAAATCAATAATATAATCAATACTGCAGTAACATAAAGAAACAATAAAAAAAAAAAAAAACAACTTACCTACAAACCATTTGTTAAATCACATCGTTTAAGACAAGAAGAATTATAATGTTTATTGCTCATGCATCGATCACACGACTGTATATGAATATAAGTGAATTTTATTATAACGCCTAAAGTCATAAGAAGTATATATAAAGCAAAAATGATGAATGCGATTTACAGCGACCTAGAAAACATTATGTAAATTTAATTTTAAATATTACAGTGCAACAAAAACAAGGTTAAAGGTGTAAATTTCTTTACACTAGGATTAAAAAAATATAATACAATATACTCCGCATAATTAAAAGTACTTCGAATAATCATTACTTACGTAATACATTACTTAAGAAATTAATTAGCGATTTGTATTAAGGGTTCGAACATTTAATACCGCCCGGTATCAAAAAGTGAGAATATAGTTTTTCATATATAAAAATACAAGCTAAAAAAAATAAGAACTGCCCCAGATTTACCTACGTGGACCAAGGGAAACCGCGTTAAAAATCAGCATCAGTGATGCTTAATCAAAGCAGCATAACAAAAAAAAAAAAAAAATTAATAAGAGTAATGAAAAACGGAATAAAGCATACCATTAATACAAATCAAACGGACATACAGAATTTTCTTTTAAATAGATTTCATAAGAAAGTTAACTATTGCATTGAATACATATCTTCGGGTTTCACATAACCCAGACCCCAAAGCCACCGTCAGCTCAGTATATATATATATATATTTCACTTTCTTGTGGAGAGGATAACTGCCGTAATTTTGCGCCAGTCACTTTCAAATTGTTCCTTAAAAATAATTCGTCCCAAAATCTCGGTCGAGTTCATTAACGACCAAAATCGGACCATGGAGATGAAAATGGGAGGCTTTTTCGAAAAAATAAAATATCGTTATAGCTTTCTTATTAAGTAAAATATCGAATTCGTTTAAAGTTCCTACTATTTTTTTGGATAAGGGCCTAAATCTTACCTAAGCAAGTTTTTTAATATCACCAACCGTTGGCCCAGGAGATGGAAAAAATGGGATTTTGAAGACAAAGAAAATCATAGCTCTCTTAATAGGCACAGTATCGAATCACTTTGAAGTGGTCGTTAGTCCTGTAAACATTACCTAAAACGTTTGTCTGAAATAATTTTTGATATGACCAACCCTTACGGAGGGAAACTTTTTTCACATCCAAGCATTGTCGTGTTAAGTAAATTTGATGTTTTTCTTAACTTTACGGTGTAAATCTTTTTTATCCCTTACTTAGCACCGGTGAAACCTAACTCCGCCTACCGGCGTACCGAAAGGGATATTTTTTTAATTATACTACTTAAAATTAGTAGGGCCTGCCCCAAACCGAACAGGTTACGAACCAAAATAAGAAGTGCTGTTTTACAGTAACCCACGGTAAGACCGGCATCAGAGCAGCCTCTGTTCATTTTTTATAAGAAACCCTGCAATAAGCTCTGTTCCCCGTATTACAGGTGGCTGAAAATGTAGATTATTGGCGTTCAATAATCTTCCGACAAAAGTAATTGGAGGATACGAGTCGATAAACCGAACACTGAAGAAGTATTGAACAGTTAAAATAATATAAATATATAGCTACCGAGTTAATTTAGATTGTAACTAATTAAATTACTTTTATTACTAGTACTTTTTCTACACGAAGGGGGAAATAATCGTTGTTTTATTTCGACCTTTATAAAATCGATGGGTTGAATTATTTTTTTAAGTAAATTAATTATGTTTAAGGACCCATAATAACGCCATTCTTATTTTTGTTAATTACATTTTACGATAAGTTAGCACGGGAGTAAATTTTTTCTAATGTTACTTTCCACGATGCTATAGAATATAAAATGTATAGTATTATTATTAATCATTAAAGAATCCTTCGGCCTTAAAAGGAGTTTTTTAGGTTTTTGTAACCTTAACAGGTAAATAAACTATCCTGAAAATACCAAATTTTATAATCAACATTTTCACGAATAAAAGGTTTCATCAGTTCGTTGAATTTTCATCTGCTCTTAGATGGCGTAAAGTTCAGAACACGTAGTAACCAGCGGTTTCCTTCTATTCATCATATAGGAATAAAGAGAAAAGAGTGAAAAAGTAAGGGCGTTAAGAATCCTAATGAAATATTTTCTCGTCGGGCTGATAGCGCCCCGTACAGGTATGCTGTACGATTAAGAAACCATATGTATAGTTTCCCGCTCTAACAACCAGAAAGGGGGAAGTGCTTCTATCATATGCGTGGTTTGATAACATTGATATTCGATATTTAAGAAGCAAGAAAACCTGATTTTAAAACAAATTATACTTTTTTCCAAACATGTGATTTATTCTTATCTACCGATACGAGGATGTATTTCACATATTTAGGATGACTGGATAGGTATTCAACATCATCAATGTTTAGACGAATCGTAAAAATAATAAAAGTTACCTAAACCGATAAAAATTCTTGAATATCCAGGAAATGATGTTACAAGTTCTTCGAAGTTATATTTTACAAACTGACGTTAAAGGATTTTTATGAAATGAACTTCAAGCTTTGATAAAATGGAAGGTGACGGAATAAAACAAAAAGAAAGATAAATACAACAATCGAAGTTAAAAGATATTCTCATAATTTTATGAAATTTTAAGTACAATACGTTGACGCTCTTATGTAGATTTGGCTGGACGGTTAATAATTCAGTTAAATACCTTCATTTTTCTTATAATTCTATAGACGGTCAAACCTTTTCCTCAGGAAAGCTAGAAACTGTGCTACACCGGATTTATTTCACCTGCATTAAATTTTGTTTAGTATACGACATGCTACCCAAATGTTCGAGGAATTTGAGTTTCGCGCGCAAACCATTGCTGGTACGACCTGCTGCCACTAGATGTGGCTAACAGTACTCTTTGTAAATCAGTGTTCCAACAGCTGTGACGGTGAGAGGCTGCATTGTTGACTTTCGTGCGGTTGTGTAACGTTGTGTTTTACTGCTTCGGCGAAGTTCTAAACGGTAGATTTTAAAGAGCAAAGAACCTGCATCAAATTTTGCTTCGTGCTTAAAAAAACCGGTGCAGAAACCCATCGCATGCTTGTGGAAGCATTTGGTGACAATGCTATGAGTAAAAGTAAAACTTTTTTGTGGTACAAACGATTCAAAGATGGACGAACGACAGTCGATGCAGATCGTAGACAAACAATCCACGATGTTTGTGCAATCGTACAAATGTCATATGGATCCGTACAACGCATCTTGTCGGACAATTTGAACATGAGACGCATCGCTGCAAAATTCGTACCGAGACTGTTGAACAGCGACCAGAAACAAAATCGCGTAGCTGTCTGTAGTGAATTGAAAAATTCAGCAAGAGATGGCCCTTACTTAATCTCCAACATCATAACCGGTGATGAGACACGGGTGTACGGGTATGACCCTGAAACTAAGCAGCAGTCGTCGCAGTGGAAGTCGCCAAGTTCACCGCGGCCAAAAAAAGCACGCCGAGTTCGCAGCAACGTGAAGTCCATGACGATTGTTTTTTCGACATCAAAGGCATTATTCATAAGGAATTTGTTCCTCTTGGTCAAACTGTCAATGGGATGTTCTACTGCGAAGTTTTGAAGCGGTTACGTGAAAGTATTAGGTATACCCCCCATAGATCTGTGGGGGTAACAACAGCTGGCTTTTGCATCATGACAACACGCCCGCACACACACCGCTAGCTGTTCGGTATTTCTTGGCTTCCAAAAAGACGGTAGTGATTCCCCACCCACCCTATTCGCCTGATCTTGTCCCGTGCGACTTTTTTCTCTTTCCGAAAATAAAATTTCAATTGAAAGGCCGTCGTTTTAACACAATTGAGGAGATTCAGGTAGAAACGCAGAAGGTGCTTCGAACACTTAAACCTGCAAACTCCCAGGGATGCATGGAATCATGGGAAAAACGCCGGGATCACTGTATCAATGCCCAAGGGGATTATTTAGAAGGAGACAGTGGAAATTATAAGTTATGGGAAGCTATTTTATTTTTACGGTAAAATTATTACTTTAAAAAAAATTATTATTTTTGGGTAGTACCTCGTATACACTTATATCGAACCATTCAAAATCGTCGATAGGTAATTTGGTACTCCTGTTCCGAATTAAGATACCACGGATACCCGGAGGAATCGTAAACGTAACGGGCACCATGAAAGTTTCCTGAAGCAGTTCATTTGGGTCGAGTCATTCGTCTCTTTTTGCGATTTCTCCTCTGCGTAAATCGTCCTTTTCCACAATCCAACTTTTTCCCTTATTCCTAATCTCTTCAATAATGATTAACGGAATAGAATAAAACCGCTTTCAACATTTTTTATCGTTATAATGTGTAATAAATCGGTGTAATAAAAGGATAAGAAATCGTTGTAAATAATTAAATATTGTTATCGTTAATGAACAAACGAAAGAATTTATAAACGCAAATTAATAAATTACTTATCAAGCATCTTTTAATTTATTAAACAATGATGATGTTATAATACAAAGAGTGTGGTAGACTTCGTGATGTTAGAATTAATAACACGTGATAACACCGTTATGTTTTAAGTGAAATGATAACGATAACATAAAAGGTTAAATGCGTTAATACATTTCTCTCGTCCAAATATAGCACACAATATAATAATAAAGTTAATTCCATTTTATAAAGATAGGGGTAATCATTAATTTTGTTACTTACTAGTGACAAAATTTAAGCGGTTTTTAAGTAGTCGTAATCTCATTTTATTTTTGAATAAGTACTTTTACATTTATCTGTATTTTTATTAGGAAAAAAATATTTTATTAACCAAGTTTAAATAATCAATAAAACTAATTATTGTATAATCCCCTACTGCAATGGTTCTTAAAAAGGTCATCGGGTACCCGATGCTCCGACACATCAATATAAAGAAGTTTCTCAATATAAGTTATGTAAATAAAAGTATTGTTTTGTTTAATCTAGATGAATTTTATTAATTACATTTATTATGTCTACCAGAAGCATCCGTTTCTTTGCAAGAGTAAATGATTAAAAATAATATTTTTAAAGCTGAAATCTCCTTTTCAGTCGCTTGGGAATGGTTATCACAATTTTTTTAACTTCTTTTAAAACGCTCTCTTCAGAATAATTATACCAAAATGCAGGTTTCCAGCTTTTCACGCAATGGGGAATCAACAATAGTGAAATAGCAATACGGAATTGTTCAATAACAATCGGGAATCAATAAACAAGTCAATGAGGGCTTTCTTTCGCCTTTTTACAGATATCGAGAGGTAAAATTATAACCAGATGTTAAAAACTGTCTAAGTAACGTAGTTAAAAACAAGTGGAATACTGAATGGAGGAGTTTAAATACAAAATTAAACTCGGTTAAAACTTCTCCGTATAAATGGAAAAGCGACGTGAAGTTGACTCGCCGAGAACAAGTAGCTGTGACCAGACTTAGATTCGGTCACACGCGATTAACAAATTCATATTTGTTAACCGGCGAAGAGACACCAATGTGCGGTGTTTGTAATAAAACACTGACAGTCAAGCATCTAATAGAAGAGTGTACCATATTTGAGAACCTCAGAAAGAGGTTCCGTCTTAGAAATGATATTACTGCTGATCTGGATAATGGAAATGAAGAAAAGACAGTTGCATTTTTACACGCCAGTGGACTTCTTAGAGGTCTGTAAAAGTGAAAAATTTAAAGCTGTGATAAAGAGTCTCTAAGAGGTAGTTTCATTTATTTATATATGGGAGTCTCGAAGCGTGGCACGTATAGTGACGGGAGGTAGTCCTCTTGCCTAGGCCACCCTGGCTCGTCTGCATTCAAGAGCAGTGAGTCGGGGTGTGTCCGATGATGGCATGGGGGACCATCAAGGGTGGACTGAGGGCGCGAGGCTATGGGTAAGCGCAATGGCCAGCTTATAAGGAGTCAACTGCCACGGCATCTTGGCGCGACTAATATACTGCTTCACGGCGGTTCTTGTCGCCCCGAGGGTGCTAAAATTAACAACGAGACGGGTATAAGAAAATAAATGGAACGGTATGGTATTGTTTTTATAGTTTTACTTTTATCTTTTTTGAGAATTTTATCTCAAATTTTAATTTTGGGGCCCTTTACACCCTATAAGTGTTGTTTTGTTTTTGTTTTTGTGGTGTTTTAATGTTTCTGTGTAGTTTGGGTTTTTAAATAAAATGTAAGGGCCCTTTACACCCTTACAATGACGATCCTCATGGTGATACTAATTTCCTTTAAGAATGTGACGAGGGCTAATGACCTCATATTTAAATGACAGCATATTTAAAAAATAAACCTTTCGAGATGGGTTGGCAGATAATAAAAATGATGTGCTAAGAAAAATCTTATCAAAGCTGATTAAAGAAACAGTAATATGAAAATATTAGTGTCAATACTAAGAAAGTTTAATAAAATTCTACTACCGGTAACATTTTTTTTAAGATTTGTGATTTTTTGCCGTTTCCACTTTAACAATAAACGATAATAGTATCAGTTCTATGTAGCGCAACATCGTTAAATTAGGATCTCGTAAGGAGCCGATAACCACCTCTTCTTGTAGCGAGTAAACCTATAGACCTCGCCTGATATGTGCAAGAATTAATAGGCCGAGATATGTAATTAATTAAAAATTGAAGAACATACCGACGGTCGCCCACTACACCAAGCAATCATTAGCGTTAAAAACTTTTCCGGCCGAGTCTATAACGAATTACGGGAAGGCAACTAACTGCTATCTTTTTTTTTCCTGTTTAGCCTCCGGTAACTACCGTTTAGATAATACTTCAGAGGATGATATGTATATGAGTGTAAATGAAGTGTAGTCTTGTACATTCTCAGTTCGACTATTCCTGAGATGTGTGGTTAATTGTGAAACCCAACCACCAAAGAACACCGGTATCCACGATCTAGCATTCAAATCCATGTAAAAATAACTGGCTTTACTAGGACTTGAACGCTGGAACTCTCGGCTTCCAAATCAGCCGATTTGGGAAGACGCGTTCACCACTAGACCAACCCGGTGGGCTAACTAACTGCTATCTGCCTGCACCATTCCATCACATATTACAATTAATAAACTCCTACTTGTAAATGTACATCTATCAATTACTTACTTTCTAAACAAGGCGTCACCAAAATGAAAATATTTTTCCAACTTTAACAAGGAGGTAGATGATATGTTTTTTACTTTTTAGAAATTTTAATCGCCAACTAACCATACAGGTAACAATCACCCGATCAATACAAGCGACGAATATCGTATAACATAACTAGAGAAAACTTTGAATATAATTTACTAGAAAGACAAAAATAAAAAAAACATAACAAAAGATGAAAAAAATTACAAGCACGGAATAGAATAAATGGAAAGCGCAATAACGAACGTTAATGTATGTAAAAGTAAAAGGATCAAGCAAAAGTAAAAGCAATGAATCAATCAAACAGGAAAACATACATCAGAATCCACAAATGTGTAAATAAAATACGACCATTCACCCTCTTCTCTACAGTGCCGTAGAGGTAGAAGAAAGTAAAGTTTAATATAGTTTCAAAAATTAATTTTTCCAGCAAATATTTCAAAATATCGTCATTTGAACATTTTAATTGCGTTTGATCCTACCTTAAAACAGAAGACCGTAAAACTTGGGAACGAGTCTGTACTAATTTTATAACTGGTTAAACAACCATTGTTAACTATTTTTTCTTTTTATCTTTTAATAATAAAAATAATTCAAATCGTAATATTAAAAATAATTTTCAACATGTAACCCGCGGACAAATTAAATTTTATGTTATATACAAAATTAATCCGCATCCCTGTTATGTTTTTTTTTAATAAATCTTAATTTTTTTTATATGTTACAAAAGACAACTGTAACTTGGTATCAACCTGTAATTGCAAGCATTAATAAATAAAATTAAAAGAATCGCTAATCCAACTGATCTGAATGATTCTTATACCAATGTTTTTTTGAGCGTATATGATTACTTCATCTTTTGGTAAGTTAGTAAAACTAAAACAACAAACGTATCTTATTTACAGCGATTGTTTACGTAGTAATATTTTGAATCACGATCATTGAGGTAGCTAATTCTCACGAGGGAAACTTTTAAATAGAAGAAATTTAAACAATTAAACGTTAATTTGAAATTTCACTTATTGAAATGAAATAACCGTTCTCAAGATATAAGATATTTAATCTAAAATTTTATTGTACAACGATCTTCATAAGTAGAGATTAATAAAAATCTTCGTAGTAAGTATAAAATAAGTCTGTAAATAATTGCTAAGAGTCGTTTTATTTTCAAATTATTTTTGCGTTCCATATAAAGCTAAAGCAAAAGGACTTTTATTTCAAAGGCTTCCTTTAAGTTAATTGATGACTACTATTTTATTCATTCATTCGTATGTTTATGTTTGTAAAGGATTAAGCGTGGAAACAACCTGTTTTAACGAACCCGATCGATAGATTTATTTAAAACTACATACAGCGATTAACACGACTACAATCTTTTAGACTGGTACTTTCAATCACTTTATATATTTATAAGTGACGAAAATTCAATTTTTCTCAAGATTTTCTTTTAAATTTCAAACGAAAAAACTTACAAGAAAATATTGGATAGTTAACTGCGCAATTTAAAAGAAACGTTTTTAAAATATATACAAGTACTTTTCCCATTTCAGAAATTATTTTGCGATTTAGGCAATGCGAACGAATAACTTAAAACTTTCGGAGGAAGAAAAAATAAAATAAATTTAAATCGCGAAGTGATTTTTACAACCAATTTTTTAAAGGAATTTTGATCAAAGGAAAGTTCCGATTTGGTATCCGAAAACACCAGACAGTAGTTTCATTTGTGTACGTAAACGACTAATAAAAAACAACAAAAAAAATTTACCTCTACAACAACTTTCATTTTACGAATTTAAACATAGGATATGAATAATTAGGAAATTTTTTGACAGAGTATTAATAGGAAAAAAATCTATATATAAAAAAAGCATTTAGAAAAAAAGACAGATATTACATTTTAAAAAATCAAATAATAATTTTTTTATCCCTAATTACTATCATCACGGCCATCACCGTCATCATCTCAACAATATCGTGGAAAATGCAGTAATTATTTCTCTATTGTTAAGGAAAACACGATTCCAAGATACTGTTGTTACAAAAGATTTAAAGGTCAAACCAATTTTAATATTACAATTAAGGTTCGCTTTAAATGCATAATATTCATGTTTACTTACTTAAGTAAGATATACCCTGCATCATTAGCGTGGACAAACGTCATAAAAATAATTAAAAAAATACAGACGAAATTACTTACTACATTTTATAAATAATGTATTCATAATGTGTGTGTGTATGCGCGTGCGCGTACCTATATATTAATGGTAATTAACAATATTAATGCCAAAATATATTAGTGCTAGTTAACAATAATAATTCACCCCCAAAAATTGTTTATAATAAAACAGAGCACATACCAATAATGTACGAGCGCTTTCGTGACAACATTCTCAGATGAAAATTGATTTAATTTTATTACCCATATCTAACTTAATAAAATGAAGAGAAACTACTAAAGAGAAATATTATATATTTATAATATTTTAGAATAAAATTTTCCCGATTTAAAATAGTTATTATTTCGAAAATGTCCGATCGACTGGAAAACCGCAGATTGCAAAACGCATCGATTTGCCGAGACTGATGAAAAAATAATTGGCTATTAAGCAATTAACATAAAAAATATAAGGCGTTAAAAATTAATTTAAAAATGTAAATTTATATAAGCTGTTGGATATATAAGAGATAAAGGGCTTTCCACTGCATTTAATTAGTGCCTTTAGAAGATTATATAGACACCAGTGTACGAATAAATTTAAAGGGAAAACTGCTTAAACGTGTCAAAAAAAAACAAGGGAGTGGGGCAAGGATGCCCATTATCGTCTATTTAATATACGGTGCTACCCAAAAGTTCGGGGAATTTTACCGTAAAAATAAAATAGCGTACCATAACTTATAATTTCCACTGTCTCCTTCAAAATAATCCCCTTGGGCATTGATACAGTGATCCCGGCATTTTTCCCATGATTCCATGCATCGCTGGAAGTCTGCAGGTGTAAGTGTTCGAAGTACGTTCTGCGTTTCTTCCTGAATCTCCTCAATTGTGTTAAAACGACGGCCTTTCAATTTAAATTTTATTTTCGGAAAGAGAAAAAAGTCGCACGGGGCAAGATCAGGCGAATAGGGTGGGTGGGGAATCACTACCGTCTTTTTGGAAGCCAAGAAATACCGAACAGCTAGCGGTGTGTGTGCGGGCGTGTTGTCATGATGCAAAAGCCAGCTGTTGTTACCCCCACAGATCTATGGGGGGTATACCTAATACTTTCACGTAACCGCTTCAAAACTTCACAGTAGAACATCCCATTGACAATTTGACCAAGAGGAACAAATTCCTTATGGATAATGCCTTTGATGTCGAAAAAACAATCATCATGGACTTCACGTTGCTGCGAACTTGTGCTTTTTTTGGCCGCGGTGAACTTGGCGACTTCCACTGCGACGACTGCTGCTTAGTTTCAGGGTCATACCCGTACACCCGTGTCTCATCACCGGTTATGATGTTGGAGAAGAAGTTAGGGTCATCTCTTGCTGAATTTTTCAATTCACTACAGACAGCTACGCGATTTTGTTTCTGGTCGCTGTTCAACAATCTCGGTACGAATTTTGCAGCAAAATGTTCGACAAGATGCGTTGTACGGACCCATATGACATTTGTACGATTGCACAAACATCGTGGATTGTTTGTCTACGATCTGCATCGCGATGTTTTCCGTTGTTGCGCTTGTTGATGTTCTTCCTGAACGGTTATCGTCATCGACTGTCGATCGTCCAGCTTTGAATCGTTTGTAACACAAAAAAGTTTTACTTTTACTCATAGCATTGTCACTAAATGCTTCCACAAGCACGCGATGGGTTTATGTACCGGTTTTTTTAAGCACGAAGCAAAATTTGATGCAGGTTCTTTGCTCTTTAAAATGTGCCATTTAGAACTTCGCCGAAGCAGTAAAACACAACGTTACACAACCGCACGAAAGTCAACAATGCAGCCTCTCACCGTCACATCTGTTGAAACACTGATTCATAAAGAGTACTGTTAGCCACATCTAGCGGCAGCAGGTCGCAACAGCAATGGTTCGCGCGCGAAATTCAAATTCCCCGATCTTTTGGGTAGCACCTCGTGTATGTAAGTTTATTGATAATTTTTTTTTTTGAAAGTGAAAGAAAAATGCGATTCAGGTATCGGATGGGATGAAGATGAATATCTTTGCTCAGTCTGATGTCAGTGGAATTATGAACGTTAACGATATTGTATCGATGTAAGATAGTGAGAATAATAATTAGAAGGGCTATTTTTCTGCTGGAACTAAATAATGAAAGTGCTTAACTTGAAGCTGTTTACAACAAAAACTAGAGTTACTATATGAGTATTTAGGGGAAAATATCCAGCGAGAACAAAATATAAAATAAACAATTACTTATTAGAATAGGTTAGCCACTTTAACCAATTAGGAGGTAACGTCTCTTATGAAGATGATTAAGTCATTAAGAAAAAATTAATAAAATATAATTTATTATCGGGACAATTAATAGAACATTGCAAAATAAATCAAAACAATAATTTCAAGCTAGGCTAGGCTGACATTTTATAAATTAATGCCGGTCTTGTTGTACGGAAGTAAAGCTCGAATGAGCAAGAAGAAAGATGACAGTGTCATTTACGTAGCGGGAAATAAAATTTCTCCGGTCAGTGAAAGATTGAAGGTGATCGAATAGATTACGAAACGAAGACTTTCGAACGGAGTTTCAGATTTCTTCCCTCGATGAACAAATAAAATCACAGGTGGAGTGGAATGACCGTATTCAAAGGATGCCGGAAAATCGATTACAACTGTCGGCAAGAAAAATATATGAGGCAACAACGATGAGAAATGTCGGGAGACCGAAGAAAAGATGAGTACCGGAACAAGTAGGATGCTTAATCCGTAAGGCGAAGAAGAAATTTTTTGAACGTGTCATTTGGGCATAAATTCGAGTTAGGTTAAAATGTACAAAGTACAAAGAAGCGCATTTCTTTAGTTTATTTTCACTTACTGAAGACAAACTGAAATGGAAATAAATGGTATCGGAAGACGGCTGGGGAATAAAAGTAAAATAACCCACATTTTTTACCTCATGAAACGAATCATCAAGCTTTAGATTCGCCCGAAAAGAATGAAGTGATTAATATACAAAAATGCAACAGTTTCATTGAAAAAAAAAATTATGTATCTACATCAAACTACTGATGATTTTAAAAATAATTTTATACTTTATAATTCATACACTCGTAAATGACAGAAATATTGATAATTAAATACAATTATTAGTCTATAAAATACAATTTACTAGTGCAACGTTGTAACCTTGGTGGAGGGAGCATATAGAGGTGTTGTTTTGTTCAAATACGTAGTTCTGTTACAAAAAAAGTACAGAAACCCAGCATGCAACACTGCTTTAAAATTCTTTCTAACAACGGATATTTGTCAAGGGCAGGAACTAATCCCGAAGCCAACCCAACTGCGGTATATTCAGCCCGATTTTCCGCATAAATGGAACCGTTCTGCCGATAGGCGATCGAATATAAAGATCTGAGCCGGTTTAGGACCATCCGCTACAATTGCGAGCTCAGGCTTGGTCTAGAAAAGCGCAAGTAACGACACCGTCGTCACTGACAGGTTGAAACACAAGAAGTCTTGGGCAGCAGATTTTGACCATGATTTGAAATTTTAACCTAACCTGCTTGTACTGAACGATAACAGCCAACTACGCGAACTTAAATTTCAATCGATCGACACAAAAAAAAATTTTACGTAATCTCCAGCAGTCACAGAAGGATAACATACTTGACACCAGCAGGCAGATCTGAATTGTAACACGAATTTTAAGCCGGTCAAACAGCAACATGTTCCCGAGCTTACTACCGTTCAACGAACCGAATTTACGTACGCCAAAATGCCAGTAATGTAACAAAAATATCCAAACATCTATTCACAAAGTTTTTTTTTTTGTCTTCAGTCATTTGACTGGTTTGATGCAGCTCTCCAAGATTCCCTATCTAGTGCTAGTCGTTTCATTTCAGTATACCCTCTACATCCTACATCCCCAACAATTTGTTTTACATATTCCAAACGTGGCCTGCCTACACAATTTTTTCCCTCTACTTGTCCTTCCAATATTAAAGCGACTATTCCAGGATGCCTTAGTATGTGGCCTATAAGTCTGTCTCTTCTTTTAACTATATTTTTCCAAATGCTTCTATCTTCATCTATTTGCCGCAATACCTCTACATTTGTCACTTTATCCACCCATCTGATTATTCACAACGTAATAATGACAAATCAAGTATAAAAATGAAATGGAGGCTGCTGGTCTAATGTGTAACATAAAAAAAACAGTTTACTCGTATTTTTTCATTGTTTGTATTATTCTATTAATCTGCTGTCTTTAACAAATTCTCTAGAATATTGTAAATGTTTTTTATTCGAATACTATTTTAGGGAATGAATTTTCGAATCAAAATATTCCCACGAACACTACAATAATTATTTTTACTTCCTTACAACTTCCGTTTTACTTTTTTACTTTCTGTATATAAATTCAGTGATGTTTTTGACTATCCCTGAATTCATTCTAACTAGTTTCGGCGTGACGTCTGTACTTACGTACGTACGTATGTATCTCGCATAACTCAAACACAATTAGTCGTAAGACGTTGAAATTTTGGATTTAAGACTTTTGTAACGTCTAGTTGGGCACCTCCTCTTTTGATTGCAATACACTTGACTAAAAATGTCCAAAAAGGCCCAAAATCCAAATTTTTTGGACTATTTCTTAATTGCAGTAATAAGCCCTCGTTGAAAGTTTTTCGATATATAGTGGTACTTAACTTCATCGGTTCCAGAATTACAGCAACATAAAATTTTATTTAATAAAGTATTTTGGTCTTAAAAGGAGAAGGCACAATCGGTTTGAATTCGACTTCATTTCCTTTTTTAACTTTTTTTTAATCTAAATACATTGATTTATTAATAATTAGTAACCTGTGATTGTACTTTTTTTATAAGAAACAATAATTCAATAATAACAGTAAAAGTTATTAGAGTACTAAATTTTATGTACGTTTAAAAATGTGTAAATGATATTTAATAGGCGTACAAGGAAGTTATGTAGTATCCACGTCAGATTTTTTTTATTTATGCGATTTTAAAGGGGGAAAATCAATTTTCATAAATAGAAACTTTTAATCAGAAAATTTCCAAAAATAATCTTAAATTTCATAAAATGTCCACAACTACCCTCTAGAATATGTTTTAACTGTTAAGCTTGACCTTTTATTTATTTATTACAACAGCAATTTACTTCCAATTAGGAAAAATTGAAAAGCCTTCCTATTTATTCATGAGTTACAATTTGCATTCATTATCCGTAGCTGCAATAAAAAAAAAAATCATTATTGATGAGTGAACGTAAATTTCCACACGCGATATTATCCCCACCCGATAAAAACAGTGCACGTCTATTAGGTACTACGGCTAAATATATAGGCAATAATTTTCACAATACAAGACAAGTTACGCCAGCTTTTTAATTTTTAATTCTAATTTTTCAAAAAAATATCAGCTATAAATCAATATTCAGAAAAAATAGATTACATAAGTATTAACAAAATTCTATTTAACGTAATACTATACAGGTACATTCGCGTCTTACCGTAAATCAACGGTTATTTTTTTTAAGCAAGGAAATAAACCGTTTACATCCTCAAGAGGATTAGAAAATATTTTTGTTTCAATTAACGACTAGCCCGGACGAAACTAGGGTCACCCAGAATATAGATGTAGTTTCATACGATTATTTTTACGAAGTTTAAACCATAAATCTCGTAAATAACTTTCATAAAAATCAAATGTGAAGTACATACACAAATGAATGGGGGGAGAAACTTAGATCCGTACTTAAAAAGGACAGATTATTTAATAATTTTAAGCTATCATGAAGGGTTTTTCGACTAGCGGTACGATTTTATTCGATAATTATTATTATAATTTTATTCGATAATAATCGATAAAGAATAAAATATTTTCTGTATTTTTTTCATTTATGTTTTTGAATACAATATAATGTCCAATGTTAATTATACGGAAATACATTGAAATTTAGGTCATACATTTTTAAGAGATAAGACGTTTACAAAGTTTACGTGATTTTTGCAAATCTAAAAATTAAATGAATAATATAAGAACTACTAATAGAAAAAGTCAACGTTTTATTAAAATGAAAATATAAATATAATGTCAAAAGAGCACACAATGTTACCGAACACAGCAACCTACCTACAAGACCGTTGCCTTTGTTTTCAATGAAGTTAGACGTACATTTTTTATAATCAAAAAACTGCTTGAACAACCCAAGTACAGAATTACAAACTAAATGAAATGGCACTTACCTATTTTTTATCCCAAAAGCACTTTCACGGGATCCCGCATCATCAGTTGTAGATAAAAGATATATTATTTATAAAAATTTACATATCAAACACATTATTTTTTTAAATTAAATTTAAACAAAATATATACAAAAACATAAAAACTCAACTAAATATAATAACTACATATATATATATGACGTCATAATTAAACATTAAAAAAATTATATTTAAAATAAATAGTTAGAAAATTTATTTTATTTTAAATTTAATTTTAATTTTTAAAATTTTTAATTATGACGTCATATATATATATATATATATATATATATATATATATATATATAGTTATTATATATAATTGACTTTATTATATGTACAACTGATGCGGGATCCCACACTTATTTTTTTTTGGAATAAAAAATAAGGTAGGTGTCATTTCATTTACTTTGTAATTCTGTACTTGGACTGTTCAAGTTGGTTTTTGATTACAAAAAATAAAATACATTTGTACAGAGGAATGTGGATCTTATAAGTATTGAGCTTAGAAAAAACATATTATTATCTATAAATATCCAGTACAAGTTACACTAACAGCCTGTGACAGCCACATCCACCTCATCCTCAGCAGCAACGGTCGATAGTTACTTTGTAACCGTTAAGCAAATTGCGTAGATACTTCAAGTCATTCCGCAGACAGCCGGTCTACCAGATTCCAAAGGATGCGCTGGCTCTACAGGTACTGGCATTTTCAGTAAGCGAGAAGAGATACCTAGCAGGGTCAGATTTGCACCGATCAAAACTAAAATAGGAAAGAAGGAATTAGAATTAAAGAAAAGAAGCAGAGAGATAGAACTATGTAACCCTGGAGGAAACCGCAATATTAGACAAACAACCCGATTAAGAGAATAACTCAAGGTCTCTCATCCCGCCCAATATCCCTTAGAAGATCGGGACATTTTTACCTAAATGAAAATAGCATACTTTTTGCCTCAACGATTTTGTGTTAGCCAAACACTGATTTTCTACCAGAACTTAGAGAGCTACCAGAGTTCATTTACTGGTTTCCTAAAGAAATCCAATCCATCCTCGAAACTGTATGCCGTATGAAGATTGGATCCAACCGAACTATAAACCGTTCCGGCAGATCGTGATACATAAATATGATTTATGTATCTTGCCGTTCGTTAATGGTTATTCTCAGTTTGCGAGGCTACACAAAAATACAAATGTTTAGCTTATTTTTAATCTAACTGTATAACTGATATCGCCTTTCTAGATCTACTAACCGCGGCGTAGACGCAGTAACATTCAGAATTAAATAAAGTACAGTTGTGTTTTTCTTTGATTTTTACTTTCCAGTGTAATTTAAAACAAATTAGGCAGAAATCGGACTGAGAAGGGCATTTTATAGTGGGAGGGGGTAAATTTTAACTTATCAAATTAACTTATCTTTAACTTTATTTAACTTATTTCAAATTTCACACAACAATAACCGTTCCCCAATTAATAGCAACGTAAATCACAGAAACCATAACTACAATTTTCATGCAAATGTATCAAACGAATATATTAAAATGCGAAATAAAAATATATAAGTATTTTCAACTATTCTGCAGCTCTTGAAAAAACAAAACACAAGACAATAATAAAATTGACTAAAATGGTATACGTTTTTTAGCATAAAAAGGCTTTATATAAAATATAATTATTTATCTAAAAGGAGTTCTGAAGCAAGACAAAAACATGAAAAAATTCAGATAAATTTTTTTTTTTAGTTATAAAAATTCTTTTTACTAATTTAAATCAGACAGATACGTCAATAAAACTTCAGTAAATGATTTAATACTGCACAAAAAATAAACATTGATAACGTGAATAGAGATCTTAAATTAAATTATTATAGGTATTCTCATTTTCTAAGCAATATTTTCACTAAATTGCATAACAAATGTATTTGTATTTTAAATAAATTCTAGAAACTCAAAGAAGCATAATGACTATAAAAACATGCAATTACCGTTAAATACATAAATCCTAATAATGAAGTATGACTTCATGCATGGCATCAAGAGGTCATGCAACATTTTAACTTTTCGAGCCGGAAATGTCCTGGCATCTGTCTACCATAAGAAATAATTTTGTACACTTTGTCCAGATCCTAATTTACAAGCTCTGTTGTGCTCGGTGATTTTGTGATTTTTTTTTTGTCTTCAGTCATTTGACTGGTTTGATGCAGCTCTCCAAGATTCCCTATCTAGTGCTAGTCGTTTCATTTCAGTATACCCTCTACATCCTACATCCCTAACAATTTGTTTTACATATTCCAAACGTTGCCTGCCTACACAATTTTTTCCTTCTACCTGTCCTTCCAATATTAAAGCGAATATTCCAGGATGCCTTAGTATGTGGCCTATAAGTCTGTCTCTTCTTTAAACTATATTTTTCCAAATGCTTCTTTCTTCATCTATTTGCCGCAATAACTCTTCATTTGTCACTTTATCCACCCATCTGATTTTTAACATTCTCCTATAGCACCGCATTTCAAAACCTTCTAATCTTTTCTTCTCAGATATTCCGATCGTCCAAGTTTCACTTCCATATAAAGCGACACTCCAAACATACACTTTCAAAAATCTTTTCCTGACATTTAAATTAATTTTTGATGTAAACAAATTATATTTCTTACTGAAGGCTCGATTCGCTTGTGCTATTCGGCATTTTATATCGCTCCTGCTTCGTCAATCTTTAGTAATTCTACTTCCCAAATAACAAAATTCTTCTACCTCCATAATCTTTTCTCCTCCTATTTTCACATTCAGCGGTCCATCTTTGTTATTTCTACTACATTTCATTACTTTTGTTTTGTTCTTGTTTATTTTCATGCGATAAATCTTGCGTAGGACTTCATCTATGCCGTTCATTGTTTCAAAATCCTTTTTACTCTAGGCTAGAATTACTATATCATCAGCAAATCGTAGCATCTGTATCTTTTCACCTTGTACTGTTACTCCGAATCTAAATTGTTCTTTAACATCATTAACTGCTACTTCCATGTAAAGATTAAAAAGTAACGGAGATAGGGAACATCCTTGTCGGACTCCCTTTCTTATTACGGCTTCTTTCTTATGTTTTTCAATTATTACTGTTGCTGTTTGGTTCCTGTACATGTTAGCAATTGTTCTTCTATCTCTGTATTCTATACCCTAATTTTTTTAAAATGCTGAACATTTTATTCCAGTCTACGTTATCGAATGCCTCTTCTAGGTCTATAAACGCCAAGTATGTTGGTTTGTTTTTGTGATTATTCAGATTAAAATCTCAAACGTTCGTTGAGATCTTTAAAATCTCAAAAGCAAAAAGTAAGCCTAGAATCCTAGGAAAGAACAATTTATAAGTAATACAATCACCCAAGATGGTTTACGAAAGGCTGAGAATGTGGTAAAGTTGGAGAAACAAATGTATTGATAACATATATACAAAAGAGGAAGAAATTAAGGAGAAATACCGTGCTAATCGTCGATCCAAAGTTCGGAATTAGTGAATAGGTTGATACGTAGTTAAAGGGAAAACAATTTTTAATAATGCCTTGGTCAAATAAATGAAAAATTTCTTCCTGTATTTATCAATTTCGGCCAAAATTTTTTTCGTCGGGAAATCGTTGAGGTATATGACAAAACATTTTTCACGAGCCGGTATTTCTCTAAGGCGTCATTACCTGATGGTGAATCGTGTAATGCTACTATGCCGAATCAAATACCCGTCGCCTAATTGGAATCTCTCGAATGAGGAAATACATTTTAAAAAATCAGTTATAATGACGTAAATATAAAAAAAAATTTTTTTGTTTTCTTCGATTACCCCATGAATTTTGACCTCAATATAATTTGCGTAAAAAAACGTTACCTTTAAAAACTTTCAGATTTTGAAAAGATAATTAATAGTTCATAGAAATTATACCACGATAACTACATCAGGACACAGCTCATATAGCTCGTTAGAAAAATTTTAGTATAAAATAATACCATTTTTAGAAGACACAGGACACGTGAACTATTTTTCTTGTCGATAATGTAAAAAAAAAAAAAAACGAAATGGAATAAATGAAACTTTTTGCGTAAGTTGGAAAGATAAAATAGAAATCATCAAAACGACACTATTCCTATAGGAAGCTTGTTTCATTTCTCAAGTGGCTCATTAATTTTAAAAGAAAAAAATCTTTATTGCAGTATATGTCGCTGTTCGAAGCAGCATTATGATTAATGAGCTGACACCAATCTGCACACAAACGCCAAGATCTCCCTATAAATTACGGGCAAGATGTCAACCGAAGCATAGAAATGACCTTGAGCTAACCTACGAAACGAGTTGTTTATCTTATGATACGGTTCCTCCGTATGTAAATTACCCTACAATTTTCTTTTCCTAGTAAAGTAAAAGGAAAATTATTAGAAATCCCTTTTTTAAAAATATTTATTCGGTTTGGGTTAAACCTACTGTCAAGAACGGCATTTGGATCGATCCGAGGATTCTGTTTGCTGTCGATGAGCAGCATAAGCTATAGCTTCAATGTCTATCAAAGTAAAATCGGGCTCCTAACGCATCCAAAAATTTAAACAGAAATAAAAAATTTCTGAATACGATGATATCATAAAATTTAAATCGATTAATAAAAATAAAATATTTTTTACTGCAAGGTAATATATAAGAAAGAGATTCGAAATAAAGATCAAGCAAAACAATCGAGTAAGTTTTACACAACTGTCAAGTATCTTCTCTAAATAACAAGTAAAAAATAAATAAATAAAAAACTGAAAACAAAATTTCATAATTAATAATCAATCAAAAACTAGTTACATCCAGTTATTACTATTATTAACTTTAAAAGGTACTTAAAACAACGATAAAAAATATTAACCAACCAATTGTTAAAATGTCGAAGCGTTGTAAATAGAGTGACGTTTATTTCTATTAATATTAATTTAACTCAGACAATTTATAACTCGTTACAACAACGTATTTAAAACAGCGTAAACAACACGGCAACGAGCACTTCCTTATACGCACACTATACTACACTAATCACGCCGATTAGCTTGACGCTTCAAATATAGCTTCATAATATAAATTTTTAAAAAAAATTGGGAGAAATCTTATCTTATACATAATTGGAATTACACTCCTCCAATTTCATGTCAGTTATTCATTAACTTCCAATTTCCGATTTTGAAGTTAACGATAAAAATAAGAAAATACTCTGGTTTAAACATTTTTCAACCAACTCGACTCGTCTATACAAAACATTGTGATTCCAGAAGTGAAAAAGAAATAAAAATAGGAACAGCAAAATAAGGAAGCGTTTCAAAGGAAAAAGAAAAACTGTTATTAGTTAGCCTAAGATGAAGCGTCTTGCGAAGTACTCTTTACCTGGACGAGAAACACGGTTGCTAAGAAAAAGAAAGACTGGATGCATTTAAAATATGGATATGGAGATTTGAGAACGTTAAATGAAAACAGAGTAGAAAAATGTAAAAAAAAAAAATGAGGAAAGTTAATCAGAATTATTCAGAACATAAAGCTAACGTGAGAGACGAAAGATTGACACAGGACAAATGAGGCATTAGAGATGTAAAGAAGAGAAGGCGAAGATACAATTACAGACGATTTTAAAGGAAATGAAAGATATTAAGAATTCGAAATTTTGCTGGAAATAAAGGTGAATGGAGATGGACATAGTACAACAAACCTCATGTACTCAGAATACCTTATGAAGATATGAAAATTATATATATATATATATATATATATATATATATATATATATTATTCTCCTTATCCAATTAGAACGTTTTTGGACTAACGTTAGTTTACTACAGGGTGATTCAAAGAAACGGGAAATTTAAAAAATTAAATAACGTTAATGAAAATTTTTTTTAGAAAATGAATTTTATTTTTAAAAGATAACATCTGACCTCCTCTTCTACGTAAACACTCACGAAGTCTCTTCGTTAAATTGTTCATGGTTTGACGTAACATCTCGACTGGAATTTCCGCAATTGCTTCTCGGATCTTTGCCTTCAGTTCTTCCGTTGTAACAGGTCTACTGTGGAACACTTTGCTTTTAAGGTGACCCCACCAAAAAGTAATCGCAAGCTGAGAGATCAGGCGATCTGGGAGGCCATCTAATGTCACCGTTTCGTGAAATGACACGTTGTCCAAACAATCGACGTACAGCTGCCATCGATATTCGTGCAGTATGTGACGTTGCTCCGTCTTGTTGAAACCAGGCTGTGTTAAGAATCGGTGGAAATCTCTTTTGTTGTTCCACAACAAAGGTTTCAAGCACGGCTACGTAACGAACCGACGTCACTGTAATCGCAAGACCGTTGTCATCCTCAAAAAAATAACACCGTAAGATGACATAGCACACCACACGGTCACTTTCTGGCTGTGCAACGGATGCTGGTGTAGCTGCGTAGGATTTTCTTGTGCCCAGTATCTGAAATTTTGCTCGGTAACAAATCCACTGAGGTGGAAATGCGCTTCGTCTGACATCCACAGTTCGTGAACAAACTCTTCGTTATCATTTTATCTTCTGAAGCATTACATTACAGAATTGTGCTCGCAGAACTGGATCGTTCGGTTTCAGTTCCTGGACGATCTGCAACTTGTACGGATGGAATTGCAAGTCCTTCACTAACATTTTTCGAACGCTTGAACTATGCGATTGTAAAGATGCTGAGAGACAACGGATTGATCGATGTGGACTTCGTGTAACAGCATCTTGTAAAGCTTGAACATTCTGTGGTGTACGGACGGTTCGCTCACGGCCTGGAGGTTTCTTTTTCATTGCCGAACCGGTTTCCTCAAAATTAGATATTCATGTTTTAATTGCATGTGCTGATGGAACACAGTCGTGTCGTCCCAGATTAAAATGACGGCGAAATTCTGTACGCGCTCCCTCCCCACTGTCATTGTTTTTGTAAAACGCTTTGATAGCAAATGCACATTGAGCACCACTCCAAGGATTCATGACAACTAAATGGCAGGTTAGGTTAGAGAGGCTGGCGCCACTTATCAATCGCCCACGGCACCAACCCAACTTTCAAAATTTCCCATTTCTTTGAATCATCCTGTATATCGGCTACTTATAAAGAATTACTTACTGATTTCAGTCAAAAATGGTTTTAACTAAATACGACAAAATCTTGTATGATGATAATTTCTCAATAAGAGTGGAAACACAAGGATACATTATAATCTTACTCTACACCATTTCTCCCATACTGACATCTGTAAAGCATGTTAAAAGATAAATCCCATTAGCCGACTTGCTTTCTCTGAAGAGTATAATATTTAATGTTCAGTCAATTCCCTGCGGTGAACACAATGAAGCTGCCATTTACAGGATTAATTTCTTTTCAGTAGGCCGACAAAATATTCAGCTCAGTGAAACGGGGTAATTTAATCGCTCCTCGGTCATCCGCAAGCCTAACATAGAATGCTTGCTCCTTGGAAACGCTAAGCCTATCTTCGGGGGTAACTGGAGTATCATGTAAAGTTAACTGCACTGTACCGTTAATTACCAAAGAGATCCTGTAAAAATTAATAAAATTACATCATAAACGAAGTGGTATCGCAACTGAAACAAAGACGGTTAAATAAACAGTTTAATTATAATTATAGCCGAAAGGAAATAACTGTAACATGTACGTGTACGATAAAACAGTCTGTATTTACTGTTGTAGCAACGATGGGCTTTAACTAAAAAGACAAGGCGCCAACATGTTACACGAAAATGTTACTGTAAGTTTTTCTTACAGACACGAAATGTCAAATCACAATTTTAATTTCAAAATAATAAAACACCCAAGAGTTAGTAATAGTTATTTTTTTTATAATACATAGATTTCTTAACACAAAATCGGCTACAAACAGATATACAGGCGATTCCAAATTGCACGGCTGTCTCTCGGGAGATTTTTCTACAACCAAAAATAGGAAAAAAGGTCCATTTAAACATAGGTCAGAAAACGGTTCGTTCATGAATTTCGGTTTGGGAAACATTTAGCCCTGTTTTCTGTTTCCTCTGTAAAATTAAATGTACAAAAATTCTCGGGGTTAAAAACAAAGGGATAAATTTGGCGCTTCCTTAAGGTTTTATCTAAGAAATTGAATAAAAGTGGTCCTACACCTCTATCTCACTTAAATTTTAAGAAAAACAGTGTAAAACATGAAAAGGTTTTGTAGGAAAATACACTTTTTTAGGTTTGGAACAAAATAATTTTGTTAATTTACCGATAAATAAACACAATTTCTAGTTAACTTATACAGAATTTAACACTGAGAAAATTGATTTAAATAACATCTATTAAAATTAAACACAGATTTGAAAAGATTTCAACTTTAATTAGAAACAAAACGCACAAACCGGATCGGAAAAGTGATACAAACAGAACAATTTACATACAATTGCTAAAAATTATAAAAATAAATCTGAAAAGACATCTTTCTAAAACATAATAATTTTTTTAATTTTTTCATAGGTTGGTAATAACAGCTGATCAAATTAGGTTTAGTGTCTAGCATTTGAATATTCATTTAAGCGGTGTTTTTGCTGTTATTGTTTGGTTAAGTCATTCACAGTAAGTGATGCCAGAAATTTTATTTACATTTGGATAGTCGACGGACACTGGTAATTTACGGTAAAATAAGTAGAAATGGATTGGCTGCTGTGCATGAATACCGGGAAAATTATGCAGGTCGAAGCGTACTGGATCGTAAAATATTTGAATCATTGGAGAGGCGTGTTTGAGAAACGGATATGCTTTAACCACAATGATTGGATGCCGGTCGTGAAGGTTTTTATGAGAAATCCCAACCCTGAAAAAGCAATACTGAATGCGGTACAATTATCTCCTACCTCAAGCACCAGAAAGTTCACATCGCTTTCATGTTTCGCAATAAGTGTGTGGCGAATGTACGGGAGCAACAATTATACTCATCCTGTACAATACGTGTATAAGAGTTTTACCACCAGATTTTGATAAACGGATAAAATTCTGTCGGACTAATTAAAAAAAAAAAAATGTGTATATATATATATATATATATATATATATATAAAATACACACACACACCATTTATTTTCTTTATATAAAAGCTTTTTATATTTAATTTTTTTTTTTAATTTTGGCTTAAATATGAAGAGAGCAGTTATTTACAATTTGTATAAGAAATTCACCTGTATATTATTGCACATTGTTATTAATGTTATATAAAAAGGAGCGAGACAAAAATGTAGTCTCTTATTTTCCAACTTATAAATAAAAGAAGCAATACAAAGATTAAAGGAAAAATTTGAGAACAAAACAATTAAACAGCCAAGGAGAGGAAATAATAATGTTAAGATTCGATGATGACGACATTGTTCTTTTGCGAAAAACCAAAAGCGAGTTTACGATAAATTTCGATCAGTAACGGTTAATTACTACGAGATATAATAAAATGCGACACAAAGAAGGAACTCACGAAAATATACCAGAAATGAGAAAATTTTGTTATTTAGGTAGTAAAATTACAAAGGAGAGATTTCATGCAAACAAGAAATCGACTATAATCAAATATAGAAAAATGGGATGAGAAAATTATGAAGTGGAATGTACCTCTACCTCATGGCACTTCAAGTCGTGAAACATAGATGACAATAAAAACAGAAAGGACTTTGGGTGAGGACTTGGGAAATACCTGAAGACGAATAAAAGAGGAGTGAAATTTGTGGCAGAATCTCGTAAAAAGACGAACTAGGTCGATTAGCCATGAATTATGGCATCACGGCTTAGTAAATTTAGTGAAAGAGGGACATGTAAACGGTAAAAGTAATGTTGAGAAACAGATAATTGAGGATATAAGAAATACGCTAAGGTTAAATAAATATTTAAAAAGAAAAAAAGAACCTATTTCCAAAAAAAAAATCGATAATTGGAAAAATGTTAGTTTAAAAATTCCCAAACATTTTCATTTGAGAATAGAACGTTTATTTTGCAGGTACGGGGAACATCATATTTTTTGCTTGGTTCAAGTAGTCGTCATATATTGCAGTTCAAAAAAAAGAAAAGTTTTTCATTATTCGAACGAGATATTTCAGAAATATAACAAGATTGTGATTATTAACAGGAACGTTATTGTGAAATAATTTTTCTCCTCAATTTTTTAGTGAAACGAGTTGTTAATCTTCATACTTAACGAGAAGATGTAACGCTATAATTTGATAAAGAAAACAAAATCACACTTCATAAAAATAAAAAAAAAATTAACAATAGCCAATTATATCGCACTTGAATAAGCATCTATTTATAAATAATCTAACTAAAACATCTGTCTTATGTAATGAGTCGACGATAAATCTTAAATAAAAAGATACGTATTATAAGAGTAATGATCGTTCTAGAAATCGATCAATGCAGACTAGCTGTTGCCAACTACTCGCTTTACAGGGGCGCTGATTATTGTCCAGACTACCATATCACTTTTCCTTTCTGAGTAGCCTTTTAAATATAACTCGAAAAAAAAAAACACTGCAGATATATAATTGACCTCGCACAAAAAAAATCACAAAAACTGATAAAAAAACAGATTCTTTTGCAAAAATATTACATCTTAATAACGAAAAAAATAAATTCTCAGTTAATACTCATTATATAATTCCGTTCCCAAACACGAAATAATTCCCAAATAACAATTCAAAACTGAAAAACTACATTTTTCATCTCACGAAAAACCAAATCACAATAACTTATTTTTGAAAATAAATAGGGCAAGTATAAAAACAAAATTATAATAAATTTAATAGGAATATCCATAACTAAAATGTTGCTGGTTGGTATTTTTAAATCTGAAGTTACAAAACAGAGTTAAATTGAAAAAAAAATTGCCAAACAAATCTCTATGCCCGTTTTTTTTTTTTTGGTCTTCAGTCATTTGACTGGTTTGATGCAGCTCTCCAAGATTCCCTATCTAGTGCTAGTCGTTTCATTTCAGTATACCCTCTACATCCTACATTCGTAACAATTTGTTTTACATATTCCAAACGTGGCATGCCTACACAATTTTTCCCTTCTACCTGTCCTTCCAATATTAAAGCGACTATTCCAGGATGCCTTAGTATGTGGCCTATAAGTCTGTCTCTTCTTTTAACTATATTTTTCCAAACGCTTCTTTCTTCATCTATTTGCCGCAATACCTCTTCATTTGTCACTTTATCCACCCATCTGATTTTTAACATTCTCCTATAGCACCGCATTTCAAAAGCTTCTAACCTTTTCTTCTCAGATACTCCGATTGTCCAAGTTTCACTTCCATATAAAGCGACACTCCAAACATATACTATCAAAAATCTTTTCCTGACATTTAAATTAATTTTTGATGTAAACAAATTATATTTCTTACTGAAGGCTCGTTTAGCTTGTGCTATCGGCATTTTATATCGCTCCTGCTTCGTCCATCTTTAGTAATTCTACTTCCCAAATAACAAAATTCTTCTACCTCTATAATCTTTTCTCCTCCTATTTTCACATTCAGCGGTCCATCTTTGTTATTTCTACTACATTTCATTACTTTTGTTTTGTTCTTGTTTATTTTCACGCGATAGTTCTTGCGTAGGACTTCATCTATGCCGTTCATTGTTTCTTCTAAATCCTTTTTACTCTCGGCTAGAATTACTATATCATCAGCAAATCGTAGCATCTTTATCTTTTCACCTTGTTGAAGCCCGTTTCTCAATAGTTACGAGATAAACAAGTGATAAAATTAAAATTTTAAAAACCCACAAAGCCGTTTTGAAGAAACATATCTACTGCAGCATCCCTTGGCGGCTTATAACCGTAAAACTAATCTAAGAACCTGCTCTGAAGTGATACCTATGTAATACAAAAAAACGCATCGAAATCGATCCGGTAGTTTTTGAGGAAAATGGTAACACACACACACACACACAAAAACAAACAACCTCTTACCCCAAACGCATACACCGTCTCCGTTCAGTCGTGGGTAAAAATAAAATTTCACCTTCTTTGGTAGGGATAAAAACCCAATAATATTATTCCGGCGACAATTTATGTGATAAAGTTTTGTGATCCGTTCCGAATATAAATTCCTATTTTAGTATAACTCTCATTCTTGTACTTAATTTTACTGAAGTCACATTAAATTATCTAAACTGCAATTATCAGAGTAGCTTTCTTTGTCAAAAATGATGTTCATTCGGTACGTGATTCTTCAAGTGAAAACGGGGATATACACAAAACCGCTATATTATTTCACATGTAATTATTTTTTTCTTGACAGATACCCAAGAATCGTTTAGTTCCCGTTTTGGGCTATAATTTAATTTTTTAAATACATTCAATATGCTAATCTTTAATTAATATATTTAATAACTGTTTTTTTAACAGTTATTTATTTGTAACGTTATCTTTGGCACTAAATAATAAAATTACTGCGCAGTAACTTTTTTGTTTCATCTGACAAGTTCAAGAGGCGGGCGTGAGTGCTTGAGGTAGTCATCGACAGCGCTTATCCGGCAGCACCCTTAACGACAGACGAAAAATCAATACCACACTATAAGTTACTTGCTATTTGTTCATTTATACCGACGATTAATATACGTGTTGATTTTCTACGTATGAGCATATACCTTGCACAACTACAATTCGACAATCCTTTCTTTTTTTAATTTCTAGAGAAGTTACAAAACTATGTTTGAATACTTTCTGAAAATAATTCGACTGAAACAAAAATGTCGGTAATAAAACGAAAAAATGTATAAGGTTCTACTTGTTCTTTTTCAAAAAAAAAAAATTAATACTTGCGGTTACTTAGTTTTTTTTTTTAATTTTAATTTTTCACAAAAATTAAGACTTTTTTGAATAATTCAGCAGATTTAAAACGGTTAATTTATACTTTTATTTACATTCTTTTTTGTTTTGTCTTCAGTCATTTGACTGGTTTGATGCAGCTCTCCAAGATTCCCTATCTAGTGCAAGTCATTTCATTTCAGTATACCCTCTACATCCTACAACCCTAACAATTTGTTTTACATATTCCAAACGTGGCCTGCCTACACAATTTTTTCCTTCTACCTGTCCCTCCAATATTAAAGCGACTATTCCAGGATGCCTTAGTATGTGGCCTATAAGTCTGTCTCTTATTTTAGCTATATTTTTCCAAATGCTTCATTCTTCCTCTATTTATTTATATCTTTTATTTAAAGAATCATATTTACTATGTTGAATGATAAAAAATAAAAAAAAAGATTCAGTAAAAATGTAACACCAATAAAAAGTTACCTAAGATTTTTTTTGGGAGGGGAGGTGAGGGTGAATTATGATGAAGTTTTATTGTATTATTATTAAAAGTTTAAATAAACTTAAAAAAAAAATTTAATATAAAAAATTACATTTTTAAATTTTGATCGGCTCCCCCGCTCCCTAATATATATATGTCGGAGAATAAAGTACAGTGGAGTATCTTCCGACAAAACGATGAGAATATTCTTTAGAATGTCTGTATTTTTAGTAGTTTTAAGAAATGTATTATTACTAGTAATATTTTGTAAAATAAGGTTTAAATTGTTTTATTGCGGTAGGCTTAGGCTAGGTAGGCACATGGTTGTCAACGTAGTCGGGATCCCAGGACGATAGGGGTATCATAAAATTAATAAGGAAAAGGAAATATGCAGTAGGTATATTATTTGAGAATATGGAGAAAGGGTAGTCTTGCTTTGGAACCCAGATCGAACAGACGTCCTGGTGATCGCGAATTCGTTATTTCCCTGAGCCTCGGTCTATCGCAAGTTGTTTTAATATTATTTGAATTCTAAATTGAATTAATCTTATATTGTAATTCGTGTGCTACTGAGTTATTGATAAGTGATAATTATCATTTGTAATTATTTCATTGTACGAGTTATCTACTCATTTTTATTAATTGAACTTTATTGTAATCTGATATATTCTCCACTTGTAATGGTGGGAATGAGTGAAGCACAAAACGTTGAATCCCTGACAGATCTCCTCGCCTCTCCGACATCAGAAGTGGGATCGTCTCCATCTGGTCCATCACCTGATCAGTGGAATACATTGTTTGAGTTTATGAAGTGTTGTATGCAAAAGCCATTATCGACAAAGAAAAGTGTTGCGTTACCACGATTTAATCCAGAGAGTGCGGGATCGGATTCTGTTGCTTGGTGCTCTGCAGCAGAATTGTGTCTATTAGAAAATCCTCTTCAAGGCAGTGAATTGATATCTGCGCTTAGCAAAGCTTTGGAAGGTTCAGCAGCCGTAGCGGTCCAGGGAACAACAAGGAGAATGGTAGCGTCGAACGCCGTGTGAATCTTTGCACAGTTGCAGCCCCTACTGGTATTCTAAACCATCTTGGTGAGTCGCTTCCATATTGTTTTGATTCAGGAGCGGAATGCTCATTAATAAAGGAATCGATAGCGATTAAGTTTTCTGGACGTAGAATTAATGAATTAATAATTTTGAAAGGCATCGGAAATGTTGTAGTAAATTGTAGTATGCAAATTTTATCTATTGTGATTATGGATTTGTTTACATTAGAGATTCTTTTTCACGTTGTCCCAGATGAATATTTGAGTTATAATATTTTAATTGGTCGAGAAATTTTGAGCTTGGGTTTTGAAGTAAATATTTCTCAAAATAATTTTAAAATCTGTAAATCTAAAGTAGTAAATGAATGTAGTAAATTCGAAATTATAAATTTTTATAATTGCAGATACGATAGAAGAAGCGTTTGAAAGACTTCGAGTGGTATTTAAAATTCTTATAGATGCGGGATTCTCATTTAATTTTTCAAAATGTTCTTTTCTCAAAACATCTGTTTCATACCTTGGGTATGAGATTCAAGAAGGACAAGTTCGTCCAAACCGTCGTAAAATAAACTCTTTAACAATGTTACCCGCTCCAAGGGCCGTTACTCAGCTTAGACAGTTTATTGGCCTTGCATCTTATTTCCGACGGTTTGTCCCTAAGTTTTCACAAATCATGAAACCATTATATGCTCTTACCTCAGGTAAAAAATATATTGAGTGGACTGAGACACATGAAAACGCCCGACAAAAAGTAATTCATACTTTGACCAACGAACCCGTCTTAATTATCTTTGACCCGGATTACCCTATAGAACTGCATACCGATGGGTACGGAGCAATACTCATGCATAAAGTAGACGGTAAAAATAAAGTTATTGAATACTTTAGTAAAAAGACAAGCCCAGCCGAGTCCAGGTATCATTCTTACGAACTCGAAACTATGGCCGTTGTTAAATCTATTAAACCTTTTCGGCATTACTTGCATGGACGACAATTTACTGTTGTAACTGATTGTAATTCATTGAAATCTTCTCAAAATAAGATTGATCTTAATGATAGAGTCCATAGGTGGTGGGCTTATTTACAGGCTTTTCAGTTCGATATAGTTTATAGAGAAGGCAAACGTATGTCGCACGCGGATTTCTTCTCTCGAAACCCTTTGTCCGATTTACCAAAACAGGTTAATAAGTTTAAAATAGGAGATCACGTTTTGATTAAGAACGAAGAACGTAATCAAACGAAACTCGATAGGAAATTTAGAGGTCCATTCGTAGTAACAGAATTACTTGATACCGACAGGTACACACTAAAATCTTTAAGTAGTAGTAGAAGTTATAAGTATAGTCATGATAAGTTGAGAGAAATGCCTGAGAATTTTATTCCTAATGAGTTGGATGTTTCCTCGGACAATGAAAGTTGTGCCGAGGAAACTGTTGATGTTGGTCCTGAAACAGGGACTATGGTTTAAAAAGAGACCACCAACGACGCAATGCACTAATGGCTGGCAGCAGGTCGTGGACCTGGAATTTTTATTTTTCGCACATGCATCAGTGTGTAGTCGTAACTGCAAACTAAATTAGTGGCTAATGTTAGTTTGATCAGGGCGCGATGGGCACCTGATGATGTGTCGGGCAGGTAGTTGTGGCAACTACAGAATATGTATGATACTGTATGTGGCATACAGGGTAGCCTAGAGATAGTGCAGAGGTCTATTGGTGGAGGAAATAAAATCTTATTTGACAGTTAACTGATAAGGAATAATGATTGATGGCTTTTCGATCTCTTGAGTACTGTACGATGACTATTTAGGATAATGAATAATTAATGGATTTCTGTTACTCGAGAGGACTTCTGAATCTATCTTTTGTACTTTAACTATTGTAAAACGCTTTATAATGATCGAGGTCAGTTGAAAACAAAAATTAAAATACCACTGTAACTCAATGTTTTAGATACACCCGAGGGCGTGTGATTGTCAGAATGGCCGTGTCGGAGAATAAAGTACAGTGGAGTATCTTCCGACAAAACGATGAGAATATTCTTTAGAATGTCTGTATTTTTAGTAGTTTTAAGAAATGTATTATTACTAGTAATATTTTGTAAAATAAGGTTTAAATTGTTTTATTGCGGTAGGCTTAGGCTAGGTAGGCACATGGTTGTCAACGTAGTCGGGATCCCAGGACGATAGGGGTATCATAAAATTAATAAGGAAAAGGAAATATGCAGTAGGTATATTATTTGAGAATATGGAGAAAGGGTAGTCTTGCTTTGGAACCCAGATCGAACAGACGTCCTGGTGATCGCGAATTCGTTATTTCCCTGAGCCTCGGTCTATCGCAAGTTGTTTTAATATTATTTGAATTCTAAATTGAATTAATCTTATATTGTAATTCGTGTGCTACTGAGTTATTGATAAGTGATAATTATCATTTGTAATTATTTCATTGTACGAGTTATCTACTCATTTTTATTAATTGAACTTTATTGTAATCTGATATATTCTCCACTTGTAATGGTGGGAATGAGTGAAGCACAAAACGTTGAATCCCTGACAGATCTCCTCGCCTCTCCGACATCAGAAGTGGGATCGTCTCCATCTGGTCCATCACCTGATCAGTGGAATACATTGTTTGAGTTTATGAAGTGTTGTATGCAAAAGCCATTATCGACAAAGAAAAGTGTTGCGTTACCACGATTTAATCCAGAGAGTGCGGGATCGGATTCTGTTGCTTGGTGCTCTGCAGCAGAATTGTGTCTATTAGAAAATCCTCTTCAAGGCAGTGAATTGATATCTGCGCTTAGCAAAGCTTTGGAAGGTTCAGCAGCCGTAGCGGTCCAGGGAACAACAAGGAGAATGGTAGCGTCGAACGCCGTGTGAATCTTTGCACAGTTGCAGCCCCTACTGGTATTCTAAACCATCTTGGTGAGTCGCTTCCATATTGTTTTGATTCAGGAGCGGAATGCTCATTAATAAAGGAATCGATAGCGATTAAGTTTTCTGGACGTAGAATTAATGAATTAATAATTTTGAAAGGCATCGGAAATGTTGTAGTAAATTGTAGTATGCAAATTTTATCTATTGTGATTATGGATTTGTTTACATTAGAGATTCTTTTTCACGTTGTCCCAGATGAATATTTGAGTTATAATATTTTAATTGGTCGAGAAATTTTGAGCTTGGGTTTTGAAGTAAATATTTCTCAAAATAATTTTAAAATCTGTAAATCTAAAGTAGTAAATGAATGTAGTAAATTCGAAATTATAAATTTTTATAATTGCAGATACGATAGAAGAAGCGTTTGAAAGACTTCGAGTGGTATTTAAAATTCTTATAGATGCGGGATTCTCATTTAATTTTTCAAAATGTTCTTTTCTCAAAACATCTGTTTCATACCTTGGGTATGAGATTCAAGAAGGACAAGTTCGTCCAAACCGTCGTAAAATAAACTCTTTAACAATGTTACCCGCTCCAAGGGCCGTTACTCAGCTTAGACAGTTTATTGGCCTTGCATCTTATTTCCGACGGTTTGTCCCTAAGTTTTCACAAATCATGAAACCATTATATGCTCTTACCTCAGGTAAAAAATATATTGAGTGGACTGAGACACATGAAAACGCCCGACAAAAAGTAATTCATACTTTGACCAACGAACCCGTCTTAATTATCTTTGACCCGGATTACCCTATAGAACTGCATACCGATGGGTACGGAGCAATACTCATGCATAAAGTAGACGGTAAAAATAAAGTTATTGAATACTTTAGTAAAAAGACAAGCCCAGCCGAGTCCAGGTATCATTCTTACGAACTCGAAACTATGGCCGTTGTTAAATCTATTAAACCTTTTCGGCATTACTTGCATGGACGACAATTTACTGTTGTAACTGATTGTAATTCATTGAAATCTTCTCAAAATAAGATTGATCTTAATGATAGAGTCCATAGGTGGTGGGCTTATTTACAGGCTTTTCAGTTCGATATAGTTTATAGAGAAGGCAAACGTATGTCGCACGCGGATTTCTTCTCTCGAAACCCTTTGTCCGATTTACCAAAACAGGTTAATAAGTTTAAAATAGGAGATCACGTTTTGATTAAGAACGAAGAACGTAATCAAACGAAACTCGATAGGAAATTTAGAGGTCCATTCGTAGTAACAGAATTACTTGATACCGACAGGTACACACTAAAATCTTTAAGTAGTAGTAGAAGTTATAAGTATAGTCATGATAAGTTGAGAGAAATGCCTGAGAATTTTATTCCTAATGAGTTGGATGTTTCCTCGGACAATGAAAGTTGTGCCGAGGAAACTGTTGATGTTGGTCCTGAAACAGGGACTATGGTTTAAAAAGAGA
Organism: Lycorma delicatula; assembly: GCF_047948215.1. NCBI lineage: Eukaryota > Metazoa > Arthropoda > Insecta > Hemiptera > Fulgoridae > Lycorma > Lycorma delicatula. The sequence goes on along the minus strand of NC_134455.1, from coordinate 378,666,475 downwards.
CCACCAACGACGCAATGCACTAATGGCTGGCAGCAGGTCGTGGACCTGGAATTTTTATTTTTCGCACATGCATCAGTGTGTAGTCGTAACTGCAAACTAAATTAGTGGCTAATGTTAGTTTGATCAGGGCGCGATGGGCACCTGATGATGTGTCGGGCAGGTAGTTGTGGCAACTACAGAATATGTATGATACTGTATGTGGCATACAGGGTAGCCTAGAGATAGTGCAGAGGTCTATTGGTGGAGGAAATAAAATCTTATTTGACAGTTAACTGATAAGGAATAATGATTGATGGCTTTTCGATCTCTTGAGTACTGTACGATGACTATTTAGGATAATGAATAATTAATGGATTTCTGTTACTCGAGAGGACTTCTGAATCTATCTTTTGTACTTTAACTATTGTAAAACGCTTTATAATGATCGAGGTCAGTTGAAAACAAAAATTAAAATACCACTGTAACTCAATGTTTTAGATACACCCGAGGGCGTGTGATTGTCAGAATGGCCGTGTCGGAGAATAAAGTACAGTGGAGTATCTTCCGACAAAACGATGAGAATATTCTTTAGAATGTCTGTATTTTTAGTAGTTTTAAGAAATGTATTATTACTAGTAATATTTTGTAAAATAAGGTTTAAATTGTTTTATTGCGGTAGGCTTAGGCTAGGTAGGCACATGGTTGTCAACGTAGTCGGGATCCCAGGACGATAGGGGTATCATAAAATTAATAAGGAAAAGGAAATATGCAGTAGGTATATTATTTGAGAATATGGAGAAAGGGTAGTCTTGCTTTGGAACCCAGATCGAACAGACGTCCTGGTGATCGCGAATTCGTTATTTCCCTGAGCCTCGGTCTATCGCAAGTTGTTTTAATATTATTTGAATTCTAAATTGAATTAATCTTATATTGTAATTCGTGTGCTACTGAGTTATTGATAAGTGATAATTATCATTTGTAATTATTTCATTGTACGAGTTATCTACTCATTTTTATTAATTGAACTTTATTGTAATCTGATATATTCTCCACTTGTAATGGTGGGAATGAGTGAAGCACAAAACGTTGAATCCCTGACAGATCTCCTCGCCTCTCCGACATCAGAAGTGGGATCGTCTCCATCTGGTCCATCACCTGATCAGTGGAATACATTGTTTGAGTTTATGAAGTGTTGTATGCAAAAGCCATTATCGACAAAGAAAAGTGTTGCGTTACCACGATTTAATCCAGAGAGTGCGGGATCGGATTCTGTTGCTTGGTGCTCTGCAGCAGAATTGTGTCTATTAGAAAATCCTCTTCAAGGCAGTGAATTGATATCTGCGCTTAGCAAAGCTTTGGAAGGTTCAGCAGCCGTAGCGGTCCAGGGAACAACAAGGAGAATGGTAGCGTCGAACGCCGTGTGAATCTTTGCACAGTTGCAGCCCCTACTGGTATTCTAAACCATCTTGGTGAGTCGCTTCCATATTGTTTTGATTCAGGAGCGGAATGCTCATTAATAAAGGAATCGATAGCGATTAAGTTTTCTGGACGTAGAATTAATGAATTAATAATTTTGAAAGGCATCGGAAATGTTGTAGTAAATTGTAGTATGCAAATTTTATCTATTGTGATTATGGATTTGTTTACATTAGAGATTCTTTTTCACGTTGTCCCAGATGAATATTTGAGTTATAATATTTTAATTGGTCGAGAAATTTTGAGCTTGGGTTTTGAAGTAAATATTTCTCAAAATAATTTTAAAATCTGTAAATCTAAAGTAGTAAATGAATGTAGTAAATTCGAAATTATAAATTTTTATAATTGCAGATACGATAGAAGAAGCGTTTGAAAGACTTCGAGTGGTATTTAAAATTCTTATAGATGCGGGATTCTCATTTAATTTTTCAAAATGTTCTTTTCTCAAAACATCTGTTTCATACCTTGGGTATGAGATTCAAGAAGGACAAGTTCGTCCAAACCGTCGTAAAATAAACTCTTTAACAATGTTACCCGCTCCAAGGGCCGTTACTCAGCTTAGACAGTTTATTGGCCTTGCATCTTATTTCCGACGGTTTGTCCCTAAGTTTTCACAAATCATGAAACCATTATATGCTCTTACCTCAGGTAAAAAATATATTGAGTGGACTGAGACACATGAAAACGCCCGACAAAAAGTAATTCATACTTTGACCAACGAACCCGTCTTAATTATCTTTGACCCGGATTACCCTATAGAACTGCATACCGATGGGTACGGAGCAATACTCATGCATAAAGTAGACGGTAAAAATAAAGTTATTGAATACTTTAGTAAAAAGACAAGCCCAGCCGAGTCCAGGTATCATTCTTACGAACTCGAAACTATGGCCGTTGTTAAATCTATTAAACCTTTTCGGCATTACTTGCATGGACGACAATTTACTGTTGTAACTGATTGTAATTCATTGAAATCTTCTCAAAATAAGATTGATCTTAATGATAGAGTCCATAGGTGGTGGGCTTATTTACAGGCTTTTCAGTTCGATATAGTTTATAGAGAAGGCAAACGTATGTCGCACGCGGATTTCTTCTCTCGAAACCCTTTGTCCGATTTACCAAAACAGGTTAATAAGTTTAAAATAGGAGATCACGTTTTGATTAAGAACGAAGAACGTAATCAAACGAAACTCGATAGGAAATTTAGAGGTCCATTCGTAGTAACAGAATTACTTGATACCGACAGGTACACACTAAAATCTTTAAGTAGTAGTAGAAGTTATAAGTATAGTCATGATAAGTTGAGAGAAATGCCTGAGAATTTTATTCCTAATGAGTTGGATGTTTCCTCGGACAATGAAAGTTGTGCCGAGGAAACTGTTGATGTTGGTCCTGAAACAGGGACTATGGTTTAAAAAGAGACCACCAACGACGCAATGCACTAATGGCTGGCAGCAGGTCGTGGACCTGGAATTTTTATTTTTCGCACATGCATCAGTGTGTAGTCGTAACTGCAAACTAAATTAGTGGCTAATGTTAGTTTGATCAGGGCGCGATGGGCACCTGATGATGTGTCGGGCAGGTAGTTGTGGCAACTACAGAATATGTATGATACTGTATGTGGCATACAGGGTAGCCTAGAGATAGTGCAGAGGTCTATTGGTGGAGGAAATAAAATCTTATTTGACAGTTAACTGATAAGGAATAATGATTGATGGCTTTTCGATCTCTTGAGTACTGTACGATGACTATTTAGGATAATGAATAATTAATGGATTTCTGTTACTCGAGAGGACTTCTGAATCTATCTTTTGTACTTTAACTATTGTAAAACGCTTTATAATGATCGAGGTCAGTTGAAAACAAAAATTAAAATACCACTGTAACTCAATGTTTTAGATACACCCGAGGGCGTGTGATTGTCAGAATGGCCGTGTCGGAGAATAAAGTACAGTGGAGTATCTTCCGACAAAACGATGAGAATATTCTTTAGAATGTCTGTATTTTTAGTAGTTTTAAGAAATGTATTATTACTAGTAATATTTTGTAAAATAAGGTTTAAATTGTTTTATTGCGGTAGGCTTAGGCTAGGTAGGCACATGGTTGTCAACGTAGTCGGGATCCCAGGACGATAGGGGTATCATAAAATTAATAAGGAAAAGGAAATATGCAGTAGGTATATTATTTGAGAATATGGAGAAAGGGTAGTCTTGCTTTGGAACCCAGATCGAACAGACGTCCTGGTGATCGCGAATTCGTTATTTCCCTGAGCCTCGGTCTATCGCAAGTTGTTTTAATATTATTTGAATTCTAAATTGAATTAATCTTATATTGTAATTCGTGTGCTACTGAGTTATTGATAAGTGATAATTATCATTTGTAATTATTTCATTGTACGAGTTATCTACTCATTTTTATTAATTGAACTTTATTGTAATCTGATATATTCTCCACTTGTAATGGTGGGAATGAGTGAAGCACAAAACGTTGAATCCCTGACAGATCTCCTCGCCTCTCCGACATCAGAAGTGGGATCGTCTCCATCTGGTCCATCACCTGATCAGTGGAATACATTGTTTGAGTTTATGAAGTGTTGTATGCAAAAGCCATTATCGACAAAGAAAAGTGTTGCGTTACCACGATTTAATCCAGAGAGTGCGGGATCGGATTCTGTTGCTTGGTGCTCTGCAGCAGAATTGTGTCTATTAGAAAATCCTCTTCAAGGCAGTGAATTGATATCTGCGCTTAGCAAAGCTTTGGAAGGTTCAGCAGCCGTAGCGGTCCAGGGAACAACAAGGAGAATGGTAGCGTCGAACGCCGTGTGAATCTTTGCACAGTTGCAGCCCCTACTGGTATTCTAAACCATCTTGGTGAGTCGCTTCCATATTGTTTTGATTCAGGAGCGGAATGCTCATTAATAAAGGAATCGATAGCGATTAAGTTTTCTGGACGTAGAATTAATGAATTAATAATTTTGAAAGGCATCGGAAATGTTGTAGTAAATTGTAGTATGCAAATTTTATCTATTGTGATTATGGATTTGTTTACATTAGAGATTCTTTTTCACGTTGTCCCAGATGAATATTTGAGTTATAATATTTTAATTGGTCGAGAAATTTTGAGCTTGGGTTTTGAAGTAAATATTTCTCAAAATAATTTTAAAATCTGTAAATCTAAAGTAGTAAATGAATGTAGTAAATTCGAAATTATAAATTTTTATAATTGCAGATACGATAGAAGAAGCGTTTGAAAGACTTCGAGTGGTATTTAAAATTCTTATAGATGCGGGATTCTCATTTAATTTTTCAAAATGTTCTTTTCTCAAAACATCTGTTTCATACCTTGGGTATGAGATTCAAGAAGGACAAGTTCGTCCAAACCGTCGTAAAATAAACTCTTTAACAATGTTACCCGCTCCAAGGGCCGTTACTCAGCTTAGACAGTTTATTGGCCTTGCATCTTATTTCCGACGGTTTGTCCCTAAGTTTTCACAAATCATGAAACCATTATATGCTCTTACCTCAGGTAAAAAATATATTGAGTGGACTGAGACACATGAAAACGCCCGACAAAAAGTAATTCATACTTTGACCAACGAACCCGTCTTAATTATCTTTGACCCGGATTACCCTATAGAACTGCATACCGATGGGTACGGAGCAATACTCATGCATAAAGTAGACGGTAAAAATAAAGTTATTGAATACTTTAGTAAAAAGACAAGCCCAGCCGAGTCCAGGTATCATTCTTACGAACTCGAAACTATGGCCGTTGTTAAATCTATTAAACCTTTTCGGCATTACTTGCATGGACGACAATTTACTGTTGTAACTGATTGTAATTCATTGAAATCTTCTCAAAATAAGATTGATCTTAATGATAGAGTCCATAGGTGGTGGGCTTATTTACAGGCTTTTCAGTTCGATATAGTTTATAGAGAAGGCAAACGTATGTCGCACGCGGATTTCTTCTCTCGAAACCCTTTGTCCGATTTACCAAAACAGGTTAATAAGTTTAAAATAGGAGATCACGTTTTGATTAAGAACGAAGAACGTAATCAAACGAAACTCGATAGGAAATTTAGAGGTCCATTCGTAGTAACAGAATTACTTGATACCGACAGGTACACACTAAAATCTTTAAGTAGTAGTAGAAGTTATAAGTATAGTCATGATAAGTTGAGAGAAATGCCTGAGAATTTTATTCCTAATGAGTTGGATGTTTCCTCGGACAATGAAAGTTGTGCCGAGGAAACTGTTGATGTTGGTCCTGAAACAGGGACTATGGTTTAAAAAGAGACCACCAACGACGCAATGCACTAATGGCTGGCAGCAGGTCGTGGACCTGGAATTTTTATTTTTCGCACATGCATCAGTGTGTAGTCGTAACTGCAAACTAAATTAGTGGCTAATGTTAGTTTGATCAGGGCGCGATGGGCACCTGATGATGTGTCGGGCAGGTAGTTGTGGCAACTACAGAATATGTATGATACTGTATGTGGCATACAGGGTAGCCTAGAGATAGTGCAGAGGTCTATTGGTGGAGGAAATAAAATCTTATTTGACAGTTAACTGATAAGGAATAATGATTGATGGCTTTTCGATCTCTTGAGTACTGTACGATGACTATTTAGGATAATGAATAATTAATGGATTTCTGTTACTCGAGAGGACTTCTGAATCTATCTTTTGTACTTTAACTATTGTAAAACGCTTTATAATGATCGAGGTCAGTTGAAAACAAAAATTAAAATACCACTGTAACTCAATGTTTTAGATACACCCGAGGGCGTGTGATTGTCAGAATGGCCGTGTCGGAGAATAAAGTACAGTGGAGTATCTTCCGACAAAACGATGAGAATATTCTTTAGAATGTCTGTATTTTTAGTAGTTTTAAGAAATGTATTATTACTAGTAATATTTTGTAAAATAAGGTTTAAATTGTTTTATTGCGGTAGGCTTAGGCTAGGTAGGCACATGGTTGTCAACGTAGTCGGGATCCCAGGACGATAGGGGTATCATAAAATTAATAAGGAAAAGGAAATATGCAGTAGGTATATTATTTGAGAATATGGAGAAAGGGTAGTCTTGCTTTGGAACCCAGATCGAACAGACGTCCTGGTGATCGCGAATTCGTTATTTCCCTGAGCCTCGGTCTATCGCAAGTTGTTTTAATATTATTTGAATTCTAAATTGAATTAATCTTATATTGTAATTCGTGTGCTACTGAGTTATTGATAAGTGATAATTATCATTTGTAATTATTTCATTGTACGAGTTATCTACTCATTTTTATTAATTGAACTTTATTGTAATCTGATATATTCTCCACTTGTAATGGTGGGAATGAGTGAAGCACAAAACGTTGAATCCCTGACAGATCTCCTCGCCTCTCCGACATATATATATATATATATATATATATTTAACCACTTGCACTACTACTATGCTGAGGAATACGTAAAAGTAATAAATAAAAAGATAACTTTTTCGATTTGTTGGGGAAGAGGGAGAGAATTTAGGGACAATTTTTTTTTTAATGGTAAGATAAGCAAGTACGTATGTACTGAGCTTAGTATAAAATAGGGTTGTTTGCAAAATTTTGAAAAAGTTGACTTGAAAGAGACTATCTAACCCGTCCCCTTGAGATATCGACCCCAAGATTTTTACCAACAGATTGCCCGATGTACACGGGCTCTGTACGTAATTTCATCAAAATCGATTTATCCCGTCAAATGTTATTACGCTTCAAACACGCAAACACATGTAAGTACTCACATATGAACATCATTTCTAATTTGTTTTTTGGGGTCATGAAACCGATAAATACAAAAAAAAACCTATATATTCCACTTTTTTGACTATTACCATAGTTTCATTCTTGCAGCGTAGCTCTCTACAGCCATGACACCAGAAGTAAAAAGTAATAAATAAACAAGTAATTAATTAACAGAAATACAAAAAATAAATAAAACAGAATCGATAAAAATTATACAATCCATTCGTGTAATCAAATTATCTAAATTTCTAAAAATGCCACCGTAAATAAATCTACATAGCTAATAAATGTACCTATTAATAAAAAAAGGAATTTGTAGATAATGTAATAAAAACGAGAGAAAAAATTAACCGATACAGAATTTTAATTTGTACTAAAAAAAAGTAATTAATTCTTTTTACTATCCTAGTAAAATTAAACATTTAATTACGGATCAAGATCAAGAATATTAAGAAAAACACAATACCAACACCTATAAAATAAATAATTAAATGCATACAGAAGTTAATAGATTGTTAAAATGACAATGTTAAAATTCCATTTAAATTTTTAAATCGATCTTTAGGATCGTAAAAATATTAATTTACCTAACATAAAAAACGGGATTTACATTTGTAATAAAACACATAATGATAATGAAACCAATGCGACTTCTAGCGGTAAAATAAACATGCTGTTACTATGCGGTTACCATATTCAAGGCCAACCGACAGTACTAAAACGACATAAATTTTGCCCACCCCGATTTGCGTCAAGAGACGACACTATTGTTCACCTTGCGTAAAAATTATTTGTAAGAATAGGTTAAAAAAATACCAGTTTCTTCGGGTCGTTATTTCGGTCTCTCTAAATATCTCTCTCGCTCCCTCGTCTTCACTAAGTGCGCCCAAAATGTATAACCAATAAAATCTGGAAAAACCATTTCACTAGCGAACAAAAAGGGCTCCAAACTCTGACGATAAAAAAATATTTTTTCTTATTTCTTTGATCAAAAAATTGTAATTTAATAAAAGAAATTCGACGAAAAACAAAGTTTAAATAAAGTTTTTCAGACATTTTTCACGAAACATCCAAATATTGAACTGTACGGGATCAACAAACATTGAAAGCTGAGAGAACACAAAATGAATAAATCGGCGAAAGTTCAATGATTTTGAATTAAAGAAATGGTTTACTAGCATAGTAATGAAAAACATTCAAACTATTTTTAAAGTTTGCCGAAGAATTTTAATAACTAGTTTCATTACGCAGTTAAAAAGTCGGAGGTGGTCTCTGAATTGCAATAATTTTTTTAATAAATTACACAAATTATTTAATTTTAAAATTTACTTAAAAAACCTTAAGAAAACTACAGAAAATTACCATTTATCGATTACTTTTTATCTATCTCATTATGCACACGCGAAACTAAAAATACGCTTAACTAATTTCATCATAATTACCTTTCTCTCACTGTCCACTATTTTCCAGTTACTGACAATTTTTCTACAGAGTGATTATTTAAAAAAAAAATCATAACGGTTATTGTTCACTAAACAATGGAATGTGCGTAATATTAAGTGTACAGTAATGTTATTTATACACATAATTGGCATATACTTTCCTCTGGACATAACCAAGTTAAACAATTTTTTTCAAATATCACTTCGTTCATATTTTAAAAAGTTTAATTCTTAATTACTACAGAAATGTTTCTATTCAGCTCATCAAAACGAACTGAAAATATCACCTTTTTTCTAAATATTAAAAATAACAATTGTTTAAATTACAATACCTATTAGAGATCTTGAAAAATGGCCGATAATTGAGAATACAGTATAAAAAAAAAAAACATCCACTAAATCGCTTGAAGTTAACGAGAGGAGTTCAGTCTTTAGTTAATTGTTTGCAGAGAATAATTCTGGCTTGTTTTTCGAAACTTCACATTATCGTAAAAAAGAGACTGTTTAAAAACTATTCATTTTTGAATTTTTTACTTTCATTTTTCTTCAGTTTATTTTTTTAAAGATAAATTTCAACAATAAAGTAAACGGCACAGGTTAACAGAAAACTAGAATAAAGTAATCTTTTTTATTGTATATAGTACTGAATTTTATATGTAATAATATAATTACTATGAAATTATACAAGGGTTATTTTTTTTTCAAGGTCCGATCGGTCGCGAAATAAAAACCCGTGCGAAAATCGGATGAACCTTTGCGCATATGTGTTGCGCAGCGTCTCTAGTATGGCCTTCAATCACGCCGCGTCACTTCGTTTGTTCTGAACACGCCTAGCACGTAAACATGTCTACAACAATAGTATCTCCCGCCAAGTGCGAAGTGCGTGCGTTAATTCAATTTCTTCAGGCTCAGGGGTATAATGCGGCTGAAATTCATCGACGAATAAGTAATGTGTACGGTGAAAGTTCAATGAGTGACAGCAAAGTGCGACAATGGTGCAGGACGTACAGAGATGTTTATGATGCACGCGGTCAGGGAAGGAAGCGAGTGTCAACCGATGATCTCGTTGAGCGAGTGGATGTGAGGCGATTCGAGAAGAAAATCGTCAGTTCACAATTTCTGTATTGAGTGATTCGTTCCTCAAATTTCAAGGTCAACTCTCTACACCGTTGTGAGTGAGACACTTCAGTACCGCAAACTGTGTGCGAGATGGGTTCCCAAGATGCTGTCCGACCATCACAAAACAATGAGAATGGACGCCTCCTCCCTAACGTTTCTCCAGGGCTACCACAATGAAGGAGAAGATTTTTTGAACAAAATTGTCACAGCGGACGAGACATGGATTCATTTCGAAAGTGAAGAAACAAAAGAACAATCCAAACAGCTGATGCATTCTCATTCTCCCAGTAAACCAAAGAAGTTCAAGCGAACCTTCTCCAACAGAAAGTGTACGCGTATGGCTACTGTGTTCTGGGACCGGAATCGAGTTCTCTTGGTTGAATTCATGGAACGTGGCACGATCATCACTGCAGCCTCATACTGCGTGACTCTTCAACTTCTACGAAGGGCAATTCAGAATAAGCGGAGAGGAATGTTGTCATCAGGCATTGTCTTTCTCCATGACAGTGCTCGGCCGCACACTGCAGCTGTAACAAAGAAGCTCCTGCAGCGTTTTCGTCAGGAAGTGTTTGATCACCCACCATACAGCCCGAACTTGGCTCAATCCGATTTTTACCTCTTTGCTCACATGAAACGCTGACTAGGAGGGTAACATTTTGGCACAGACATCGAGCTGCAGACCGGCGTAGAAACATGGCTGAAAACACAGGCGGCTCCGTTCTATGACAAGGGTATTGAAAAGTTGGTACCATGCTACGACAAATATTTAAATCGGAGTGTCGACTATGTAGAGAAACAGCGTAACTATGTAAGTACTTGGTACAAATAACAAATGTTTTATTTTCAATGTGGTTTTAATTTTGTGACCGATCGGACCTTAAAAAAATAACTCTCGTAAAAGAAATTTTTAACACATTCGAGGAAGATATGTATAATTTACGATAATAAATTTGTACGATTTGTTGTTCATGACGAAGACAATTAACTAAATTACACGAAAAAAAGATGAATTTAATAGATCAAATAAATAATGATCTTTAATGCTGATAATGTATATCATATATTAAGCGATAATAATTTATATGAGCAAAAACGGAAACTCGCAACAAATATGAAATCAATAATATAATAATAAAAATAAATCTAATCAATTTTAATGAACTTTGTATTTTCATGGATATATATAAAGAAAACAATTTTTTTTTGTAAATGTTATTCTTACTAAGTTGATTTAATTGTTGGGCAACAATAAAAAAAAAGAAGTTACATTTTAGAAAATATAAAATCTCGGGAAGGATTTATTCAAGAAATAAAATTCTTTGTCTTACTAATTCAGTACAATAAACCTAGGTATAAAAAAGATCTAGGTAGAAAAAATTACTGATCATTGATTATTTATTTTGACAAATTTCACTCATTTAAGATTTTGGAATTTCCTAGCAAATACGTTACTTTATATGATAGTGGGGGAGGGAGTAGAAGTTGTTTATATTTTTACAAACATCAAGAAAACTGTTGATTTTAACGACAAAAAATTTTCAATATTTGTTTCTTGAAACCGGTAAATTCTTTACCGTAAAAAATAACAATTTTACGATTCTAAGTTTCCGCACTAATTTATAATTATCTTTCACTCACCGTGAGCAATTAAGATTATAATAATAATAATACATAAAAACACATTAAAATATAAAGATTTATATAAATTATTTCTTATAGTGTTTTTTCTTTCTTATCGTAGATCAAAATTATCTACCTTTTAATGTAATTACATACGTTATGAAAAAGACTAATCGTTAGAGAAAAAAGACTAACTTTTTTTGTAGCCATTGAATAATAATAAATATGTCAGTACAATATTTCCTTATTTAATCTCCTATTTTAGTATATGAATGTAGAACATGTGAAGGGTCATCGTTCTATTAATTTTTATAAAACTAATCAGATGATGAAGTGATATCGAGGAAATTCTATACTTCTAGTGGAAGTCATGAAAATTGTATTTATTTTATTTTTATTCATTACTTTAATATTACTATTATTAAAACGTATTTTTTTCGGAAACTGCTGCAAGAACACGAAAAGTTAAAAGAAAAACGTCATTAAATCTGCACCATTGAAATTTTATTTTATTCAATTTCTATTACTTCATCCGAAATTTAAATATAAGACTATCAGAAAGGGAACATCCTGATTAAAAGTTTAAGCAGTATCATTTCAATCGTTAAAAATAAATCTTAAATTTTTTTTATTACCCCAAAACAATCGAAAAAAAAAAATTTTAATATTTAAAAAAAAAATATTTTCTAAATCTTCCTAATAAATCACCCGGATAATTGGCTCTGCAGCATTTTAATTTTTTTGGTGGTAATTTAAAATGGCTGTCATTTGATTTGTAAAAATACTCCAAAATGGCTGTCGCTTATTTAAAAAAAAAAAAAAAAATATTGTTACCTAAATGCAGAATACTTTAGTGCAGGATGGGGTTTTATCTTAATTTAACAATTTTAAAATTTTTTTCAATATTTATTATTTTTCTTTTCTTAAAAATATAGAAAATAAAATAATAAATTATACATATAAAAAAGATGTTCTTTTCCAGCCATCCTATTATCACAAACACTGCTGACGTTTATTGTAACATGTTTAAATATACTAGACTACACTCGTTGGATATTTCTAAGTCAACTATAACACTTTCAGATCAATATAAGCCACGGCTTAAAATATGATTTCAATATAGTATACATTGACAAACGGACTTTTTCCTTTAAATGAAACGTGCAAAAAAATCATGAAAAAACTAATATTATGATGTGTTTATTTATTTTAAACGAAATTTTAATATTTCGTTTAACACAATTTAATTTAAAAACAAAACGTAAGCCGGCAATGATGCCTCACTGAAATTCGATTTAAAATTTAACTCTCCCTTCAGTAATAAAGTTGAAAATTGTTATTAAACCTTCGTCCTTAATTGTTATTTATAACAAAAGAAAATATTTTAAATTTGAACAAGTGAAGTAATTACAATTAGTTAAATCGAACAAAAAAATAATCTTGTAATCATTTGTCCGTAAGGTTTTTAAAAAACACGAAAAAAATATATAGAACTACCTTTTTTTTATAAATGGCTGAAGCGATAGATTACCCATAAGTCTCTTAACAGAAAGATAATTGTTCCCACCCTAAAAACATCCGTTCGAGGAAAAGCAAATTTAAAAAAAAATATACAAATTGATAAGCTGACAGTAAAAGTTTAGAAAACATACAATTATCAATGCTTAAATTTTACGTACCATTTTTCCGAATATTACATTTTTACCAATTTCATTTGTGTATAATGTGTAAAAAAAAAATAAACTTAAGCATTAGATATAAATTAATCGTAAGATGAAATTCCAAATGATAAACAGAAAAATGATCGAAAAATAGTATAAGACCTCCCTATATTCTCTTTTAGTCAATAGATTAAAATAAAAGCGCTTGCAATGAAACAACTGAAATTTAAGAATGAGAAATCAATGACTTCTTTTACTTTTAATTTTATTTCGGATACTATTAGGAAATATCCCGTGTGTGAAGCCAAGGAGCGACCGGTACAAAATTTTGTAATCAATACTTCAACTGTTTTTAAATCAGAAACAAACTTCCCAGAATATAAACAACAAAGATAGGGATACCTCTTTTGGACGATATCAATTACCGATTTCCTTTAAAAATAAATATTGTACCCAAATTATTGGTCATAATCTACACCTAAACGTAGTTAACACGGTCAGGCTTGCCATATTCTGACACACAAAAAGAAGATCCATTTGATTATTAGAGCAATATACATATTATTACATGCAAAAACATATATATATATATATATATATATATATATAAAAAGATAAAAAAAAAAGAAGAGTAAGTAGCAATTAAATAATACTGACCCAATGAAGTTTTTAATAAAACAGTATACAGCAAATAACGTAGTATCGCTGAGGTCCTGAGGGACCATCCTCAGATCCGCGGTAGTCATGTTTGGTGGTGGGTCAAGGGACCCCCTGACCGAGGGCAACTCGAGCAAGGCCCGCCGCTCGCTCCGCGACCTGCCTCAGCAGCCAGTCTACAGACCTACCGCCCCAACCTTTATCGATCCGTTAAACACGCATAACAACCGACCCGTCATGCGCAATCACGAAGGCCTACCCTAACACAAACCGCCCTTCGCCGGTCTACGAACAATAACATTCGCGCCGACACTGTCGTGCTGATTTGATCTAAGGGAGTACGCAACACGGATTACGCATTAAGCAGTTTCATAGGATGTTAAAAAGTAAAAGCGCTAAATTTAAATATACATACTTCGTTCGGTTTTTACCGACGTAGAAAACAAATCAATAATCTACATAAAATTATACGACAGAAAAATATAAAAAATATTTTTACCTGTGCAGAAAAAATTCACTGCTCAACTCGTTTTATAGGTCACTTACTCGTTCTTTGCACGGACAAATAAAAATGTTTAACTCCCGTTTTTCTATATTAGTCATTACGAACTCAAAAAACACGCTGTATTAACAAAATAAATAAAAAATTCATCGAATCTTGTAGTAAAGAACTTTTAACTTATATTCAGTGTACTAAAAATATCAAGAGATTATATTTTGGAACCCAATTATCCTTTCCCATCATTCTAAGGGCGCTTAAAAGCGAAGCCCAACTTTATTTTAAAGGTATTATTGTAGTAACTTTCACGGCCAAATTCTATTTTTACCAAAAAATTGGCAAGTAAAATAAAAAGTAGTTATTAAAAACCGACTGTAATCCGGCTTCATTTTTTGGAGATGGTTTAGTATAAAGGGAAAATTAAAGATGTGTTTTTATAGAATAACGTTCATTAAAACGGATTCAGAACATATCATCCTATGAATATCATATTAGGAAATATTTAAATCTCTATTATTCCTGTTAAGGGCGGTTTTAAGGAATATTCCTAAACAGGCTTTTAAAATCATTGTTGGCGTAAATATAAGTATTCCTGATAAAAAATATAAGTTGCATCTCAAACGAAATATGATACGGAGATTTTAAAAACTTGATTGTCACAAAAAAGTACAAAGAAGAGTTACAGTTAAAATAACAAAGAAAAAACAGTTAAACAAAGAAAAGATTTCTTCGTAACTAAGTAAGAGGAACACCTCTGTCGGGTTTCAAGTTTTCCTATTTTTCATTCTCGAACCCTTTTTCCAACGGTATTTCAATGAAACATTTTTCGGGTTAATACGAGTACATATTTTTTATCTACTTTTTCTGAATATTCTTTCAAGAATAATTACGGCAAATTTCAACTTCCTAGGACTTCGGAATATTGGATGAATTATTGTTGTGGATCGAGACAGAGAGCTTACTTAAGTTTTACAGCAAATCTCAGATTTCAACTTATCTCTTTAAAGAGAGGTTCGCCTTACCTTATTAAAAAAAGTGGTGAAATGGCCAATTTATTTCCATTTATGTTTCCTCCCATTGATATGAAACCTTTTTTATGTCTATGCACAAAAAAACTCATTCTTTTCGTTTCCTCTATATTTGTATCACGATACAGTATTTTCAAAATTTGATGGCAGCAAAGGATCATGACTTTAAAAATATATTTGCATATTTTTGCTTAGCTACATAGTTAAATAGTTTATATAATATTTTTATTGAACATTATACATATCGGGCTTTTGTGTGGTTGACTGTGGAGTTATTATATAACTACTTATGTTGTTTTTTTTTTTTTTTTACTTCCTTTGCAATGATTAACTTTACCGGCATAATCAGGATAATTTAAGGCCTACGAACAAATACAACTTGTAGTATTTTTTTCGAGTTATCATTCCGTTAAGGGCTGATGTTATTCTCGGACCAGAGCGATGTCATTTTCTATTCCAGATTGTAGGTCGTCTATACAGTTGGTCGTCGTATCTTTCCCTTCGAATCGACGCTCCTCACGTTTTCACGTCAGGTTTTCCTCAAGTCAGGTATTCCCTTAACGTCTCTGCGGACCAGAGCCTAAAATCCTTCCCCTTTGTCGCAATGACGTGGATAACTAGGCCTTCTATTGTCTCCACTGTTGGTGGTCAGCTACCATACAAGCGACTATATTCTCTGGCGTCAGTGTTAGTAGAAACCAATCCCTTCGCACATCCGACCGCTTCGCATTTTATCTACCTAACTAATTTGCAACATCCTCCTGTAACACTACATTTCAAAACCTCTAATATTTTCTTTTTCTGTCATTCCCGTAGTCCACGTTTCACTACCATATACAACTATACTCCACACAGATATTTTCAAGACTTCTATAAAATTCTTACATTTATATCTGATGTTAGAAGATATTTTGTTCTAAATTCAAGTTTTCCTTAATTATGACTATTTGCTTTTGATGTTTCAGCCGCTGTAATTTTACTCGCTAAATAAAAAAGCCTTCACATTTCCAGTACGTTGTTTTACCCTGTTCTTTATTACGCTCCTTTCTGTTACATTTCATTACAGTTATTTTATTATTATTTACTTAATTCTGAGTTTCTGACTAGTGATAAACTGATATTTCAATTTAATATTGAAATATATAAATATTTCGTTCAATATTTCTTTTAATTCATCCTTGGTCCCTCTCAAAAGATCAGTGTCATCACCGAATCTTGACATCCTTATTTTGTTTCCTTAGATAATTTTCAATTTTTCCTTTAATTCTTATATTTCTTCTTTTACGTAAAAGCTGAAAAGCAATGTGGGCAGAGTTACATCCTTGTCTTACTCCTTCTGAATTTGACCATACTTCCTTCTCTAACTCTTAACTGGTATTTGATTCTTGTACAGGAATAATTAATTTTTCTCTTTATATAAGTCCAAATATATTATTACGCTTTTTTAAATCAAAGTTATCTTTAAAAAAAATCCATATCCAGCACGGAAGACTAAATGTAATTAATTAATCTATTTATATTGGATTTTCAAGAAAATTAAAAGATTAGCCTAATTTTTTGCCTATTTACTGTGCAAACATTAACAATCGCTAATCGTAAATTGACACAATCGGATAAGAAAATTGAAGTTAAACTTTCAATGAAGAAATATATTTATTTATAAGAAACGGAAAAAAGATTAAAAAATAAATATACTTTATAGAAATATTAATAAATATTTAGCTTTAATATTCACATAGCGGCATACGTATAGAAAAAAAGCAGCTAACGTGAACCGATGTAAAATAATACTGCAATTACAACATAGGAACATACCCCGTTCTTTTAGTTATTTTCTCCAATACAAAATGATTACATCGAAGGTAACGTAATCATATAAATAATATAAAACTTTTTTCACAGATTGAAAAAATTACTCGACGGCAGATAAATTAGGTAAAGTATTAGCTACATATAAAGGAGCTTCGTTTAACTAACTGCAAATAGAGACGGATAAGTAGGAGAAATCGGTAAGAAATTTGTTCCTAGAACAAATCTCATAGTTCATTCTAGGTTATTTGTTACGGAAGAAAATGCCTATCGTCGATGAATTACGCCTTTCGAACCACATAATAGGTGAAAAGTAGAGCTTATATTACGTTAAACCTTAAGACTTTTCTGCGTTATTCCTGAGTTTTAATTTAAATAAAAACCTGCTGGAACTATACCATTACAATAGTACCCAGTTTTTCACCTGTTTTCAAGTTTGATTATACAAAAATCGATGTTTAGTATAATTGAGAGCCGAGTTTTGTCTGTCGTTTAAGTTTTTCCTGGTGATCAGTATCAATATGACGCCTGTTTATTTCCTTATTTCGGATTTCAATGAAGATAGGTAAACCTTTTTCGAACTGAACTGTATGTTTTAACAAACAGTATTACGGTACAAAGAAAATTTCATAATTGCAATTAAGGAACGGGAGAAAAAACGATCCTGAAGAAAAAGTTAAAAGAAAAAAGTAAAAACAACAGTTGGATATATATATATATATATATATATATATATATATATAGTTTTTTTTTAATTTTCTTTTTCTTTCTTTCTGTTAATTCAGCTAGCGAAAAAATCAACAAATTATTAAGCTTAATTTAATTTACTCTTAGAGTAGGAAAGACATAGGCAGTTTCATAAGATTGCACGTGTGTAACACAGATCACCTGTGTGGACGAAGCCCCGGGTACAGCTAATATTCTGTACAGACCTAAATAAAAAATACGCAGAACTATATATATATATATATACTGTACATAAAAATAATAAGAAAGAAAAGTAAGGTCGACGAACTTTTCCTTAATTCGGTATTAACCTGCTCTACATAACGGAAACTAAGCCTCCGGTCAATCTTTAGTAATGTTTTTAACATTACCTAATAAGCAGATAGCTTACATAGGACCGTAAATAAATTTAAAGTTTTACACGGCAACTTATTCGGTAATAGATTTACGTCTAAGTATTAGACACTATTTAAAATCGTGTCACCTTCGGTATTACAGTATGTTTTAATTGTTATTACACTAACCAGCTGTTAAATCCTGCTTCACCCGATTTCCCCAAAACATTTTAATGAATCGGCGTTAAATCTTTTTTAATGATGCAGCCGAAAGTTAAACCAAAACATAATAAACAACCTCTTTCAACAATTTCATAACAATCGGATACGTAGTTCATTACTGATGTGCATTCAAAAGAGTGGAGGGTAGACAGGTTGATTGACAGCTCATTCGTCAGTAAATACTTATTTTCAATATCTTATTTAAAATAATATAAATAATATAAAAGTATTATTAATAATTATATTAAAGATCGACTTCTTACAAAGAAATAAATAAATAAAAAAAAAAAAAACTCTTTTGGCTATACACGCCATCATTCCAAGTAGTATATGTAGAAAATGAATACACAATTACGTTGTCATACTAAACATCTATCTCATTTTTTATCAGAATATGCAGTACCAATATAGACAAAACGGAACAAATATTTAGTACGATTTATCCTATTTATTATTTTACAGGTAAGAAGAGGTTTTTCTTCAATATATTCATTTTTATATCCAGATATTTGTTACAAGATGCACCAGTACCCTCCCCCACAATCGCTTCTCGATCGGCTAGTACGGCGAATTGTAACCAAATTACGAAAATAAGCAGTGTTTAATAATTAATTATACATGAAAGTGCAAATTTATTTGTTATATTGTAATTCTACCCTACATAAATAACTTAACGAAGTAGATTTGCATTAGTAATGTCGGGATGAAAATTAGTGAAAAAAGGTGAACCAGTGACCAGGTAGATGCACAAAACAATTTGAAATAATTATTTTCACCGGTTAACAACCACGCAAGCGTATCGATATCGGATTTAAGTTGAGGTTCCTTAAAAAATATTACGGTTTACCGCTTCTAAAATAATCAAGACTAAAAAAATAAAAATCCAAAAACGAAACGAGTACCGAGAATAAAGAAAATTTTAAAAATTCGATCGTATGAGAAAATGCAAATAAACACACGTCTATAAATAAAATCATAAAATCTATAAAAGTACTGATCACAAAAGGACAAAAAAATTCGGATTTCAAGGAATAAGGCTTAAAATAGCAAACAAAAAAGTGCTCAAAATAAACTGAATGCATAACCTGATCCGCATTTTAAATATCATCAAAAAATAAAATCGATCGATAACAAACAACGCTATAATTGTAGAAGTAAAGAGAAGTTGAATAAGTAGCGTTTAATATATAAATAAGAAATCGATAAAAAGAAATTAACAAAACGACAACAATTACGAAGCGCAAAATATTTTACTGTAAGAAAAATTGTTAGCCAGCAATGTAACACGGCATATACCACTAAATACCTTTCTCGGACTGGTCGGCATACACTGTTCCATCCTTCTTACATAAAATAAGATAAGAATCAAGAGAGATACAATAGCAAGCAAATTCAAATTCCATTTATAACCTTAAAAATTTAACTTCTAGATTTTTCGAATTTTCGAACTTTTTTCTACTACTCTTCCTCGAGATGAAACATATCTCTTACTTTATATAAGGAAAGCGTGGAAATTTAAGTACTTCTACGGTCAACTAACCTTTTTAGCAAACTTGGAGCGTCCTACAACTATATTTCATTAATTAATATACTACATTTTCATTTTTTAATTTTATAAATAAGCTACACTTAAAAAAAAATTACGTGCAGTTTTCAAAAAGGTTAACTATTCTATATCTACTGACAATTTTTCAACAAAGAAAACGTGTATCTAGTTGTAGATGTACAACCTCCCGAGCTTGTCCGTATAAAATATTAACTGCGTAGTACACAGTTCTGAACCGTTCTTAATAACAGTACAAAGAACGAGAGAAAATCCAAAAATGTATTGAAATTAAAACTACATTTACGTATGAGATAAGTTCTACAGATCTTAAAAAACAATAGTCGATGAGACGACACCATGATATACAGTTTGGGGTGAGTTTTAGGTAAAGAGATGTCACGTCACGTCATGCGACAAAGGGGATGCGGCGCATCGATCACAACTACCCTATATATATTTAAACACACCTGTATACCACTACTTTCCTTTCATAAAATTATCCTCGAGGTCGTTCAACTTTGAAATCGTCCTTTCATACAACCAACATTTTTCGTGCGCCCCAATTTCAAATAAACAATCCGTTTTTACGTGTCTGATATTACGTAATACAATACTTTTGTAAGTGGACTATTTTACTAAGGTTGTACTGCACAAAACCATTTAATATCACGCATAAGTAAGTCGCTACATTCATGTTAAAGACACGCCTACAAATTGTTCTGACCCATATTTAGTAAATTAACTAGTTAAACGGTAAACAAAAGTACAATTCCTCGAAATCGGATAAGAATAACAGACATGCAGCACTACTGTCATCCCCTTCTCGTTTTTATTATAAATATTCTCTATTCCAAAAGGTCAAGAGTTAAGTCCTGTTAATTATTAATGATAACTTAATTTCGATTTATCTGTGTTACAGCTGTTATATTATGTTAAATTAAGAGGAATAATTCCAGCTAATTCCTCAGACGGACAGTGCAGGATCTGAAATACGATATCGTCAAAAGTGGAGGGAACTCTGCAACGCCCTCGAAGATATTTTGGGAAACGAGCAAAACAATTACAACAAGAAAGTTCAAATCCCATCTCTTATCTTAAACGATTTAACTATAATTTCTATAATTAGTAGATTTCTATAATTTTTTTATCGTAAAATTTGGCAACGTAAAATTAAAATAAATTGTACAATGAAATTTGGTAGGCGCCTTCTCCTACTTGACAGAGCCAACTTTAACGAGTTGTAAACTGGCCCGGTGGTGTACGGTCGATGCTTTTAAGTACATCATCATCGGGAAATTTCCTTCGCAGTGGAAGTCCGCCCGGCTTGCGCTAAACAAGAAGGAGGGAAGACAAGATAGTGACCCGGCTTTCTATCGATTTGTTTGCTTAACTGTCTGGTAAGCTTTTGAAAGGTGTTGGTTAACAGAGTTAACAGTCAATAGGTGATCTAAGTGACCTTCATAAGGGCAGGTCAACTCTGCAACCTTTCCAAAATAATGATCACCGTTCGGGAGGACACCGTTCGGTTCGGGAGAACCACAAGCACGGGGAACTTAGGTACTAGGTTCCTTTTTGGTGGCTTCAAAGGATATCTGTATACGCAGGCGTTGAAATCCTCCGCCGAGTGTAATTATTGCGAAAGCGAAAAGACCACAGAACACACCATTTCGAATGACAATTTCTTGCAGCACAGGGAGCACGCCTGTGAGAATTTACTAAGTTCAACCCAGATGACATCAAGGGGACTATGCTGCATAATGAACGGGCGTGGAACACGGTTCCCAGTAAGTTGATGACAATTGTCCATACAAAGATGGCGGAAGAAGTACAGGGATGAATTTCCGTTCGGGCTGTGTTCGTAATTAAAGCAGGCCTGGTGCTAAGGATTGTAAGAAAGGGACAACCTACCTAAAGAGGGTTTGCGAAAAGAGAAAACAAATCACCAAAAAAGAAAGTGGTTAAAAGGCCCTCAGGCAACGACCAATTATCATGGCCACGATTCCTCTATATATTTGAGGTAACCTTATAGATAAGGTGCTTTATGGTGCAGTACGTTACTGACTTAATTCATCGACCACCAAAAATTTAGGCAGCAACAGATCTTAATTGTTTACATAATAAAGAGCTACCTGAAGTCATAACCAGGGAAAAGTTGCTTTAACCTGTTTCAGAATTGTCTGGCAGGAAGAACTGTCTACCTCACCTACAGACCGATCACAAAGAACGTACTGGAGGGTTTGGTACGAATGCAAGGATGCTTCCCCTACTTAATTATTTCTCAATAAAGGGTACCAGATTTTCAAAAGTGAAAGAATGTTATGGGACAGCTGCCTTAGCCAGATTGATTCGAATGTTAAGAATTGGTAGAAGATGGGAGCTAAAACAGCGTAAGGCAGTACAAGTGTAAATATTTCTTGAAATAAAAATTAATTTTTTATCAATAAAAATAACTGTTTAGTCACAATAATCCAAGATTAGTGGAAATATACTTCTTGAAACAACCTAAATCTATTCTAGAGCTGCTACTTAATTTCTGGAGGAAAGTAATCTTTTACATCGGATATCTAAATTGGTAAACGCAAACCCGTAAATTAGTAAAGTTATACCGCTAATTCTGAAAAATCTCCCAAGAAATTGTAAATGCAATGGATACTCAAGTATTGAAAAATATTATGGATGAGATTTCTTAATCCGTGATTTATGCCCACGATCTGCTGAAAGCAGATCTTCCTTTCTCACCAATAACCGCTTTTCCACACTGTTGATCAGCTAATGACTTCGAA
Organism: Lycorma delicatula; assembly: GCF_047948215.1. Lineage (NCBI taxonomy): Eukaryota > Metazoa > Arthropoda > Insecta > Hemiptera > Fulgoridae > Lycorma > Lycorma delicatula. The sequence goes on along the minus strand of NC_134455.1, from coordinate 378,643,795 downwards.
GGAACTGACCTACGTAAGCAATGAATCCGTGATGTTGAAATTGCTATATATTTGAAGATTTGATGTGTTAGGTATGTAAATGGTCTGGTAGAGAGGAAAGTGTTTGGCTGAAATTCATTTAGGGGATCATTTCCTGGTTGGTGGCTGTACAGAATACCTGAACTTCCCACCAACAAATTAACCTGCGCTATGACATTAGAAAGTGAAGCGACTTGTGAATGCACATCTACGACATAAACTCAGCACAACAGGTCGCTGGGCAACGACTGTGACTGGTTTAGCGCTTGCGATTAGTAAAGTAAAAAACAATTCTTAAATTATTTAAATTAATCGTTTTAATTGTTATTATTTTTAAAACTTTTACTGTGAATATCAATAGATTCTTATCGATAATGCATATTATAATAATGAAGATATTCAATCGTCGATACAAAGTACTACTTACTAGCAAACAAAACAAACTGAACATTAAATACGTCAATTCTTTGCCACCGTTTAAAATTTGAACGAAGAGTTTATGTTCAGGCCGATAATTCACACAGTACACAGTTCCGGGTATGGGTGACGACTTTCCTTAAAGATGCCAAATTATTCGATGTCTCTTTAATTTTATCTACAAAAAAAGTAATTTTTCCTAGAGAAAAGCGCCTAAATTAACTAAGTTTCCCGTTGTTAAATATTTATCAAATTAATACTAATAGGTATGATAATTACTTACCGTCCATAATCAAGTAGACAGATATTAAAAAAAAATTATAACTTTTTATTAAACTAAAGATAACTTTTTTGCGTTTATAAATTTGCAATCTTTGCTAAAGAGTCACTTACTGTTAAAAATAATGAAAATAACATCTCTACCAAACCAAACCAGACCACAGAACTGTTTTCGTGTAACTCGACAGAATACTTCGACTTACGAGAAAAATCTTTATTACGCTTTATTTGTCAATTCTAATAAATTATCGCACCGTTTAAGAAATGTTCCACCAAAATCACCAGTGTTTAAATATAATTAAAAAATTCCCCTTTACAGAAGCATTGTTACTCTATCGATGAATAAAATAATAGTAATTAAACAATTGAAAAACATGAATTTTCTGCATCCCGCTAAACGTGTACATTGATGCTTAAATAATTTTCATTAATACCTTCCGTATTGTGAATTATTTTTTACACATAGTATTTTTAAATATTTACGTCAACATTATTTAATGTATTTGTTTATATTTTAAGTAATTATTATAACTTTTAGTCACATTAATTTTTTATTTTACAATTGAGTATTGTGATGCTGTTTTGATAAATGCGTTTGTCGTTTCATCCAAATAAGTGTAAGGCAATTGCTTCTCTTATCTATCAATTAGCATATCTACCCGTTATTGAAGTGATCTATATAATGTAACATATGTAATGTACAATTATTTTCGTTAGGGCGAACATTTCAAGGTCGTAAATGAACAATCTTACATCAATGAGTTGTTGCAGTCTGGATAAGTCCCAATCTAATGGAGTTTCTGGTTGAGACGCAAGTCTGCCGGCTTGAAGTTTCTCTACCTTTTTTCTAAATAAAGTAGTTCGTCTCCCAATACGGTCGCTATAGAGAGATAGTTCATCCTTCACCCATCCGCTCTAATTCCCTCAATTTTCATTTTCAATTCTGTGAGTGCTGAATATGCTAGGACCTGTACAGCTATATATCTTTGCGGCAATCCCTTCCAAAAAAAAAAGAGTCGGTGCAAGTATTAGAGGAGGTAGTTCATATTAGTGGTGTATTAAAATAATACACTAATTATACTAGTAAATTAGTTAATACTAGTAATTTATATCCTTTTAACGTATCTTTTCTACAATACTGTTTTTTTTATGAAAATATTTTTGACTTTAATTTAAAATTCTGTTTTATTTCTCACTTTTCAGAATCGATGCAAACTTAAAAATTTGTAAAAAATTCACCCTCCTGCTTTAAAATTGCCCAATAATTCGGGTAAAAATGCTTAAAACACAATTTTAACACAAAAATTATTTATATTTGTTAACAGTTTTTTCCCTACATCCCTGGGCCGGACATCCAGTTAAGTATACTCGGCCCAGGGACGTGTCTTTGACTCTAAGGCGGCCTTCCCACCCACCGGTTTTACACCCGGTACGGCAGGTCAACCGCCCCGGTACAGATCTTTTGTTTGCCTGCCTGTAATTCCCACCAAGGGGGGTCAAGCCCGGCTATGCCGTTTCCAACCCCCCCCCCCCCGACAGGAACCGGGTCTCGGTCTTTATGCCTTTTCGCCTCTAACCGGCGTGACCAGCACAGGGGGGCGCAACCCCAGAACCAGCCCCGCCGGCCGGGTCTAGGTCTTTCCTTTATTTGTTAATAAATAAATAAATAAATAAATATATATATATACAATTAATATAATATATAATATATTTATATATATAGACCCGGCCGGATCTATATATTTGTTAATAGTTAGTTTTCACCAACTAAACGGTCTAAAATCGATTCTAGCCAATTTTTAACCAAATTAGTTTTCTTCGTGTTTAACTGCGCTTTAACATTCTTCTTTTAACGAAGGCGTAAAGCGAAAACACTCTAGAATGATTTATTTTTAATACGAGTGTTTCGTATGTACGAGATTGTTTAATGTTTGCTTTTACTTAAAATTTATTTATTTATATTCACAAGAAGTTTTATTTAAATCGGTTGATTCATATGTTTCTTGGATTAAACGAATAAAAATAAATGATATAAAAGAGCTGAACTTTATAAGTCAATTAAGAATTTAATTAATTAATCCTCCCATTTAAAATACGTTAAACTCTGCGTTTGACAAGTAAATTGGCCTGTGATTTTAATTTCATGCGTATTAAAAGATGATAATCTTTACTTAATCAATTATTTAAATTATAACTTAATTTTAATGGAGTAATGAAAAAACGTTTTATTAATTTAGTTTAATTAAATTTCTAATCTTTCTTACTTTAAGAATAAATAAATAATAATATTATTATTATAATTACTGTACCACTAAAAAAACACGATTAAAAATGGACTTAATTAAAAAATGAAAAATGTGTAAAGTAAAAAAAAATTGTTTTACACTAAACTGTATTAATAAAAGAGTAAAACATAACAAAAAAAAGCATTAAAAAAATAATTAAGGTAAAAAATTAATTTAGAGTAAGACAGAATAACAGATAATAAGGGTTACAAAATGACAAAAGAAGAAAAGAAAAAACGTCAGAATATCCAATTTGGTAATATTTACTAAGGAAATAAAAAATAAAATAAGAGAAAAAAAAACAGTACCAATGTTATGTACCACCGTTGTCTCGTTACTATAGAAACAAACGTTCAATGCACCATTTCAAGGACGTCACAATTCCCTAATTGAGTTTACTGTTATTACAACCGATATAGAGAAGCAATATTAAGTAAATTAAATTAAAAAATAAATAAATAATACTAAATAAGTAAAACAAAAAAAAGAGCCGCATAAAGAATGAGAGATAATCAGCTTAATTACTTTGCATACAAGAATAAAAACTGTAATAATTAATTAAAAGAAAAACAAAGCTTGTTGTAACAAGAACCGCAAAATAAGAAATACTAGAAAAAGCGGGTTTAGTAAAAATACTACTTAGGAAGAATACTCTGTTGTTTAGTATATATATTTTCGAACATTTTATAGAACTTAAGAACTCCTAAATAATGATTACCCCAAGTAATAAATGAAAACGAAAACAGCCACTATTGAAGTTACCAGCAATTATATTTTCGTAAAGGTTAACAGGAAAAAGGGACAAATATTGCTTGAATTTTCGCGGCATTCAAATAGAATTTATACTGTAATTTTTTCAGCAACAGAGAACATTTAAAATTATTGTTATTATTACTATTATTAACATTAATTAAGATTTTTATTTTTTCTTTATATAATAAGAAAGCAGGGGGAGATAAATGTGAATACAGAACAATTAGTTTAACTAGTCATGCATCAAAAATCTTAACTAGAATTCTATACAGAAGAATTGAGAGGAGAGTGGAGGAAGTGTTAGGAGAAGACCAATTTGGTCTCAGGAAAAGTATAGGGACAAGGGAAGCAATTTTAGGCCTCAGATTAATAGTAGAAGGAAGATTAAAGAAAAACAAACCGACATACTTGGCGTTTATAAACCTAGAAAAGGCATTCGATAACGTAGACTGGAATAAAATGTTCAGCATTTAAAAAAAATTAGGGTTCAAATACAGAGATAGAAGAACAATTGCTAACATGTACAGGAACCAAACAGCAAAAGTAACAATCGAAGAACATAAGAAAGAAGCCGTAATAAGAAAGGGAGTCCGACAAGGATGTTCCCTATCTCCGTTACTTTTTAATCTTTACATGGAACTAGCAGTTAACGATGTTAAAGAACAATTTAGGTTCGGAGTAACAGTACAAGGTGAAAACAAAAAAAAAGATGCTACGATTTGCTGATGATATAGTAATTCTAGCCGAGGGTAAAGAGGATTTAGAAGAAACAATGAACGGCATAGATGAAGTCCTACACAAGAACTATCGCATGAAAATAAACAAGAAGAAAACAAAAGTAATGAAATGTAGTAGAAATAACAAAGACGGACCACTGAATGTGAAAATAGGAGGAGAAAAGATTATGGAGGTAGAAGAATTTTGTTATTTAGGAAATAGAATTACTAAAGATGGACTAAGCAGGAGCTATATAAAATGCCGAATAGCACAAGCGAAACGAGCCTTCAGTAAGAAATATAATTTGTTTACATCAAAAATTAATTTAAATGTCAGGAAAAGATTTTTGAAAGTGTATGTTTGGAGTGTCGCTTTATATGGAAGTGAAACTTGGACGATCGGAGTATCTGAGAAGAAAAGATTAGAAGCTTTTGAAATACGGTGCTATAGGAGAATGTTAAAAATCAGATGGGTGGATAAAGTGACAAATGAAGAGGTATTGCGGCAAATAGATGAAGAAAGAAGCGTTTGGGAAAATATAGTTAAAAGAAGAGACAGACTTATAGGCCACATACTAAGGCATCCTGGAATAGTCGCTTTAATATTGGAAGGACAGGTAGAAGGAAAAAATTGTGTAGGCAGGCCACGTTTAGAATATGTAAAACATATTGTTAGGGATGTAGGATGTAGAGGGTATAGTGAAATGAAACGACTAGCACTAGATAGGGAATCTTGGAGAGCTCGGGGGAAAAAAAAATGACTGGAGGGTATTGCGCAGACGACTGCTCTTTTTTTCTTTCATTTTCTGTTTAGCCTCCGGAACCACCGTAAGGTAGAGAATGAATGACAATGATATATATGAATGGACATGAAGTGTATCTTGTACAGTCTCAGGCCCACCATTCCCGAGAAGTGTGGTTAATTGAAATCCAACAAAAAACGATTGCTCTTGGAAGCCATACAAACTAACCGTGGTTAAACACATTAAGATGACGAAAAAATCGCTCGGCTGCAGTTTTGTGTGGAAATAACGGATAGAATTGAAAACAATACCTTTTTAGACAATGTAATTTTAAGTGACGAATCAAAATTTTACGTCAGTGGCAAGGTGAACACCCATAACTACCGAATATCGGTAGTGAAAATCCTCATGAAATTTTGCAGTAGATTCATGATTGCCTTAAAGTGAATGTTTTTTTGTTCCTTAAGCAAACAAAGACTGTCCAGCCCGTTCTTCATCCAGGAGACAACCTAAATGGAATCGTTTAGTTGGACATGTTTCAAAATTCTCTAATTCCACAGTTACTATCAGCAAGAAGGGGCATCACCCATCGAGATTTTCTTGATACTCGTTTCCCAGATCAGATCGGTCGTGAAGGTTCAACTGCATGGCCACCACGTTAGATTTGACCCCGCAAGATGTTTTTCTTTTGGGGTTTCATTACAGGTCGGCTTTATGTACCGCCTGTACCTGCTGATCTTGTTGAGCTAAGACTTCGAATTAACGCCCGACTTGCTGGCAATAATCTGAAATGAAATCGACTTCAGGTGGGGAATGAAATCGTCACATTACAAATGGAAGCCATATCGAAACAAAGTTGAAGGACAAACTTGGTGTATTTTTCAATTAAACGAGACCTCAACCGAATCTGTAAGTTATCTCAATCAATTTTTAAATGCTTTTATAGTATTGAAATCCTTTTTGAATCACCCGGTGTAAACACACGCGCGCGCAGAATATATATATACATCTTTTTTTTTTATTTCTATTTATACATTCGGTTTCTTATACATTGAAAGATAAAGAAAAAGAATGAAGATTAAAATATGAGTTAATAAAAAATAAAAGATTTTTAAAAACCCACGGCTAAAAAACCTTAAAAAACGTGAAATAGTTAAAATAACTGCATTTTTACCTTATAATTCTCTGTGACATTGTTTTTAAGACAATAAAATTTAAGATTTTGACTGACCGTCGGGCGTGACCCATAGACTGCATAGATAAGCCTTAGTTATCATCACAGTCAAGCGCGACAGTTAATTGAAATCTTAAATGTTATTGTATCAAAAGAAATATCACAATGTCACAGAGGATTATAAGGTAAAAATACAGTTATTTAATTACTTCACGTTTTTTAAGGGTTTTTCGTAGTTTTATTTTATTTTTTTATTTATTACTTTTTAAAAATTAGTAGGCCTGTGTCCAACAGTGGGACGTTTATAGGCTGATAATGATGAAAGTTTAGTATGTTTGATCAGCGTAAATTATTTAATAATCCACACAATAATACAGTCTTGCTGGAATTAGAAAGGCTTAGAAATAATCAAAAGCCGTTTTGAAGAAACATATCAATTGCAGTGCCCCCCTTGGCGGGTTATAACCGTAAAACTAATCTAAGAACCTGCCTGCTCTGAGGTGTTCCTATGTAATGCAAAAAAAAACCCGCATCAAAACCAGCCCAGCCGTTTTAGAGAAAGACATTTGCTGCCACGCCTCCTGGCGGCCTATAATTGTAAAACATGTCTAAAAACCTGCTCTAAAGTGAAATCTATGTAATGCAAAAACCGCATCGAAATCGGTCCAGTAGTTTTGAAATCTCAAACGCATATACTGTCTCCGTTCCGTCGCGGGTAAAAAGTTACAATATTAAAATTTCTCTGATACAGAAAAGTGAAATGAATTTATATTTATTTAACCTAGTAAAAGTACATCTTACACAGAATAAAAATGAGAATATAAAGGACCTTGCCCCCTAAAGATCTACACTAAAAATACTTTAGAAGCTTTTACACGGTACATTTAAACTCGGTCATACGTTTAATCTAATAATACTAACAACTATATTACGCAAATGCATACGCAAGCACAACCTAAATATTTTGGCCGATACATATTAATTGTTGCCAATAACTTCATATACTCAAAGTCATACCAAACAAAGATATCAGAAAAAATTAAATAAATGTGAAATTTAAGTTTATCATGATAATATAGATATCAGTCACAGAGTCCGTAAAACAAAATATCATATCATGCACTTTGTTCTAATAAGCAATATGAGTACAAAGACACTATCTATTATTATATGGCCTTGCTATGAATAAAATTAATTTTTATTACCAAACAAATACACAAAAACACATAAAATGTGCAGTTTATAAAAAAAAAATTAATTTTAATAAATTATCTAATTTTTCAGAAAATTAGATAATATTTTTAAGAATACATCGATACGATAAATAAAAAAAAAATATAAAAAACTATGGTAGCATGGAACGTAACAAATCAATGGCATAACACCATAAAGTGTTCTGGGTCATTAAAACAGGCATAATAATTTCAACAAATAAAAGAAACATAAGAAAAATAAATTCTCAAGCATTTAATCTGAAATTTTTAACGAGATATTTCATTTTTATAATTCAAAATTCCAAAATGCCGACCTTCTTAATTTTTTAATCGTTAATATTTATAGATAATTATACTAGTTCCATCGAATTAAAACTTTATTAGAAAAAAATTTAAGCACTTTTATTCCAAATAAAATGACATTTATACAAACAACCGAATTTCCCTCCATCAGCACTTACGTTAACGTTGTTTTAATTCAGTCATATAATAACACATATTTGACGGCGGATGGACGAGAATATTCCTTTATAAAAACTAAAGTTGCTCTTTTTGAAACAGATAAAAAGCGATTTGTTTCAGAACGTTATCTGTTTAAAACGGTCTAAAAATAATCGTTTATCATTAACGCTTCCGGCAAAGATACCCCGATCTGTAATAAAAGGATTGCGAGTGGAACGGATGACTACTGATACGGGAGGCTTGAAATTATATTTGTCTCATCGTTCCTTTGGGGGTCATCGCAGTTACAATCATCCGACCTTTCTCTTTATTTACGATCGTTTTCTTACTGTTAGTTTTAAGAGTCAATTTTATCGGTATTAAGGATTTGTAAACCGCTACTGCATTCTCCATTTAGGTTATGGAAGGGAACTTCGCCGGCAAACCTATCCGAGGACTTTTCCTTACTATTCTACGGCTATATATTCTCGTGTAATATCCAATCTACAACCGAGACAATTGTCCGGTAAAGCAAAGCCTACTAATAATTCATGATTCCATAAGATTACGACGTAAATAATTATGGAATGTCAATATACCGCTTTCAAAACTGTAAAAAATAATCAGGTTGAATTATTTAGACGATATTCGTTTATTCCACGTAAAAAATAAAATATTGAAGTAAATACTTATAATTGTTTTAGATGTAAAAACAGATTTTTACATTACAATCCTACGTACAAAATTACATTTAACTAACGCTAACAAAAATAGTTTAAAATAAAAAATAATCTATATAAAAAAAAATTTAAATATTTTCTAATTGTTTAATAAATAAATAGAAATTAAATAAACCTGCTAAAATGTCATCTCTTCTATTCTTCAAATACCATTACAAAATGTCAGTCGTGCTTATAAAATATGATGAAAGATATCAAAAATTATTTAACTGTTTATTAATAATAAAGTTAAATTTTACTTACTTCCTTTCAGCACCGGCATTCAATTCAGAAAATGATTAACAATTAAAATTTCGTTGAAATATTTGAAAACTTACCTGAAACATAAAAATAAAAAGTTGCGAATTAGATCTAACAACACAAATAAGAGATAAATATAAAAAAACAACTGCCAAAAAATTAAAATATTGCATTTATAATAGGATAAAAAAACTTCAATAAAAAACAGAATGCATAATAATCTGATACCATCGTGATTTTATATTATAGTAGCAAATTACACGTTTAAATTTTAAAAATCGGAACATTGTTTGCGTAGATACAACATTTCGAATAACCGTGATCTGTTAGATCGAGAGTGTACCTGATGCATGGAAGATTAAAGAAAAACAAACCGACATACTTGGCGTTTATAAACCTAGAAAAGGCATTCGATAACGTAGACCGGAATAAAATGTTCAGCATTTTAAAAAAATTAGGGTTCAAATACAGATAGAAGAACAATTGCTAACATGTACAGGAACCAAACAGCAACAGTAACAATTGAAGAACATAAGAAAGGGAGTCCGACAAGGATGTTCCCTATCTCCGTTACTTTTCAATCTTTACATGGAACTAGCAGTTAATGATGTTAAAGAACAATTTAGATTCGGAGTAACAGTACAAGGTGAAAAGATAAAGATGCTACGATTTGCTGACGATATAGTAATTCTAGCCGAGAGTAAAAAGGATTTAGAAGAAACAATGAACGGCATAGATGAAGTCCTACGCAAGAATTATCGCATTAAAATAAACAAGAACAAAACAAAAGTAATGAAATGTAGTAGAAATAACAAAGATGGACCGCTGAATGTGAAAATAGGAGGAGAAAAGATTATGGAGGTAGAAGAATTTTGTTATTTGGGAAGTACAATTACTAAAGATGTACGAAGCAGGAGCGATATAAAATGACGAATAGCACAAGCTAAACGAGCCTTCAGTAAGAAATATAATTTGTTTACATCAAAAATTAATTTAAATGTCAGGAAAAGATTTTTAAAAGTATATGTTTGGAGTGTCGCTTTATATGGAAGTGAAACTTGGACGACCGGAGTATCTGAGAAGAAAAGATTAGAAGCTTTTGAAATACGGTGCTATAGGAGAATGTTAAAAATTAGACGGGTGGATAAAGTGACAAATGAAGAAGTGTTGCGGCAAATAGATGAAGAAAGAAGCGTTTGGAAAAATATAGTTAAAAGAAGAGACAGACTTATAGGCCATATATTATGGCATCCTGGAATAGTCGCTTTAATATTGGAAGGACAGGTAGAAGGGAGAAATTGTGTAGGCAGGCCACGTTTGGAATATGTAAAACAAATTGTTAGGGATGTAGGATGTAGAGGGTGTACTGAAATGAAACGACTAGCACTAGATAGGGAATCTTGGAGAACTGCATCAAACCAGTCAAATGACTGAAGACAAAAAAAAACCTGATGCATACGAAAGTTATCTTTCAATATACTAACGTTTGAATTTTGAAAATCGTACGACTGCAGAAATATTATAAGAACACCTGATTTCATCTCCCAAACAGCGCCCCAGGGGCACCCCGTTTGTTATCGGTTGATGGTGATGATTGTTCTAGCCTCGCACGCAGTCCCAACGGGAAGCACATTATTATTAAACATAATTATTTTAAAATTTATTAATATTATTTTATTTTATTAAACGTCTATATAATTCTATTACTTTTTTTACATTATTCGTTCGACTGATAAGAATCATTCAGTTCAAACCCAGCTAACACAGTGATGGGAGGCTCACAGTTCACAATTCATTGAAGTTTGCGCTTCAACCGGCAAATTTCCACTACTACAAATATACAACATATTACAAAAAATTATATTACGTTTTAAATTTTTATATATTTTAAGACAAAATACGTTAGTTTTATATTTATTTATTATGTATTGTTTTCTTCTGGAATTAAAAAAAATTTCCTTTAATAGAGATACAACTATTTTTACTGTACGTAATGTTTTTTGTTGTGAAAATAAATTATTGTTTTCAATATGTATAAACAGTAGCTTGTTTAGAGCTATATTAGTGTTATCGGCGATTACTGTTAGTTAGAAAAACTGGCATAGATGTTTCATTCAAAATAAAAATATGAGCACCAACAGCAAACAAACCAACGCACCATGCTTCTCATTTATATATATACATATTTATATAGCCTATGACACTCTCGGTAATGTAAGGAATCCAATACGAGGTCATACATCTAAATCTGTTAGGCCGTTGAGCTGCTACGATGAAACAAACACACATACACTCTAAATATATTACACTCCTCTTTTGGGCAGTTGTGTAAAAATAAACTACACTTAATATAAAACCAACTTAAAATTTAGATCTAAAATTTAGAATTTCAGCTCTAAATTTAAAACAAACTGTCGATATTGAACGTGTTTTTGTAACAATTAGATTTTTTTTTTTACACTGATCTAGTTTAAGAAATCTTTGAATTTCAAAGATTAAATTAGATTTTTGTCGTCAAACATACAATTTTATAAAAATAAGAGACTACAAACTATTGCTACATAATGAGCAAAACTCTATCGACTGCTCAAATATAAATATATTATTTTTTATCTTTAATTTAGAACCAAATTTCTGGAATTTTCCCGCGAAAACATTTCGAATATTAGAATTAAATCATCCTATGTACCATTATGCTACCTCAAAAACCCAATATTACGTAAGGATGACAAAAAAAAATAAATAAATAAATCGGCTATGCACAAAATATAATTAGTTGTTTTTTTTTTTACTTTCCAGTCACTTTACCAGAAAAACCGTTCAACAGGACAACCAGGGAACCTTCTTTGTTTTTTTTTCTCTTCAGTCATTTGACTGGTTTGATGCAGCTCTCCAAGATTCCCTATCTAGTGCTAGTCGTTTCAATTCGGTATACCCTCTACATCCTACATCCCTAACAATTTGTTTTACATATTCCAAACGTGGCCCGCCTACACAATTTTTTCCTTCTACCTGTCCTTCCAATATCAAAGCGTCTATTCCAGGATGCCTTGGTATGTGGCCTATAAGTCTGTCTCTTCTTTTAACTATATTTTTCCAAATACTTCTTTCTTCATCTATTTGCCGCAATACCTCTTCATTTGTCACTTTATCCACCCGTCTGATTTTTAACATTCTCCTATAGCATCACATTTCAAAAGCTTCTAATCTTTTCTTCTCAAGTACTCCGATCGTCCAAGTTTCACTTTCATATAAAGCGACGCTCCAAACATATACTTTCAAAAATCTTTTCCTGACATTCAAATTAATTTTTGATGTAAACAAATTACATTTCTTACTGAAGGCTCGTTTCGGTTGTGCTATTCGGCATTTTATATCGCTCCTGCTTCGTCCATCTTTAGTAATTCTACTTCCCAAATAACAAAATTCTTCTACCTACATAATCTTTTCTCCTCCTATTTTCACATTCAGTGGTCCATCTTTGTTATTTCTACTACATTTCATTACTTTTGTTTTGTTCTTGTTTATTTTCATGAGATAGTTCTTGCGTAGGACTTCATGCCGTTCATTGTTTCTTCTAAATCCTTTTTTCTCTCGGCTAGAATTACTAAATCATCTGCAAATCGTAGCATCTTTATCTTTTCACCTTGTACTGTTACTCCGAATCTAAATTGTTCTTTAACATCATTAACTGCTAGATCCATGTAAAGATTAAAAAGTAACGGAGATAGGGAACATCCTTGTCGGACTCCCTTTCTTATTACGGCTTCTTTCTTATGTTCTTCAATTGTTACTGTTGCTGTTTGGTTCCTGTACATGTTAGCAATTGTTCTTCTACCTCTGTATTTGAACCCTAATTTTTTTAAAATGCTAACATTTTATTCCAGTCTACGTTATCGAAAGTCTTTTCTAGGTCTATAAATGCCAAGTATGTCGGTTTGTTTTTCTTTAATCTTCCTTCTACTATTAATCTGAGGCCTTAAATTGCTTCCCTTTACTATACTTTTCCTGAAACCAAATTGTTCTTTTCCTAAACCTTCTTTGTAAAATAATAAAAAAGAATCGACCAGATAGATTAAAAGAAGACAAATTTTTGACTAGAATATAGAGAACGGTTTAAAAATATATTAAAAAATAATATATAAATCTCTAATAAATACGATCATAAGGGGAAATAGTAAATTTGAAATTTAGAGCAGTGGGTGTTAACTTTGAAAACCTTACGTTTAATAGGGTCAATATCTTATTTTCAGTACGGCGAAAAGTCCAAATTGTAAAAAGTGAATTTTTTTAAAGAAAAAATTTAATTTTATCATTTTGGAGTCGGCAAAATTAAATAATCGGAATTTTTTGCTACGGATACATAATTCCCATCCAAACCAGTATAAAATGTTATACACTGTAGAACTACATTAATAGTAAACGGGGCAAACACCTATTAATGTCATACAGTACATGAATCACCGTACACAAATACAGATGTTTTGCGCAGTAGTTTTAATACCTTGGCTACGACAAATGAAAATGACACTATAACAAACAGCAACCTATTATTATTAATAAAGTTTGTTGTATATTTGAAGAATTATTTTACATAATCGCTTGTTTTATCAGGTGATATGTGTACGTTATTCATACAGATGTTACGTTAAGTTTGAAGGTAAAATAAACTGATATCTACTATTACAGTAAAAACAGCGTAGTACGGTACATATTGAACAAAGCAATTCAGCCACCACATGTATTTCTTTTTAAACAATCTTCGCGAAAACTTTGAAGGGCAGATATATCAAGCGATGTTAACACGCAAATAATCATTCTTGCACGAAACGTTTTTCATAAGGAAAACTGCTTAAAACCTCTGTAATTAAACCGCACAAAATCTAAGAATTTTAACAGTTCTTGTTTTAAAATAAATAATAATACTATATATTACTTAATATATTTAAACCGATTTCATTAAAAAATTTAAATCTTATTTATATTTTCTTCCTGTTACGAACAATTCATATATTTACAGGAAGGAAAATTCATAAATTCTGACTAAAATAAAAAAAATATTAACATCTAAATAAAAAATTTATAATAATAATGATGCAACGCCCATTATGCAAGTACATGAACGTATGATTAAAAAGTAAACGGTAATTTTTCCGATGATGAACAAGCAAAATGTTACAAAACTGGTTCCCTAACAAAAATCAGTATTTCTTTAACTTAAGGTTGTGGTCGTCACACGTACACTGGATCGCAAAATTTGCAAAAGAAGTCCGCTTATCCGTAAAAAATGTTAATTTATATCTCGCATACCATCGCCGATCACCGTACCATCGAAGTGGTAATATCTCAGCTTTTAACCCGGAACGCCCTGGATTTAATCCCAGTCAGATTTGGCATTTTTCATTCGATACAAACTATTTCATATTACCACACACATGGCTTCGACTTTATACGTTTAATTAAACATTCAAAAATTTTAGCTCACAGTATGCCCTGTGAATTTCTCGTTCCGCTTTTTATTTAAAAGATGCATATTCCTTTTTTAAAATGTTTTTTGATGTCCAAAAAACTTTGCTATCGAAACAGCTAAGCAATTTTGAGTAACATTACAAGTCGATCGTACGATTAATATTCTGTAACTACAAGGAAGTCATTAAGTACTAATTTTACTCTTCTTACCCTTTTGGGAGAGGGTTTAGGGAGTAAAATATTTGACAACCATTGCACTAAAAAAGATTATTTCATTTCGTCCGATTTTTTAGACCGTGTAAAAGAGGTCGTGCTTTTAAGTAAAAAAATTACATGAATATTTAAATATTTGACCACTGCATTTTTGCTGATGAGTTGGAACCTATTTCAAAATAATATTACAAAATCTGAAGGCTGTCTTACTTTTTTCCATCGTTTTTCTGTTACCCTAAGTAATTTCATTTCAGTACTAAAATTTTTTGTCGAAAAAAATGAAGGAAAACCCTTATTGATTAAATTTTACCCAAATAAATATTTAACGCCTATGAGAAACTCAAAAAGATTATTTCAAAAATATGTTCCATTAAACTGCATGATAAATCATCATTTCTAAATATCCTTTGAACTATCGCATGAAAATAAACAAGAACAAAACAAAAGTAATGAAATGTAGTAGAAATAACAAAGATGGACCACTGAATGTGAAAATAGGAGGAGAAAAGATTATGGAGGTAGAAGAATTTTGTTATTTGGAAAGTAGAATTACTAAAGATGGACGAAGCAGGAGCGATATAAATTGCCGAATAGTACAGTCGAAACGAGCCTTCAGTAAGAAATATAATTTGTTTACATCAAAAATTAATTTAAATGTCAGGAAAAGATTTTTGAAAGTGTATGTTTGGAGTGTCGCTTTATATGGAAGTGAAACTTGGACGATCGGGGTATCTGAGAAGAAAAGATTAGAAGCTTTTGAAATGCGGTGCTATAGGAGAATGTTAAAAATCAGATGGGTGGGTAAAGTGACAAATGTAGAGTTATTGCGGCAAATAGATGAAGAAAGAAGCGTTTGGAAAAATATAGTTAAAAGAAGAGACAGACTTATAGGCCACATACTAAGGCATCCTGGAATAGTCGCTTTAATATTGGAAGGACAGGTAGAAGGGAGAAATTGTGTAGTCAGGCCACGTTTGGAATATGTAAAACAAATTGTTTGGGATGTAGGATGTAGAGGGTATACTGAAATGAAACGACTAGCACTAGATAGGGAATCTTGGAGAGCTGCATCAAACCAGTCAAATGACTAAAGACAAAAAAAAATATCCTTTAACAATTTAGTTGTTTTTCGACAAACGGTTTTCTAGTTATATACATATCTAAAGAAATAACAATTTCAATTAGAAAAGGTCAAATTTAAAAATCAAATAGGTGGTATATTCCTTTTAAGCGAATAATCTAAAACAACCTTTATTAATACTTGGATGAAGTGTTATTTGTATAATTTCCTTTTGCGCTTCACCACTTTTTAGTCTGATTTTTTTTTTTGTATTTTTAGAGCTTACACTAAAATCGCAAAGAGAAGTACTAAAACATTTACAAATAAAAACATATTTTTTCTCTTTTCATACTGCTTCACAATTCATTAAAAAAACATCAACTATGAACATTTAGATATCTAATAAATAATAGGTATCGTAATTTCAAACGTATTACTAGAAGATTACAGTCAAGCGCATACAGTAAACAACAAACAAAAAACCTTTTTACCCCAGACGGCTCTAGAAGTAAGGTTTTATGATTACACCCTTGCAAATGG
Organism: Lycorma delicatula; assembly: GCF_047948215.1. Taxonomy (NCBI): domain Eukaryota; kingdom Metazoa; phylum Arthropoda; class Insecta; order Hemiptera; family Fulgoridae; genus Lycorma; species Lycorma delicatula. The sequence continues at coordinate 378,627,493 of NC_134455.1, read as the reverse complement.
AGAATGACAATAAATATCTTTATTTATTCGGTAAAATCAAATGATTCATATCAAATAACCAAGTAATATTAGATAAATAGAGATTCGGAAAATAAAATGGCGGATGGTTAACGAGTTATTTCTATCGTAAAAACTTTCAACTGCTCGAATGAGATTTTTAAGGGATACCTAACACGCATTTTAAGTGCAAAGAATGTTCCATAAGGACTGTTCGCAAATTGCGAGGAATTTTCATTTTGATGAAATGAATCTGACATTTCGCATATAATTTATACGTTTGGAGTAACGTATCTCTAAAATTTATAAATAGACCATTTAAAAATCCCGATGTAGTAAAGTTTAATCTCGAAATTTATTCGCCGTGCTTGAAAAAAAAAATCGATGCACCTATTCTAGTTGCATCGATATAAGACAAGGGATCTCCGTTGGTGTAATAAAATAGCATTTAATCGAAGCTATCACTGGTAGAAAAGGAAAGTTGATTGCCAACGCACCGAATAATCATATTTGTGCTTGAGAGTTACTGTACATGGTCCTCATTACCCGAAATATTTGGTCACAGATTTTCTTTAAAACGTGTTTATTAGTAATGGTTATACATCTTCCTAATCCCTTTACGAAATAGACTAGTAATTTTTATATTCGAAGCAAAAAATCCGTTATTTTAAAATTACCCGAATTTGGCAAGGATAAAAAGAAAGTGGTTGTTACTCAACAGTTAATCTAGCATATTTTTATTTTTTGTCTTTATTGTTTTTCTTGAGCGTAACAACTAAAACTGGGTTTTTTTTTGTCTTCAGTCATTTGACTGGTTTGATGTAGCTCTCCAAGATTCCCTATCTAGTGCTAGTCGTTTCATTTCAGTATACCCTATACATCCTACATCCCTAACAATTTGTTTTACATATTCCAAACGTGGCCTGCCTACACAATTCTTCCCTTCTACCTGTCCTTCCAATATTAAAGCGACTATTCCAGGCTGCCTTAGTATGTGGCCTATTCCAGTCTACGTTATCGAATGCCATTTTTAGGTCCATAAACGCCAAGTATGTCGGTTTGTTTTTCTTTAATCTTCCTTCTACTATTAATCTGAGGCCTAAAATTGCTTCCCTTGTCCCTATACTTTTCCTGAAACCAAATTGGTCCTCTCCTAACACTTCTTCCACTCTCCTCTCAATTCTTCTGTATAGAATTCTAGTTTTTTTGATGCAGGACTAGTTAAACTAATTGTTCGGTATTCTTCACATTTATCTGCCCCTGCTTTCTTTGGTATCATGACTATAACACTTTTTTTGAAATCTGACGGAAATTCCCCTTTTTCATAAATATTACACACCAGTTTGTATAATCTATCAATCGCTTCCTCACCTGCACTGCGCAGTAATTCTACAGGTATTCCGTCTATTCCAGGAGCCTTTCTGCCATTTAAATCTTTTAATGCTCTCTTAAAACTGGGTACATTATCTAATTTTACTTATGTTCTTTTGAAAAAAAAACTTCCTTAAATATTAGATTAATTTTTTAATGAATAGATGTAGAATATGTTAACAGAAATGTATATGGGAATTAATAAAAAAATCATCCTTGATTTCTTCTTTTTCTTCTTCTCATTATTATTATTATAAAGAGTTACTACTATTAATTTTCAAACTTACTGGGAAAAATTATTTAGTGACTAGTTCAAATAAGTAGATTAATTTGCTTAACTTCAATATCTTATGTTACAGTTGCAGCTGTAGTAATTATAAACGATATGTTATTACGCATTTTTGTTTAAAAGCGGTGTCTTTTAATTATAATCCCCTTGAACTACATATATCTTAATCTTTCATTTCTATGGAATGAATTTTTTTAAAGATTTAATTTAAGTGGTCAAAACTGCGACGTATAAAACTTAAACTAATGATTGTAATTATTAATTTCGCTGTTTTTTGTATATTTTATTATAAAAGTGTGTATGTGTGTGACCGTAATAATTGTTGGTGACCAAACACGAATCACAAGTCAATCCTGAAAAGACAGCTTTTTATTTTATAAAAAAAAAAAACAAATATCGCACGATAAGTTTACTGGAAAAATTTAAGAGGAATTAAATGTTTTCCTACCGTCCTCTTCACTGAGCAAAAGTAGACGGTAATTGTATAAGTATGCCAAGCCCACCGAAATGAAGGTTCGCTTTACCACTGAACCGTTCACTCTGTTCGTCAAAAAGGAATCGTTCTGTGCAGTGGACATAATCACTACTAGAGAAAACTAATCTGACCGGTACTTCTGGTATCTTAGGTGCTTTACATGTGTCACAATCATAAGTAAGACTGAGGTACACCGTAAAGCAACAGATTTATGTAATCCCTTTTTTTCTGTTATGTGATAATGCGTTTTATATACCACGAAGAGGTACACACTTTTGATTTAGTAGCACTCTTTCACCCCTCCCCCCCACCGATTCTATTGAAACTTCACAGACCTTTTTAGCGAAGGTTCTAAAAATGTTCTGTGAAAATTTCAACCTTCTAGGATTTATAGAAACGAAATGGCGGCTTTCAAATAAAAACATCAATTTCAGAAAAATCATATTTATTATTCATTTCAAAGTAACTGGAAAAAATTTATTAAAAACAGATAATAATTAGAACTAGAATAATTAAAAAGTTAGATAATTAGTCATGGTTATGACTAATTATTACCTTGTTTTATTCAATTTGAACAACTGTTTAAACATACATGATCTTTTCTTTTTCCTGTTTAGCCTCCGGTAACTACCGTTTAGATAATACTTCAGAGGATGATATGTATGAGTGTGAATGAAGTGTAGTCTTGTACATTCTCAGTTCGACCATACCTGAGATGTGTGGTTAATTGAAACCCAACCACCAAAGAACATCGGTATCCACGATCTAGTATTCAAGTCCGTGTAAAAATAGCTGGCTTTACTAGGACTTGAACGCTGGAACTCTCGACTTCCAAATCAACTGATTTGGGAAGACACGTTCGACACTACATACTTAACTCTAGTTAGTAACTTGAAAGAAGCTCAAGTAATTGAACTTATTATGGTAGATTTCAACCTTATCTTGCTGCTGCTTTCTTTGGTATGGTAAAAGTAATGCTTTTTATTAATATCTTTGAGTAATTCTACATTCTCATAAATTTTTCTTACGAATGTGTTCAGCTTATTACAGTTCTACTTCTCCTTTTAGAAATTGTTAAAAGGTCCTTTCTTTTTTCTTTTTCCTGTTAGCCTCCAGTAACTACCATTTAGATAATACTTCAGAGGATGAATGAGGATGATATGTATGAGTGTGAATGAAGTGTAGTCTTGTACAGTCTCGGTTCCACGATACCTGAGATGTGTGGTTAATTGAAACCCAACCACCACCAAAGAACACCGGTATCCACGATCTAGCATTCAAATCCGTGTAAAAATAACTGGCTTTACTAGGACTTGAACGCTGGAACTCTCGGCTTCCAAATCAGCTGATTTGGGAAGACGCGTTCACCACTAGACCAACCCGGTGGGTTAAACATATATCATCTGTTTTTAATCATTTTTACCACCTATTTTGTAATGAAAAAAAAGTGGCTTATCTGAAATTAATGTTTTTAGATAAATCTCGCCATTTTGTTTCTATAAATCCAAGAAGGTTGAAATTTTCACAGAACATTTTTAGAACCTTCGTTAAAAGGTCTGTGAAGTTTCAATAGAATCTGTGGGGGAATTCGTGAGACACACTGTGGGTGTGTTTAAGTCGGGGAGTGGGCGGGGGGGGGGGGGTATATATATGATTTATCGATATGTATTTTTTTTTTTAAAAGGAGATTATAAAACAATGCACTGCGCGATTATGATTTTTTTTCTTTATCGTGCAGTAGATAGTTTTTCTGGAGGTGTCGTTGTACAGCGCTCCAGGTAACTTAAGTAAACGACTTTTTTATCCAAAAATAATATTGTCTATTTATACGATTTGAAGAAAGTTTTAACTGATAAATAGTCATCAATACTACAAATGACATATATATATTACAATGACATATATACATACATATGCGCGCGCGTCTGTGTGAAAGATAAAGCCGGAAAATTTTCAGATATTCAAAGTTAAATCAAAATTTCAACAAAATTAATAGGAATAAAAATATAATACTTTCCCACTCCATAGAGCCTTACTTCCCGCATATTAGATGTCCCTTTGTATAATGTTTCCGAGTTTCCTCTTAACATTTTTAAACAAAAATAAAATAAATCTTTAATGTAATATTTTTATTTAAGATAATAATAATAATATTCACACAAAAATGTTGTGTTAACCATTACAAAAAAAAAAAAAAAACTAATTACATAAACTAAATTCACTTGAAAGTACAAAAACTATTATCAGAAATAGGATCTAAATAAAAATAAGTATTACTTACAATGTATACAAAAACCAAATGGGAGTAACAAGAAAACAGAAGATGAAAAATTTGAGCACGTAGAAAGGAATGACATAGGTATGTCATTTGGAATTCATAGCTGATTTGGAAGTCGAGAGTTCTAGCGTTCAAGTCCTAGTAAAGTCAGATATTTTTACACGGACTTGAATACTAGATCGTGGATACCGGTGTTCTTTTGGTGGTTGGGTTTCAATTAACCACACATCTCAGGAACGGTCGACCTGAGACTGTACAAGGCTACACTTCATTTACACTCATACACATCATCCTCTGAAGTATTATCTGAAAGGTAGTTACCGGAGCCTAAACAGGAAAAAGAAAAAAGACATAGGTATGTAGCCACCATCCTCGTTGCTTTTCAATTCCAAATAAAAGTAGCAATACGAGAGCTGAAGGAAAAATTATTAGTGTAATATATCTACTATAAGAGAAATAATGAAAATGTTCAGTTTATTTGATAATATTGTTCTTTAAGCAGAAATTAAATATCAGATACAGAAAAACGCTGAATGGTGTGAATTTATTGATAGTACAGGAATTATATTTGAAAATAAATGTTAAACAAAAATAATAAAATGCGGCAAAATTGAAGAATTAAATATTACGATAGGGGAATAAAATATGCCAAAATCGGGGATTTGTTAAATTAAAATAGACATCAAAAGCGGAATGGCACAAGCGAGAATTAAAAACTTTTTATGCGACAAAATAAATCTGTTAATATTAAACAAAAATCTAAGAATTAGTAAAAATTATTTTTTTTTATTGATCGCAATGCTTTATGTTAATGAAATGTGGATTAGGAATAACTCGAAAGGAAAAGAACAAATACCTTGAAAATGCGTGCTACGAAGATACGTTGAAAATTATAAGGGTCGTTAAGATTAGAAATGAAGAAAACTTAAAACGCAGAACAGGAAACAAATTATGTACAAATCTAAATTTCGAGATGAACGACGTCGATTGGGCACAATTAAGACACACAATTTCATAGAGGAACGTGTAAAATGTATAACCTGTAGAGGAAAGGAACGATTGAAATATATCAAACAGATAACTCAAAAAGTAGCATATAGGAAATATCTCATCAACACAAAAAATTAGAACCGATTAAACTTTTCTCAATTCCTTGTTAAATTTTGACGTTTTTTGGCATAACGGTATTCCAGAAATCCACAAATCTTTAAGCAGCAGCTAACAACTATTAAGCAAAGAATGGTATTTTCTGTACGTTTTCACTAGATTTAAAGTCATTTATCATAAAATTTTACTCTTAATAAAAAATTTGTACTTAAAAGGATATTTATGCGATATTAAAAAATAAATTACTGTGAACATATTTTATTTTTACAAGTTTGTTACAGGCGTTTTTTGAAATAAATAAATCTTACAAAAATATATAAGACTGTAAGATTGAATAGACTAAATGAACTAACTGAACTTCAGATTTGTAAAATTTACATAAATAAGTAAAATAGTGAGATAAATAAATAAACGTTCGCACTTGAACGTCAGTAAAAAACATTTTATCATCAAAACGTCCCGTTTCCGGTCGATTGAAATTTGCTTGTAAATACATGAACATTAAAATATAAATGATTACAACAGCTACAGAACAGCTCGGTTTTAACACACGCATTTTACATCTATGTACGTAGTTAAAACGAGCAGAAATTTACGTAACCTAAAATTAATTATTAACAAAATAATTTATATTCTAAATAGGTATGAGTAATAAAAATTATGAAATGCAGTATTATGTTGGAACAAAGCTTCTACAAAACAAAATTCAGATTTCTTTGTAACAATAATTTTTACTATTTATTTGAACTTCAATTTTTATTTCTAACTTACAAAACATGACGTGCTTCAAAAGCTATAGTCAACTACTGATGGTCTATTTAACTGAAATCCAATGATAAAAAATCTCTTGACATAACTATTCATAACCATTAAAAATAGAATAAAATGTTAAAGGATGAATTATCTATTGGGTAATCGCTAAGACAAAACAAAAATGATGATATAAGGATTGGTGGAGGAGGAACATGTGTTCGGTCTATTAAAAAGCGATGGCGGCCAAATTTCCTCTTTCAGGTAACGTCTAAGAAAGTTATCAATAGCCATTTATTAACAAATAATTCTTCGTCGACAAATATGTCAAGGTTAAACAAGACTTCCCTTTGTCAACAGTTACAGCCCGATGATAAGCAGTGCGAGACATTATGATATAAAACGTATACGCATAAATATCTCGAAAATTCAAGAAAATTTGTTGAAAAACACCGCTTTTATGATATACGTTAATGTGTTTAACTTTAAAATATTTTGGAAAGCTTGACTGTAGTACACGCATCAATTTAAGATAAAATAAAACAAACTCGCTTAATTCAGAAAGCCTTTGTTAGCAATTCCTTACGTTGTTTCTCAGACTGCGGTTTCAATTGATTTTACTAATCCAAACAATTAAAATTGATTTAACGAATTCGTACTAGTCTTATAGCATCACGCCAACAATTTATTACGATATTTATAAGAAATAACCTCAGTAATCACAACGTAATACTTTCAATCAATTAAATGTACATGCAAACAGCCCACACAACAAAAACGTATAAATTATTCTTTTATTGAACAAAAATAAAACTGACTCGGGTAAGTACAGAACGCGGTAATCCAATTCGAATTAGGTTATTCAACTCACCATCTTTTATCGCTACACGAAACAAAAATTACAACAAAATTCTTAGAATTTCAGAAACCATTAAATATATATACGCATTATAATCGAGCTTTTCTTTAATTTTTTACACAGTTTTTAGCATACAACTCTTATAATTTTAATATATGTATTTACTCAACATACTTGGCGTTTATAGACCTAGAAAAGGCATTCGATAACGTAGACTGGAATAAAATGATCAGCATTTAAAAAAAATTAGGGTTCAAATACAGAGATAGAAGAACAATTGCTAATATGTACAGGAACCAAACAGCAACAGTAACAATTGAAGAACATAATAAGAAAGGGAGTCCGACAAGGATGTTCCCTATCTCCGTTACTTTTTAATCTTTACATGGAACTAGCAGTTAATGAAGTTAAAGAACAATTTAGATTCGGAGTAACAATACAAGGTGAAAAGATACAGATGCTACGCTTTGCTGATGATATAGTAATTCTAGCCGAGCGTAAAAAGGATTTAGAAGAAACAATGAACGGCATAGATAAAGTCCTACGCAAGAACTATCGCATGAAAATAAACAAGAAGAAAATTTCGATATTTAAAAAGATCTTTCATTATTATAAAGTCAATACGCCCAATTATTTTTTATTATTTAAAACAATAATATGAAGCGTTTAAAACTGAAAAAAAGATTTCGCAGTATTTTTAAAGAATCACATACACCGGAACCTAAATACCACAAAACTATTGATATGGATGTTATCGAATATAACTTTCCTCTGCATCATCTCGACAACACCCATCAAAGAAGCACCGAACAGTGTCTTTCTTTTTTCTCCATCGTAATAAATGCAGAAATATTTCCTCTTTTCTCATTTTTTCAAATATTAAAAATATAACCTCCCACGTTTCGCAGTTTCTTAATAGAGGTTGTATCTTGCATGTAATAACAACGACCACAGTGGTTGAATACAAAGCGCAGAGAAGCTAAATTAAAAAAAAAAGCCATCAGAATTGCATTACGATCAGCCAGGCGATAATAAAATTTGTAAAGGACATTTCCATATCTAAATTGTTAAAGAACAATTTAGATTCGGAGTAACAGTACAAGGTGAAAAGATAAAGATGCTACGATTTGCTGATGATATAGTAATTCTAGCCGAGAATAAAAAGGATTTAGAAGAAACAATGAACGGCATAGATGAAGTCCTACGCAAGAACTATCGCATGAAAATAAACAAGAAGAAAACAAAAGTAATGAAATGTAGTAGAAATAACAAAGATGGACCACTGAATGTGAAAATAGGAGGAGAAAAGATTATGGAGGTAGAAGAATTTTGTTATTTGGGAAGTAAAATTACTAAAGATGGACGAAGCAGGAGCGATATAAAATGCCGAATAGCACAAGCGAAACGAGCCTTCAGTAAGAAATATAATTTGTTTACATCAAAAATTAATTTAAATGTCAGGAAAAGATTTTTGAAAGTATATGTTTGGAGTGTCGCTTTATATGGAAGTGAAACTTGGACGATCGGAGTATCTGAGAAGAAAAGATTAGAAGCTTTTGAAATGTGGTGCTACAGGAGAATGTTAAAATAACAAATGAAGAAGAGGTGTTGCGGCAAATAGATGAAGAAAGAAGCATTCGGAAAAATATAGTTAAAAGAAGAGACAGACTTATAGGCCACATACTAAGGCATCCTGGAATAGTCGCTTTAATATTGGAAGGACAGGTAGAAGGAAGAAATTGTGCAGGCAGGCCACGTTTGGAATATGTAAAACAAATTGTTAGGGATGTAGGATGTAGAGGGTATACTGAAATGAAACGACTAGCACTAGGTAGGGAATCTTGGAGAGATGCATCAAACCAGTCAAATGACAGAAGACAAAAAAAAAATTTCCATATTAATGACAATGTTTTCACTACTTGAGTTTGCCTTAAAATATATAACTGATTTACAACTATTTTGCATTCTAGAATTTTCTACGTGTATCTTGGAAACAAGATGCTGTCTGCTTTCATCTCGACCTCCATGCTCTGCAGAAAAATCGAATTCATAAAACGAACAAAATGGGAAATTATGCGACCTGCTTTCCGAAATAAAGCATGACCATTCTTCTGTAAATTCCGTTCCATATTTTTAACACATTTTACGTTCCTAGATACGTATCGCTTCAATCTCAAATACTTTATCGGTTTTTGAACTTTCACAAAGAAAACGTTTCATCTTTTACTGTAAAAATGATAGATTATTAACACCTTCGAAAAACAAAAATTCAATCTAGCTAATACTATTGTAAAATTATACATATAATACTACGTTTATAAAAACCTGCGACGAATTATAAAACTTACGTATCAGAGAAAGCGAGAGCGAGAGTGAGAGAAGACGCTCGTCGTATCCATATTCTCAATGGCGGACTGTACAGTCTTCAATTTTGGTTAAGATCATTTTGTACAAACCACCATTTTGCAATCGGGGATTCTCTCCAACCGTCTTTCGACAAGCGGTCTAAATCGTTCAACCTCAAGATCGAAATGTACGTTTGTCAAACAAAAATAATTGGTTGAAATTTTTGTAATTTCATTAATCTTTCAAATAGTTTATTACGAACATTAACGAAACTGCGATCTGTAATAAAATTAAAGCATCTGTAGCTTCTTAATTTATATAAATCGACGACATTAAGAACTGAATCTCTGAAACCGGAATAGATTTTTAACAAGTCAACACGATTAGAGTAAATTAAATCAAATTATACTTCCACCGTAGAAAAATGTATTTCTGGCGCAGATTCACCGGTTGTCGGAGAGAAAACTACAACTACTCTTTTTAAACTCTGGATTATTCAAAGAAACTTTGAAAGCAGTTAAACGGATTGTATTATTTAGCATTAAAAGTTCATATACGTAAAGGTATTCGTTTTTCAGAACGCGCTATGGATATTTTAGTTTTTCTTTTTTAAAAAATCCTGCATAATTAAAATTAAACTTATTAGAGAAGAATCAAAGTTAAGTCAAGCATTTCTAGAGTACCACAAGCATTTCGTAATATAAAAAACCCAACATAAAACGCACTGCTTTAATGTACTAAAGATTTAAATACTGCAACAGAACATTTTTATTCATTCTATCTGGTTTTTCTACTCCTACTTTATATACGTGAATTGCATACTAATAACGTCTATGAAATACACAAAGAAAACGTTTCATATCCTTTATTGTTGAAACGACAGATAACACATTCGAAAAACATAGTTCAATCTAACTAATAATGTTGTATAATATACGCATAATACACAGATTATAAAAAACTGAAACGCACTATGAAACTCGCTATATGATTAGTAACATGATAGCATTATTATCGATAATATCATGATACTAAGAATATGTTAGTATTATCTCTTTAAATAAATTTAATATACATAGATATAGCGTATTAAAATTACGATGAAGTACTGTTAGCCAGTTAAAAAATAAATGATGTTTCGTTAAAGCAAAAAGAGCATTAGAAATCTGGAGAAAAATCTTTGAAATGGAGCAAATGGATGCCAAAATGCAAGTGTTGAATAAAGCTGTATTTAACTCATAAATAGAACTGATCCTGCTTAGTTTTGTGTTTTTAATTTAATTCATTATAAATAACAAATGCCTTGCCTGTTAAATATGTTTGGAGTGTTTGTGTATTTTGTAAGACAATTTTCATTCAAATTTAATAGATACGCTGTAAAACATACTTGATTAATTTATAAGTAGTGCACTGAATTACATATTGTAATGATGGCACTGGTGTTCACATATGATGAGCGAGTGGAAACGAATCTGAAATTGCCGATCGGTAATGGAAGGATTTCACATACCTCTAGCATTTAACACACGGTTTTATTTATGATTAACTCTAGAACTGGTTTTTGTTTTTATCTGTAGTACCTCTATAGCGGCGCAATGAACCTCAGTCCCATTCATCTTCGATTTTAAGCGTGCTCCTAGCCTTCTCCGTTAAGTGTTATCGACTGGTGTCAGTCTCAGTCCCCTTCCTTTAGCTATAGTAACTATTGTCAATAAGTCTTTATAACAAACTATTTTTAGATAATAAAATAACATCGACTTTCTTTCTATTTATTACAAGATATCAGGGATGAACTACTCGGAATTGAAGAAGGTGTACGTTAATAACAACAGAACTGCATTATTTAACTTATCACACCTTAAAAAAAAATAGCAAGCGGTAATTCTGATTAATAGAAGATAACACAACAGGCAACGTAAAATGAAATCGCTAAGTACATTCAACTACTACACGGGGTTGTTCTAATTTTAATGTCATTCAATCACGGAGCGATTCCCATGCACATTACTCGATAAGGATGTACAATATAAACAGGGAGGATGCACACTACAAAATTACATCTGGGTTAACAGCTTTTACACACGCTAAGGAGCCAACTGTAATCTCTTTTGTTGGTAATTCTAACTATATTTTATAAATTATTAAATGTATGCGATAAAAAATAAAAAATCTCCAATATAAATACGATGAAATCATTCAAAGATATAAAAAAAAACCAGGCGTTTTACAATCAAAAAATAAAATAAATAAAAGTAAATATTTGTTAAAAAAAAAAAAAAAAAACACTACGATAGTTAGAATATTTAAAAATACAAAAAATAAAAATTTTGTTAATAAGAACGGTTAGTGCCGAACGAAATATTTTCAAGGAAAGGACAACAACACGCAAGTGTTAACAACAACACTCTCACCTGATGATTTGTGATTGGCTGCTAGTTACTACGGAAGGTCGACGAACGGGCGGTTCCATCGAATGAGACCTTCTGGCCACAGCTAATGCACGTGCCAGACCCCCGAGGCTACGAAAAATCAAAATCCTCATCAATAAAGAAAAAGTATTCAGTTAATCTTATCATTATTTAATAGAAACCAACGAAGAATCAGCGTTAGTAAAAAAATACACGCTGATAATATCATAGCAAATAATACTCTAAAGGATGAATGAAATAATGTATATCCCGGCCTCGAACCTTTTGCCGATTATCTACTAGTATTATTACTAAGAAAAACTTCAAGTGAAAATTCCGAAAATTTTCTCATTGCTCCATATTTATTAATATACTTTTTTTTCAAAGGAAAGTAAATGCGCAAACCAATTAGCAATTATATTGGTCTAGCCATCCGTTAAAATTATTTTCGAGAAATATAAAATAATCCTAGTGGGGCGCGGAAAGTGACAACTTTTTGGTACTGCCAGCCGTAATTTAAATTGACAAGACATGACAGCATCGTCCCAGACAATGCCGTTTAAATACAATGAAGTTTTAGTCGGGAGTGCATCGAGGGTTTATAAATTGGTTAAAACACATTATAAAAACGTTGCCTATAATGAAGTTGCCTGACCACAATTTGTCGCCACTTTTAACTTCGGCATCACGATCCGGTTCCATCAGCTAACAACGTAATGAACGTGGGTTAAAAGCTGTGAGGTCAATTGTGAGTAAGAAGCATCCATGCCAGAAAAAAAAAATTGGAAGCTAGAAACTGTAAAAAACAGTATCATATATGCAGGACAGTATGCTGTCATTGGGCATGTCACGAGCCTTATGGGCAAATTACTGACCTTAGATTTAAACTTCCACTCGTTAAAAGTCCAGAATTTGAAAGGGTGATTTTAAAGGCAGTTATCTTTGGGATAAAAACCGGAGTCGTTTTTATCAAAACGTGACGAAAACAAAAGAATTCCTAAAAAAAAACGTTTGCTGTTTGAAGCTGCCCACTTTTATGTACGTAGTTATGTTAAGAAACCGAAACATCGGTTACTGGGCTGGATTTTACCTCAGCGACGGTTACGCAGTGAAGAAATGACATTGTGCTGTTCAGCATCGCTCATTGTTGTGCAATCACTCGTTTTTTTTTTTTTATGACGATGATCACGCATGATTTGAAAACGGTATAAAAAATGTTTCTAAGCGATTAATTGAACAATTCTTCAGGGAATAACACTGGTTGCAGCAGGAGGGAGCTACAGTCCACTATGCGACAATATCGATTTTTATTTGTTTGAGAGTTTGTGGAAATCCTATCGTATCCCGAATAGACGATACGGTTGGCCAACGAGATAACCAGATCTTACGGAATACGATTTTTTTTTTCATGAAGACACGCTCGTCACAATTGTGTCATCTTTTCATGTAACATAAATGAACTGGAGACTAGGATCGGTGCAAGGATTGAAGCGATCTCCTTTTAGATGTCGCAGAAAAGTTACTTAAAAAGATATATACGTAAAAGATATTTATCTTTAAGAAATAATCTTTAATTTAAAATGTACGATGAATGGCGTAACCCTAGCCTTCTGGCAGCAACATAAGTGGTACGTTAAAATTTCATTGTATATTCAGTTCGTCCATTACAGAGCCATTCTGTACAAGAAAGGCATTCTCTATTTCTCTATTTTTATTAGTATTGGTATCGCCGTATTAACAACTTTTACGCCCTCTTATCATTGGGACACCTGACGGTATCAATTTTGACGAGACCGTCAAACTTCGTCATAAAGGAAATGCCGGTTTCCTTGAAGTTTTAGCATCTATAGGGCAGTTTCCTTGAAATCTCTGGCATCCGAAAGAGAAGAGCAGTCACACATCACATATTGAAACACTCTTTCACAGGCAAAAGGCTCATCAGCCGTTAAGCCAAAGCTATTCAAATACTGTGCAAAATTTCTATGACAGTGCCTGAGCAACCTTCGTTCTTACAGACTTAGAGGCACACGATTCCCCAAATCTGGTATGAGTTCATACACAGATCTTCCTATAAGTTAAAAATTCCTCCCACGTTCTACCATTTATGTATAAATCAAGAGCTTGAACCTTTCTCTTTAGGGAAGTGTAAGGCAATCTAAATAAATTTGGAACATCCATGGAATCAGCTATACCTTCTCCTGGAGTATTTCATCGATCAATGGACACCACCACAACCTATCAGTTTCGTATTTTCATAATTAATTCTGTTGAGAAAGTTTTTCCCAAAATGGTAATCCTCGAAGGAATAAGTCTTATATATACCGAAGCACGCAATAATAGCTCCTGCGCAAGTTTAAAAAAGGAGGCTTCAGTTCTAATCCAACCTATAAAAGCAGACCGCGGCTGACTACAGACGTGTAATTTCGAAAACACCTTTATAACCTATCTTTCAGTTACCTTTCGGGTTTGGTTGTCTTCCAAAGCCTACTATTATATCTTAAACCTGTGCATTATCATAACAGCATTAGCCGCTACCTGCCTGGCATACCTTTGGAGATGTTGCCCGCCGGAGATCATGAAGAGGTACTCCACTTAGCACCACCAGAGACATTAGCGAAATTTCCTCCAGAACTAATGGATTCTCTAAGTTCTCATAATTCATTCGGTACGAGGTGAAAAGATTTTATTCCTTTAAAATACCTGTTGATAAGATGAATATACTATAACAATCGCGTAATAACAGATTATCCACCTGTTTTTTTTTAGCTGCTGCTCGTACATCAAACCGTACCCTAATAATTTTTTTGCGAAATGTATTGTAAAATCACTCTCAATGACGCAGAGTGTTCAATCTCATTTTTTATTTACAGATATCACTACATCCACGGTGAAATAAGGGTGATTTTCTTTAATGAACGTAGTTTTTTATTCAGATTGTCTTACCTATAATAATTTTCGGAAAAAATAAGTTACTGCGACTGAGAGAGGATAATGAGAAAAAATTTCATTATTACGCAGTTAGATGGACATGTTTTTTTATAGATTTTTGTGCGTTTCATACGGTGTAAAATCGATTTAAATTAAAGTGCAATAAATAAGGAAACTTTTATTTGGTTTTTTAAAGGATTTTTAAAGGAAAAATGCATTAGCAAAATAAAATTAGAAAAGATGAAATAAAAATTTAAAAAAAATAAAACACAAATCAGTTTGTTACGTTTGTTATGAAGCAAGTACCAACCATAACTCTTCGACAAAGAAATAACGCGACTATTTATTTCAATACAAAAAAGCCTTACACAATGGTCTGCTCCAAAAAAGAACAATACAAATATTTTTTCTTTAATCTTACAGAACGAATAAGTTTTAATCCTACTATCAGCTTAGGTCACAATAAACAATAGTTTTAATGGGACTTCGTTGACGTCTTGATAAAAAGACCCTCTTTAAAAATAATTTTTTGTAAGATTTACGAGGGTTATTTTTTTCAAGGTCCGATCCGTTACGAAATGAAAACCACAGTGAAAATAAAAAATGTTTTATTTGTAACAAGTACTTACATAGTTACGCTATTTCTCTACATAGTCGCCACTCCGACTTAAGACATTTGTCGTAGCGTGGTACCAACTTTCCAATACCCTAGTCATAGAACGGAACCGCCTGTGTTTTCAGCTATGTTTCTACGCCGGTCTGCAGCTCGATGTCTGTGCCAAAATGTTGTCCTCCTAGCCAGCGTTTCATGTGAGCAAAGAGGTAAAAATCGGATTGAGCCAAGTTCGGCCTGTATGGTGGGTGATCAAACACTTCCCGACGAAAACGCTGCAGGAACTTCTTTGTTACAGCTGCAGTCCAAGGATTGCCGAGGCCGAGCATTGTCATGGAGAAAGACAATGCCTGATGACAACATTCCTCTCCGCTTATTCTGAATTGCCCTTCGTAGACGTTGCAGAGTCACGCAGTATAAGGCTGGAGTGATGGTCGTGCCACGTTCCATGAATTCCACCAAGAGAACTCCACTCCGGTCCCAGAACACAGTACCCATACACTTTCTAGAAGAAGGTTCGCTTGAACTTCTTTGGTTTATTGGGAGAATGAGAATGCATCCACTGTTTGGATTGTTCTTTTGTTTCTTCAGTTTCGAAATGGACCCATGTCTCGTACCCTGTGACAATTTTGTTCAAAAAATCTTCTTCATTGTGGTAGCGCTGGAGAAACGTTAGGGAGGAGGCGTCCATTCTTATTGTTTTGTGATGGTCGGACAGCATCTTGGGAACCCATCTCGCACACAGTTTGCGGTACTGAAGTGTCTCACTCACAACGGTCTAGAGAGCTGACCTTGAGATTTCAGGAACGAATCACTCAATACAGAAATTGTGAACCGATTTTCTCGAATCGCCTCATCCACTCGCTCAGCGAGATCATCGGTTGACACTCGCTTCCTTCCCTGACCGCCTGCATCATGAACATCTCTGTACGTCCTGCTTTAAAGTTCCTGCACCATTGTCGCACTTTGCTGTCAGTCATTGAAGTTTCACCGTACACATTACTTATTCGTTGATGAATTTCAGCTGCATTACAGCCTCAGCCTGAAGAAATCGAATTACCGCACGCATTTCACACATAGCGGGAGATATTATTGTTGTAGACATGTTTACGTGCTACCTGCGTGTTCAGAATTAAACGAAGTGACGCGGGGTGATTGAAGGCCATACTAGAGACGCTGCGCAACACATATGAGCAAAAGTTCATCCGATTTTTGCGCGGGTTTTTATTTTGTGACCGATCGGATCTTGAAAAATAACCCTCGTATATCAGGATGGGTATTATTAGCAAACGAAGTTTTTAAATAAACAGAATTTTATTTTTGCAAGATTTTTTTATAAGTGTGCTTTGCTTTCAGCTGAAAATTTGATGATGTGAAATATTTATTTTATCAATATAAATCAACATATTTCAACTAATAAAAATTACGAAGAAATTTTTGAATATTTACAAGGTTATGTAATTTTTGTATTTAAAATTTGTTAAATGCATTAAAGCCGTTTAAAACAAATAGTTAAGTTATTCTACGTCTTTATAAGATTTTGTCGGTTTCATACTTATTAATATAAATTATTGTTCCGTAATATAAATTATTAATATTTTATTTTCCGTATTCAATGTTTTATTTTCTGTTCCGGTGAAATTTAATTATTGCGTTCTTCCAAAACGTCCTGGTTTCAAAAGAAGCCTAGTCCTTCCGAGATTGAATTCGCTTATTCTAATTCCATACATATGATTAGTACTTGACTCGAACGGTTTAATTGTAATAAATAACCTGAAATAGAGCGTTACCTTACTACTGGAGGTAAAAAAAAAAAAAGAACACCTTTGGCTATATTCAACAATCCCATATTTTATGTCTTCTCTTGTGACCCGCACTGTACGTTAAACCGAAAAACATGTTATTTTTTACCCCCAATTCTTGTGTTTTACGTCAGATATCTTTAACACTAATGGAGGTACAGTTCTGGGACCCATCTTTTTGATATTTTTTGGTCAAACGATTTTTTTTTCGATAACGTAGACTGGAATAAAAAGTTCAGCATTTTAAAAAAGTTAGGGTTCAAATACAGAGATAGAAGAACAATTGCTAACATGTACAGGAACCAAACAACAACAGCAGCAATTGAAGAACATAAGAAAGAAGCCGTAAGAAGAAAGGGAGTCCGACAAGGATGTTCCCTTTCCCCGTTACTTTTTAATCTTTACATGGATCTAGCAGTTAATGATGTTAAAGAACAATTTAGATTCGGAGTAACAGTACAAGGTAAAAAAATAAAGATGCTACGATTTGCTGATGATATAGTAATTCTAGCCGAGAGTAAAAAGGATTTAGAAGAAACAATGAACGGCATAGATGAAGTCTTACGCAAGAACTATCGCATGAAAATAAACAAGAACAAAACAAAAGTAATGAAATGTAGTGGAAATAACAAAGATAGACCACTGAATGTGAAAATGGGAGGAGAAAAGATTATGGAGGTAGAAGAATTTTGTTATTTGGGAAGTAGAATTACTAAAGATGGAAGAAGCAGGAGCGATATAAAATGCCGAATAGCACAAGCGAAACGAGCCTTCAGTAAGAAATATAATTTGTTTACATCAAAAATTAATTTAAATTTCAGGAAAAGATTTTTGAAAGTATATGTTTGGAGTGTCGCTTTATATGGAAGTGAAACTTGGACGATCGGAGTATCTGAGAAGAAAAGATTAGAAGCTTTTGAAATGCGGTGCTATAGGAGAATGTTAAAAATTAGACGGGTGGATAAAGTGACAAATGAAGAGGTGTTGCGGCAAATAGATGAAGAAAGAAGCGTTTGGAAGAATATAGTTAAAAGAAGAGACAGACTTATAGACCATATATTATGGCATCCTGGAATAGTCGCTTTAATATTGGAAGGACAGGTAGAAGGAAAAAATTGTGTAGGCAGGCAACGTTTGGAATATGTAAAACAAATTGTTAGGGATGTAGGATGTAGAGGGTATACTGAAATGAAACGACTAGCACTAGATAGGGAATCTTGGAGAGCTGCATCAAACCAGTCAAATGACTGAAGACAAAAAAAAAATTGGTCAATAGTCATAAATAACTAAATTCGCTCCTTAATTTACCTTCCCAGAATTTCAGGAAGTCTTATTTTCACCAGGGGGAACCGAAAACCGGGCGAAATCTTTCGCTAGCCGTAACTAGCTAACGAAGCGTTTTCGGGCCTATATTCCTATGAACCCTTTTCCTATTTTTAGCTATAGAATCAGCTCCCAAGTGATTGCCGTAGTTTTGAATCACGTAGTTTTATTTTTTTAAATGGTAACATTACTTTTATCAAAATATTTTTAACAACAATTTTCATTATCATTAATGAGATCATTTTTAACTTTTATTTTGTTTAGCTAAGCGTATAACGTAATACAAAACAAAAATATCTAGCCAACGAAGACAAAACGGAATTGTTAGTCGTAACTTGCTAGGAATAATTACAATTCATAAATACGAAACCTATATTTGTCATAACTATATCGATGACTAATGTGGTAAAGCAGCGTACAAGGTAAACTATATGCTTCAAAAGGAAAACAGTGAATGATAAAAATTAAATAGAAATCAATTATTTTATCACGATCTAATTGTGAAATTATTTTTATTGATCGCCTCATCGTATTCTAAATTAAAAAACAGTTTTTAAAATTCTGGAAATTGCCTTTAAGCTTGTTAGGAAAAACCAATAAACCTAGGCAAATTTTTATTATTTACCAGATTTAGTCATTTTTCTATTTATGAAATATATAATTCAATAAAGCTGGTGAGCAGAAAGTTGACATAATTTTTATAGAGGGGATTTTTTTTACGAATAACTGTTTAGATTAACAATCACCAAAAAATTAAAAAAAGAATCGTTGAAAGTAGAATAATGAAACGAATATTCACGTAATAGGTTCCCACCAAGTAAACTCTTTCTCATCCACCTGATACAAGACTACCACAAATTAATTTTCAAATTCAGCGAGTTGAAATTTCGCAACATATTTTATTTCAATAATTACTCTGTTCTCAAGTTTCTATTAAAAAAAAGAACCTTACTCCATAAAAAAGATTAATTGTATCACTTTATATATTCTGAAAAAATTACGTTTTAGTATTGAAATTCGGCAAAGGTAACTCCCAACATTCTATTACAAAACGTTTCATATATTTATTTTCCACTCGAAGAAATTAAGTGAATTAAAAGCAACGTTAAAAAGTCCGATGGTCAAATCCAATATTTCGATCATTTTTTTCAAACATTTAAAGATGGCAGTTTTGGCACTGAAGATTTTATTTACTAATATATATTTTTTTTTTGCCTTCAGTCATTTGACTGGTTTGAAGCAGCTCTCCAAGATTCCCTATCTAGTGCTAGTCATTTCATTTCAGTATACCCTCTACATCCTACATCCCTAACAATTCAGTTAATAACAATTTCAGTTAATAACTGCACGTTTCAAAAGTTAAACATACAGTTATAGGAACAATTAAAAAGGAATATCAAGGAAGACAGATCAGCGCGAATAAGGTGTCAAACATATTCAACAATCCTGCATTAGGAACCCTAATGCAAGACTGACATTAATCACTCGTTTTAGTTTGAAAATGATATTCCTTATTCCACTCTAAATGACGTTATAAAATATTAATATTAACATCAATCCTTCATTTTGCCCATTCCACTCTCTTAATATAATCTGTTATCGGTGAAAGCAGATAATTTATAGAAAAAAAGACGTTCAACTCCGTTGCTGAAGTTAAATTTTGACCGGTGGTTAACAAATGAATAATTAAATGATAAAAAACACCATTAACTACCCACTGCACTAACTACTGTACAGCGCAAAAAAAAATGTAGCAGACTTTACGAACCGTCTTACAACTGTAGCGTCCGATGATCGCAAAACCTACGAGTCGACCGTGCTATCGATTGACACATCGCACGATTCCGAATTTACATCAAACCGTATTTGTCTATTAAATTTCCTGCCGTTCTTTAATTCTCAGAATCAATAAACACATGTCATGACGTTATTAGTAAGAAATTCATTTTACCGTAACGGAATAAACCTTTCGAAACTACGCAGTTGAAAAATATAATTGATGCATTTTACGCCACCTAATGGTAAAACAATTTATTTCTGGTACACTTCCGTACTACAGCACATACGTAGACTGAGATAATAGTAGATTAATACAGAGGCAAACCTGTATCGCTTTGTCTGTAAAATATATAAAGAAAATACGTATAAGTCAATTATGGAAAGCAGCATAATATACGGGGTTCAAATACGGCCAATGCGTGAACAGATGTATAGATCAGTCTTAACAGAAATGATGTAGCGACATAGTTGTCAACTCACCTCATTGGATCATATGAGAAACGAAAATATTAGACAACTAATAGGGGTCGACATTTTAGTAACAGATATCTGCGTAGTAGTTATTGCGGTACGGCCGCATGCGACGGATGGAAGATGGAATTGCCGAGGGTACGGTAGTGGCAACTAAAAAATCGAACGGGTAAAGGGGGGCTGAGAGCCGGGGAATGAACGAATACACGGTTCACGATAATACAGGATGGATGATGGCCGTAAAGGCTATAAAATTCCACTAATTAAAACCAAATTGATATTTGTTAATAATAAAAAAAAAGTGAACGTGCGAAAATAAAATATTGTAAAAGAAACTACAGTAATTATACTGTCGGTCTTATCGCAAGGCAGTAAGACAAACAAGGTGTGTTATTGCGGAGTCCACAATAGTAATTTTAAAACCTTTGTTATTACATCGCGTTTGTTATTACTTTCCTCTCTGTACATTAAACGATTTTTTTGTTCAAATACGTTTTAAAAATAAATCTTTCCACCATCGTAACAGATGATAACTTTTAACGACTACACGTTTTATTATTCAGGTTATTAAAGCGAAAATAACATTAAATTAAAATTTAAATAACTGTTCTCGACTGTGAAGTAAATATTATTTAAAGAAAAAAAGGTACAAATTGGGTGAGACGATAAAAGATTAGATAAGGCAGTTTTTTAGCGCATTACACACAGACACACACACATATCTATATAAATAAAAATGTAAACGTTCGTTTGTTCAAAATCTTAAATCGCCGAAAGTTCTTCAACGATTGCTTTGAAATTTTGACACAACGTTGCATTCGAATACGCGCGCGTTTTTATAAACTTACCATTTATATACCTAAGATGTCACAACTGTGACAGGTAAAAACAAGTTTTTTTTTTTTAAAACAGCGCAATCAGCTGGACGTATAAGCAACACCCACTATACTAAATATTTTACTATTCCATTTCAATGTTACCGATATGTGCGTCCGTTATAAACTAAAAAACTACTGAACCGATTTAAGCGCGGGGAAAAAGGGAAAAATCGGAAAGTGTAAAACGGAAGAAGGTAAAAAAGGGAGGAAGGGGAAAATTGGAAAAAGAAAAACTGGTTAAGGAAATGGAAAGGGTTAAGGAGGAAAGATTAAGGGAAATAGAAATGAATGGGTGAAAGAAAGGGAAATGAATAAAGGAAAATGGGGGAAAGGGAAAATGAGTATAGTAAAAATGAAAATGGGAATAGGAAGGGGATAAAGGGAAAGGTTAAATTTTATAAAGTTCTGTAATGTTCATTTTTTTAATGTTTTATCCAACTTTCAAATGTGTTCATTTTTTTAATCTATATATATATATACTCAAATCTAGTAATAGCGAAGCATTACCAGGTCTGCTAGTATATATATATATATATACTAGCAGACCTGTGTGTGTTTATTAGTATATATTATATTTATTAGTATATATATATATATATATATATATATATATATATATATATATACTAATAAATATAATATATACTAATATATATATATATATATATAATAAATATTAAATATTATATATAATATTATATATATATATATATATATATATATATATACTAGCAGACCTTGTGTGTTTATTTACGTTTTCAAGCAGCTGAGTTTAAAGTCAAAATTGTTAGTAGTTTTTTGAATCTAGAGGAATAAAATAAAAATATTTTAGATATTTTATGGTTGTTATGAACTGGATTTCGACCATTAACTCTTTGGCAAAGAAATAACGTGACTAGTTATTTATTTTAATATAAATAAATTGAATCAAATTTGGCTGTTATAATGATTTGTATATGATACGTGCTCCACACAAAAAAAGAGGTATAAATATTTTTAACAAAATTTAGGAAAAGAGATTTCCTAAACACCAACCTTGATTATGATGAAATTCATTAAGCTTCAAACCGATTTTTATCGACAAAAATATAATATGACGGGTATAAAATCCATATTTTAGCTAAAATAGGGCTATAGTTATTCAAGAACAAATTACATGCGATTCGTTATTTTTTGTTAACATAAAAGACTGTTTTTTCTTATTACCGGCTCATAACGATTTGATGGAATAATTGACAACATTATTTATCACTGCACCCTTTCTAAATTACGCGGTATCCCTTTTTATATTGAACGGGTATTATCAGGTTTTAACCAGATTTTTCTACTTAATCTTGATCGTTAAAAACTTTATTGCAAATATTAAGCGATAGGAGTGATTTAGTCAATTGGTAAACCACTTGTTTATTTCTTAAACGTTTTGACACAACTGTACTAATAACCTGAGAATTTATGGTTTTTAACCTTCATCAAATCTGTTGTTATTATTATAATAAGCATTTAAGTTTCGTCAAATCTTAATCTATAATTCTTATTCGTACTGAAATAAAAATAAATTTTACTTTTCCAATTAAATCAATTAAAGGAAAAAACGAATTTACCCGGATTCGGATCATTTCATGTTAAGAATTTACTCAAAAAGTAATAACCAAACCATAACTTCTATGTCCATAACTACTTCTTTGTAGAAGTTTTTATGATTATCGCATAGTAATTTATCCCAGATCATTCGTGAAAGATTTGTAAATCGCTTAAGACATTTTTTCTTTTTCCTGTTTAGCCTCCGGTAACTACCGTTAAGATAATTCTTCAGAGGATGAATGAGGATGATATGTATGAATGTAAATGAAGTGTAGTATTGTACATTCTCAGTTCGACCGTTCCTGAAATGCGCGGTTAATTGAAATCCAACCACCAAAGAACACCCGTATCCTCGATCTAGTATTCAAATCCGTGTAAAAATAACTGGCTTTACTAGGACTTGAACGCTGGAACTATCGACTTCCAAATCAGCATACTAATACTTACAAAGAGTTTTAACAAATATTCTAGTAAATTAGTTGGAAAACGTAGAGGAACTTAGCTTAAGCACGGTATTACCTATTTATTTAATTCTTACGAAAATATAGTTTTTCACTTTTTTTTATTGTTAAAGAACTTGTTTTAACACTTACAACCTTTTTGTAGGCCTACCCGTACCATTAAAGCAAAACAATTTCAGTAAACAATAAAAATAATACATTTCAATCAAATTATATTTTGACGTTTTTAAAAAAGCCAGTCTATTTAAAAGTTTAAATTTGTGCCAATTTAAAAATAGGTTTGACGAACAATTGAAAAGCATAACTTTTAAATACTGAAATTTTTTAAAAATTATTACATAATCAAAAATTTACTGATAAATAAATCGATATATCAGCTGTTGTTATTATTAATATTATTATATTATATTGTTTTTATCGATATTTTTATTGTAGATTTAAAATATGTTTAATAAGAAACCAAATAAATATTGATTCAGGTCACTGAAATTGTACGATGATGATCATAATACACCGCAAGATGATAATATATTTTATTTATTCATAGCAAGTACTACAGACTGAAACCCGATTATAGTTACTATTTTCGTGATGAGAAATTAATTTTAGGAACGTATGAAAAAAATGAAAAATCAGACTGAAATTCGAACGCAAAACCTTCCGATAAAAGACAAAGGCGCTATCATTCCGCTACAGAGGAGGACATAATTACGATACGATTTGTAAGACGTCAAAATATATAATATATATGACTGAGGCCTTTATAAAATTTAACAAATATTAATATAAATATTATTTACATAAATAGATAAGAAGCAAATAGCATTATCAAAACTGTTTAATCTCATTTATTGTATTATACTTGCAAATTTAGCCTTGATTTTATAAGTACATTGTCAAATAAAAAAAATAAAAAAAAATTAAAGAGTAGTTAAAATATTTGAGGGCTTCTTAGTGAATAAGGGACCAGACATGGATTAAATTTAATAATAATAAAACTGTTAATGCGGAAGCTAATATAAATGATTGTATGTCATGGAATTTTACCTGAACAGGGTATATAAATAAATAGAGATTAAGAAAAAACACTTCAAATATTATAAGGTTCTAATTCATGTATTAAATATTTAAATTTATGATTTTACTGCATTATATGCAATAAATTGGAATTCAACAAAATATGAATTTACTTCTTATATATATATATATATATATATATATATATATATATATTAAAATTATCATAAAAATATAGTTCCAAATGCCATAGAATTCTATTAAATATTTATTATTATGGTTTTTAATGAGTAATATTCGTCTTGAAAAATAAAACCATATTATACTAATATTTACAATAGTTCTAGTTAAAATATACAATCTTTTAAGAACAATTAGGAGGTTCGACTTAACTAGATCAGCACTTCAACCCGTTAAGCCGGGGATCCATCGCCGTGTTACTACTTGTACTAGCTTGAAACGGCAAAGAAAAAAGCCATCTTACGAAGTCGTTTTTCAGAAGACATGTTTTATAATTTTTTTTGTGATCTGCGTCAACATGAAAAAATATTTTTCAATTTCACAAGATGACAGTCAAGAGATCTGATGATTTATTAAACAAAATTGGAGACAACATATCAGAGGTATAAACAGTCAAAGCGACTGTACTTAGGACATTTTTGTTGTAATATTCACCGGAAGACAGATCCCATAAATTTGGTCTTTAACTTAAAAAATGAATTTTTCTGTATCGAAATCGATTTCCGACATTATATCAATATTTTTTAAAAAAGAGTCGACAGAAAAACGAATTTGTATAATATATTTGCACTTTTTTGCTAAATTATTCGCTTAAAATTTCAATTTAATATAATTTTGCATATGCTAGCACAATATTGAATAGGTCGGTGTGTCCGATCGCTTACTGGCCGTATGGCTTACGCGCTGACCCAACCCATTACAATTAATACAAATTTTGGCCGCAAGAATTCGGTTGGTCGTGGCGGCAAGGACGACAAACCTCTAATTGCAGCGGCCAGTTTGGTCGCACTGGCCGCGTGAGCGTTCATTCATAAGAATTCCACACAAATTGGCATCTTGCGGTCAGCTGCTTTTCTGGCCGTGGCCGCAGCTGCGTTAAGTGCACGTTTTCCCTTAAGGAGAGAAAATAGACAAAACGTTAAGTGGCCCCATTCTTCTAGCGACAGTTTGCGTTTGAGATCTGGCTCCGCGAGCTGTAGTTACTGCCGCTACACTTTCGCCTACTTATTCGATGTTCTATACAATCCGACTATTATTATTTTAATAATTTCCGGTTATATAGTAACGATTCAATTTACTTTGTTGCGTGTATCGGTTAATAGTAGTGTAATGTTTAAAATGGAGTTGGATAGTGAATAAGTCATTTTAGAAATAGAGGAATATTGAAGACACACAAAACGAAAAATTAAAAATACAAATATAAAAACGCGAAAATTATGTCTTGGAAGAAAGTTATGCAAGGTCTTGCTGCGAAGTAGATAGATAGATATGAATGAAAAATAAAAAAAATGATGTCGGTACCTAAACAATAATTTATTCAACCGTAGTAAAATATTTGGTATTGTTAATGCAAACCGGTAGATAGCTAGTAAACGTATTGCTTTGTATACACAACCCTAGGCATGTTGTCGGGCAATTAATTGTAACTAAATATTTTTTATTGGCAATTATACATTTAAAACATCCAATTAAAAACAATTTCTCTAACATTAATTTAATTTTTATACGTTTAACTATACACTATCTACTACATAACGCGTAGTGCAATAAATTACTGCTAGTGGAGTGAAGATCTCAGAATCCTAGCAGCAAATATTTTAAATAGTTAATTATCGCTTGTACAAGCCGTAATTTACAACTCGGCATTAGGCGTATTGTACAGTAAATCAATAAAAAAACAATTCCTCGAATCGGTTCGTTCTCAGGCCGATGAGAATTTATCCTCAGAGTAATCGGAATATAACACAAATCAAAACGAAAAGGAAATTTAAGGTAGCAGGTATCATGTCACTGGGCACAATCATAATCGGGGAGTATTTTACCTAATAAGTGTGGTATATTACTAATCGATAAATGATTATGTATCGACCAGTATTATTCAATAAACAAGTATTTCCTAACAATTAAAGAGCCACCAACAATACATACAATGAGACTCGGCTCCCCCTCAGCTTTGTATGGGATATGAAAGTACTGAAAACAAAAAAAAACCGTTTACAAAATGAATAAATAAATAAAATTATGTGCGAAATTCTTCTGAAAGATTA
The DNA here is from genome assembly GCF_047948215.1 of Lycorma delicatula. Taxonomy (NCBI): domain Eukaryota; kingdom Metazoa; phylum Arthropoda; class Insecta; order Hemiptera; family Fulgoridae; genus Lycorma; species Lycorma delicatula. The sequence goes on along the minus strand of NC_134455.1, from coordinate 378,600,472 downwards.
TCATCGTCAACAAATACGAGGGAAAAAATATTTCTACTCTTGTTAAAAAAAAAATTATTTTCCAATAATCAAATTTTTCATTTGTTATTTTTCATTCTTAATATTATTACTCGTATTTCGTACAGCAATTTATTAATTTGTATAAATAAATGTACAAATAATAATATACAAAGGTTTTGAATTTATAGCTCCGTATCTACAGATGATCGTTAAAAAAAGTAACGCTTATATAAATAATTATATACTTAAGTAAGTAGGTAGGTAGTATACTTAAGTAGGTGGTAGATGATGCAAGACGACTGGGATACTGAGGGTTTTAGTTTATAGCAGGGCTGGGCGGACAGCCCCGTTCATGAGCACACACATAACCTGGTGTGTGGGTTCCCGTGATGGAGCGGGGACTCCTGGGGTCCATTAGGTGTGAATGAATGAAAAGACCGAGACCCGGCCGGCGGTGTGGGTTCCCGGATACGCTTTGGCGGCTTCGGCTCCTGCGCCGTCGGTTTGAGGCTGGCAAAAGGAAAGACCGAGACCCGGTCACCGGTGGCGAGAGGGGCTGGGAACGGCATAGCCGAGCCTGGTTCTTCCGTTGGAGATTAGCGGGAGCCAATTAAAAGATCCGGAAAGGTCACGTCCCCGAGTCGAGTATACTTAATTGTATGTCCGGCTCGGGGATGTAGGAAAAAAAAAAGAAAAAAGTAAGTAGTAGCTCAAAAGTTTTATTTAATATTCTATTTTCTTAAAATAATCAGTTTCAAAGTTACGTATAATTTTATACAACAGTAAAGCTAAAACCGTAGAGCTGAACTTTCACGGCAATAGTACAAAGCGTATAATTTAATTTCCCTCACACCAATCTGAAGACGCTAAAATTATATTACTTTTAATTATTTACTAATCTAATGAAGTAAAAGCTTCAAAAAATGACCGGTTTTATTTTTTTTTCGTACCATTTTTTAAACTCACACACACACGGTGCGACCGGCATTCGCCTGAAAGACGTTATCTCAGCCGCACCTAAGAGTCTTAGCGGCGACTAAACCCGCCCTAGCTTGGGGCCCTTTCAGGCCCGCTCATCGGGGTCTATCACCTATGCAGCCACACCTTCCGCTTGTGGAAAGCCTGGATGTTCCTCCACAAGAGGGTTAGCCTTCGCTTTCCTATTTCTACTCAGGGTCCGGGTATGCACCCTACGCATACCCCCCGGCATACCTTGGGATCCTTAATGGATTTCGTTTGATTTGTAAAAAACTAACATAATTTCAACCCTGTGAAAAGGATAAAATTAGAAAATTTACTTCTTAAAAAAATTATCCGCCACCTGGTGTTACGACAGACTACTAAAAATTTCAATCGTTTTCACGGTGAAAAACAGTTGGTTCAGTGAACTCTCCCGCAAATGTTCAAACTTGGTTTTAAGTAAAACACCAAAACTGGATGAAGTTGAAAATCCTGACAAAAATATTTTATTTCTCAATTCAATATTCTTTTTGGGAAAAATCTACGATAAAGTCTTACCTTAAGAACAGAAATCTCGTACGTGTATAATTTTCATGTCCAACCCATTCGACAGTTATAACCCCTGACTCCCTCTACGACACCAGTCCTAATTCCAAAGTACATCACCATTGATGCTACATATATAATAATCACCTAACAAAGTTTTAAGATTTATTGGCCCGGTAATCAACGATTTTAGATATGAATATCAATCATATTTTCTCGTTATTATAAAACTTATTTATATCGTAACTGCCAAGAAAATAATTATCAAATAATTGCAATAAGGATATATTTGTTAAGGCGTTAGATATAATAACAATCGTTAAAAGTGTTAGAATATCTGATATAAATCACAAAATATTCCTGAAGACGGCGTAGCTATCCTCAAGAACAATAGGTTTACTAAGATAAGCGAGAGATAAAGTGGAATTCCTTGAGCCAAATTTATAAATGGGCATCGACATGCTAAACACGTCAAAATACAGGAGGTAATAATCCTCTGTAGAAGTGATAACTTCCCTCATATCACCACAAATGTAGTAAAAGTTATTATCAAAGAAAATACACTTCACTGAGCCTGTTGACAATCACAGGTATTTTATATACGACACAGCCATAAGAAAAATTGGAACTTATGTAAAACAAAAATTATACACACCCCTTTCCTTTTTTTTTTCTTTTTTTTTTTGTCTTCAGTCATTTGACTGGTTTGATGCAGCTCCCCAAGAATCCCTATCTAATGCTAGTCGTTTCATTTCAGTATACCCTCTACATCCTACATCCCTAACAATTTGTTTTACATATTCCAAACGTGGCCTGCCTACACAATTTTTTCCTTCTACCTGTCCTTTCAATATTAAAGTGACTATTCCAGGATGCCTTAGTATGTGGCCTATAAGTCTGTCTCTTCTTTTAACTATATTTTTCCAAATGATTCTTTCTTCATCTATTTGACGCAATACCTCTTCATTTGTCACTTTATCCACCCGTCTGATTTTTAACATTCTCCTATAGCACCGCATTTCAAAAACTTCTAATCTTTTCTTCTCAGACACTCCGAATGTCCAAGTTTCACTTCCATATAAAGTAACACTCCAAACATACACTTTTAAAAATCTTTTCCTGACATTTAAATTAATTTTTGATGTAAACAAATTATATTTCTTACTGAAGGCTCGTTTCGCTTGTGCTATTCGGCATTTTATATCGCTCCTGCTTCGTCCATCTTTAGTAATTCTACTTCCGAAATAACAAAATTCTTCTACCTCCGTAATCTTTTCTCCTCCTATTTTCACATTCAGTGGTCTATCTTTGTTATTTCTACTACATTTCATTACTTTTGTTTTGTTCTTGTTTATTTTTATGCGATAGTTCTTGCGTAGGACTTCATCTATGCCGTTCATTGTTTCTTCTAAATCCTTTTTACTCTCGGCTAGAATTACTATATCATCAGCAAATCGTAGTATGTTTATCTTTTCACCTTGTACTGTTACTCCGAATCTAAATTGTTCTTTAATATGATTAACTGCTAGATCCATGTAAAGATAAAAAAGTAACGGAGATAAGGAATATCCTTGTCGGACTCCCTTTGTTATTACGGCTTCTTTCTTATGTTCTTCAATTATTACAGTTGCTGTTTGGTTCCTGTACATGTTAGCAATTGTTCTTCTATCTCTGTATTTGAACCCTAACTTTTTTAAAATGCTGAACATTTTATTCCAGTCTACGTTATCGAATGTCTTTTCTAGGTCTATAAACGCCAAGTATGTCGGTTTGTTTTTCTTTAATCTTCCTTCTACTATTAATCTGAGGCCTAAAATTGGTTCCCTTGTAATATTGTGTAATATCTATTATATAGATTGTCTTAAGTTAGTATAACGGTATATATGTGTTACAACAGCAAAAGAACAAGAGAATTAATCGTAACTGTCCATTCATTCCGTTTCTCAAAAATTGAAACTATAATTGTTTACCGTAATTGTAAACTGTTTCATAAATTAAAATGTAATTTATGAAATAAAATAAAATTTTTCATTTTATAAACGCCCAAGAAAATGACATTAAGTTATTTACACCCTTCTTTTCGCAAATACTTTAGCAATCATTAACGATCGACGAGTAATGAACAGATTAAGAGAACAAATAAAAATAATTTCCGCAAACGACACACTCATTTAACAAAAGCGAAGCCCATGTGCTACCAGAAGAATACTCAGGACAGATTATACGAAACGACTACTAACATCGCATTTGAATTTCACTTTTACCTCTTCGGTCGTTCACTGTTATGGAAAGCGTATTATCGGCTGGAGTTCTTCTTACGTCAAAACTAAGTAACGTAATCGATTTGTAGCCTCGCCGAATTCGAACGGAGGGCGATCGACAAATTTCTTCCTTAGAGTTTAAACTGACGAACGCTTAAATTTTTATTAGTTAAAACATAATTCTGATGATAAACAATACCAATTTTGTAGTAATAATAAACAGTATTCATTAGTACGCAATAAAAAAAATTCCGTAATTAAAGGAAAACTATCATGTACCACAACTACTAGCGTAGAACAACATTCTAGTGCTCATCTAAGCTTTATACACTATTTGAAATTTCCATTCGGCTTGAAAACAAACATACGTATCTAAATTAGGAGACTTAAATTTGCAGTTTAATCTACTGTGACAAGTTAATATGAAATATTTTTAGATTCATTCAAATCTCAGCATTTCATCCGTACAACCAAACGCTATATAAATTTGAAACCAACAAGCAAATTTACAAAAAAAAAATGGAATTTACAAATCGGTTCCGATAAACTGTAACATGAAGTTTATCGTAAATAGACGGATTATAAAGTTCTTTTACAATAGTTAATAAAAATTCTACATTATTATACAGTACTAAAAATTTTATAATTGTCTGTTTATGTTAAGTCAGCATACAAAAATATCTTTTGATATTCCTAGTGTGAATAAATAAACGATTTTATCATTGTTATTTAAAAAATAAAACTTATAATAAAATAAAAATAACTAATTACGAATGTTCTTTTTTAAAAAAATAAACTTAATTTATCGGAACAAATTAGTTTTCTATTTAATACTAAATAAGCTTTGAAGTATGGAGAAAACTTTAAACGAATATATTTTATGGCTAATAATAATTGAGGATAAAACAATAAAATAACGTTTGTTCACCGTAATGTCTATAAAAGTACTATACAGTGATATAATTCGATTTTATGCTACAATTCAATTTCTACCACGGATATATATATATAAATAACCGTCAGAACAACGATGAAAACATCATATAAAATTTGTTATATTATATATTTATAAGAGATTCTAAACAGAATGAGAATTTCCTTCTTTTTTAGTAATTCGACCCGTGCTGTTTTTTTCTTTTTTAGTCACAGACCGACGAGTTCGTTGGGATTTTTGAGTGGAAGGTAATTTAAACGAAAAATTAATTTGCTAAAAAGATTTAAGGATATTTTAATCGTGTGATTCAAGAAAATTAATAGGTGAAAACAAAACATACTCCCGCATTCCAGAGAGTTAGTTCACAGTAATAGCAGTAACCTGTTTAGTTTGTTTGCATCTTTTTTTTTCATCCAGATGGAGGTTTCTTACTTCTTTGTTTTTGTTTCAGCCAATTTTGTCTTGTAGATAGTTCTTTCTTTTTTTTTTTTAATAAAATGAAATATCTCTGATATATATATATATATATATATATATATATATATATTACAGAGCATTTCATAACGTACTTAGGAGTTACAAAAATTCAGTACAAAAAAACGTATTTCACTTAATGAAAGTTGTACGAGGTGATGCACGGACTCAACAGTATTTGTTAAAATCTATAAATGCTCAATACGTGCTCTTCTGCTGACACGGTACACATCAACACGAAAGTCTAGCTCTTGCCAAACTCGTTCTAATGTGTCATTTTCGATAGAGTTGATCGCATTGATTATGCGATCCTTTACCTCAGCGATATCGTGCGGCATCGGTGGGATAAACACCATCTTTCACGTAACCCCAGAGAAATAAATCACATGACGTGAGGTCTGGTGATCTTGGTGGCCACACCATAATGTGTTGGTCTTCTTCAGACGCACGTCCTATCCAGCGCCGAGGTAATGTTGTGTTAAGGACTGTCGAACCTCGTTATGAAAACGGGCAGGACAACCGTCTTGCTGGAAAATGAAGTCGTTGAGTAGCTGAGGCATAAGCCACAATTTTAACATATCCAGGTATATCGTGCCGGTTTCTGTCGTTTCCATAAAAAAGAACGGCCCATACACTGCCTCACGAGAGATCGCACAAAAAACGTTTACTTTCGGAGAATCCCGAATGTGTTCCGCATAAACGTGTGGGTTTTCAGTTCCCCAAACTCGCACGTTATGACGGTTTACTTTGCCGCTAATATGGAAAGTAGCTTAATCGCTGAAAATTATCTTGTTTAGAAAACCTTCATCTAACAACATCTTTTCATGTAACTGTAAACAAAAATCGAGCCTACATGTTTTTCTCCATCAAAAAGAAGCTGGATTAATTGAAGACGGTACGGTTTGCATAATAAACGTTTACGGAGAACTCTCCACACTGTTGTTTTCGGAATTCCTAATTCTCTGCCTGCAGCCGCAGTCGATTTTGACGGGCTGCGAATGAAACTTGCACGCATACGTTCGACATTGACTTCAGAGGTTGATGGACGACCGGTTGATTTTCGCTTGCGCAAGCAACCGGTTTCACTGAATTGTTTATACCGCGCACGAATTGAATTGTTACTTGGTGGCTCCTTATGAAATTTCAACCGAAACGCACGTTGCACAGAAATTACTGACTTTGGCAAGTGAAATTCTAACGCACAAAACGACTTCTCGCTTCCCGTGGCAGCCATTTTCTCCACTGTCGACACCTAGCGAGCAAATTCTTTACTAACTGCCTATTATATGTGGAAAAAACTATACAAAGTACTCTTTCGTACAGTACTTGTTTTATTCTTATGAGTGAAATAGTTTTTTAATGAATTTTAGAAACTCCGAAGAACATTATGAAACGCCCTGTATGTATGTATATATATATATATATATATATATATATATATATATATATATTTTATAATATATATATGACAATACATAATACAGCTTCCTTTTACTTTTGAAAATAGTACATCCAGTTTAATTGGAGAAACTACAGAAAAGTTTTATAAATTAAGCCAATTCAAAAATGAAAATACGTATAAACAGTTGGGATTCTTAAAATATATAGATACAGTACATTATATATTAAAAAAATAAAATGTTTCTCTGATCATTACTTTTTAACTCTTGAACGAAATATTACGTATAAACACTAGGGTAAAAAAAAATTAATTTATTGAGGTCTAGATTTTGCCCACACCGCACAGATTTCAGATTAACAAACTGATCAAAAATTACAAACGGGATGGAATTTTGTTAACAAAATGTCCCGGCCCCGAATCGGTTCGGATAAATTTAATACGAAATAAATATCACGTATCAACTGTAGGGAGAGTAAGCTTCCAAACTCCAACGGAATCTTATGCGAGCTGAGAAAAGCCTTAAATTAATAATTTCACGCATATATAATTTATCGACGGCCCCTGATATTCATGGTACCTTAGAGGGTAATTGTAAAAAAAAAATTATAACTTAACGATGAGGTGATTAGATAAAAGGCGGATCTAATGCTAAATTCTACGGTAAAGAATATGCTGTAATAAAATAAAAGGAAACGATTTATCAAATCCGTAAATGTTTACAATGCAATAAAAACTTTACAATACAATATAAGAATAAATAAAAAGTAAATAAACGTAATATACTTATAACTTTTTATTAATAACAAATAATAAGGCATTAAAATCAATACAGCAGAGAAATAACAAACTGAGATAAACAAAAAAAAAAAGTAGATAAAGTTGTAATACTAAATCGACTAAATTTAAATACGAAATCCATTATTTATCAAGACCGAATTTAATTTATTAAGTTATACCGTGTATGATACATAGGATACTTACAAATTTTTAAACGATGTAACTTCAAATATAAAAAGCTTTTTCTTAAGAATAAACAAACTATGCATTCACGCAGATGGTGGATGTTATTGTTTCCGTTAGAATATATTTATATAGAATTAAGAAAATCTATAGAACAATACAACAGTATGTGTGTACTTAGTAGTAATTAATATACCTATTATATTACTATATTACTATTATTACTATTATATTACCAGCTAAATACTGGTAAATGTAATTTTATTACATTTACTGGCAGAAGTATCATCGAACGGCTAAATATCAAGGTCAATGAACAAGTAATAGCAGAAACAGATAGATTAAAGTACTTGGGGGTAACCTTTCAGAGAAATGGTGCATTTACGGAACACATACATGAGGTTTGCAATAGGGCTGATAAGATGACTAAATCTCTTAATATTATTATGACTTCTAAAAGAGCACCTAAAGCGTCTAAAAGGAGGGTTGTTGCGTCCTCGGTTATGTCGTCGATATTATATGCTGTCCCGGTATGGTGGCCTTCAATACGGATAAAGAAGAACTTGGCACGCTTAGTTAGGACCCATAGGAGACTGTTGCTTGGCGTGATTTCCGCGTACAGGGCAGTCTCCTACGAGGCGTTATGCGTTTTATCAGGAGTGCCTCCGATCGACCTTATGGCTCATTTCAGAGTCGAAAGAGATCAAGGGGTTGAAGTTCATGAAGCGAGGCGTAGGCTAATAGAGAGATGGCAGGAGAGATGGAACACAGCAGGCCCTGGAGACAGGACCAGAAGGCTAATCCCCGATCTAAGGAACTGGATATATAGAAAACACGGTGAAATAAACTTTTACACGTCACAGTATTTTACAGGACACGGTAGTTTTAATTACTATCTGCATAGAGTCGGTAGAAGGGAAACTGCAGCCTGTATGTACTGTGACTGTGATGATGATGATGTCGAACATACTTTCAATGTATGTCATAAATGGAGGGAAGAGACAGACGGTATTGACCTGTCATCTGATGGAACTGGGAGACTAATCAATAACATGTTAAACAGTGAAGAAACTTGGAAAAAAGTTGAGTCGGTCATCAAAAGAATACTTACGCAGAAAAACAACGATGAGAGGAGACTAGGATTTTAAACTTTAGCATAGGGCAGGGTGGACAGCCTCAGTGGTGAGGCCGACATGCCGAGGTGTGTCGGTTCCGATGATCCACTAGGGACTCCTAAGGGTTTTTTCGTTAGGTTAATATCAAGATCTGAGAAGTCCCAATCGCCACGTCACGAAAATACATGGTATTGACGTGGAGATATACGGATGGGGCAAAAGAACTCAAAAGAACTGACCGGTGGGCCGACCTGCCATGCCGGACTTATAGCCGGTAGGTGGGAAGGCCCATTAGAGTAGAACAGGCACTCCCCTGGGTGGCGCAATACCAACCAGTCGGACCGGCCCAGGGGAGTAGAGTTAAAAAAAAAAAAAAAAAAAAAAAAAAAAATACCTATAGTATATTCCGCAAAACAAAAATAAAACCTATAAGTTAAATCCGCCACTATCTGTTTTAAAATAGAAATTTATATCTCGCAGTGACAATTACTTTAATGAAATCGAATTTATTATTTTTTATGAAACAGATACACTTTGAAATAAATAAACATGGAAATTTTACTTTCGTGATTTCAAAACGGCCGCAAACTTAATTTTTCAGTCGACTATAATCCAAGAACTAATAATATTAAGAAATAATTCGTTAAGCGATTAATTATCGGAACAAAATTACAACTTTCTTTTTTCAAATCGGACATCAAAAAGCTGAAAATAATGGAAAATGTTAAGTGCGAGTCTAAGCTAAAATTAAAATATAATTTGCCAGTTTTTATCAACTTCACTACGTGATAATGTCAGTTAATACTATTCAAACAGTCTATATAATATTGCTCAATAACCATTTTTAACGTCAAAATCTAGCTGGTCGTTATATGACAGCAACCCTTTACAAGCAAAATCCGTATAGAATATGCCATTCTACGTTATGTAATTTAAATAAAGTTTTATATTCAAGAAACTAGGGTAGAATCACAGATAACAGTCTATTATGTTCTTAACATGATTTGAGATAAATCTTTTACAGTCACTAAAAATTAAGATGGATTACATTTATTTAAATAGAATTTTCATTTAATATACCGGTTTTTTTTTTATTAGATAGAAATATAAACGTATAATTTTTTTTTTTTGTCTTCAGTCATTTGACTGGTTTGATGCAGCTCTCCAAGATTCCCTACCTAGTGCTAGTCATTCATTTCAGTATACCCTCTACATCCTACATCCCTAACAATTTGTTTTACATATTCCAAACGTGGCCTGCCTACACAATTTTTCCCTTCTATCTGTCCTTCCAATATTAAAGCGACTATTCCAGGATGTGGCCTTAGTTAGCGACCTTAGTATGTGGCCTATAAGTATGTCTCTTCTTTTAACTATATTTTTCCAAATGCTTCTTTCTTCATCTATTTGCCGCAATACCTCTTCATTTGTCACTTTATCCACCCATCTGATTTTTAACATTCTCCTATGGCACCGCATTTCAAAAGCTTCTAATCTTTTCTTCTCAGATACTCCGATCGTCCAAGTTTCACTTCCATATAAAGCGACACTCCAAACATACACATTCAAAAATCTTTTCCTGACATTTAAATTAATTTTTGATGTAAACAAATTATATTTCTTACTGAAGGCTCGTTTCGCTTGTGCTATTCGGCATTTTATATCGCTCCTGCTTCGTCCATCTTTAGTAATTCTACTTCCCAAATAACAAAATTCTTCTACCTCCATAATCTTTTCTCCTCCTATTTTCACATTCAGCGGTCCATCTTTGTTATTTCTAATACGTTTCATTACTCTTGTTTTGTTCTTGTTTATTTTCAAGCGATAGTTCTTGCGTAGGACTTCATCTATGCCGTTCATTGTTTCTTCTAAATCCTTTTTACTCTCGGCTAGAATTACTATATCATCAGCAAATCGTAGCATCTTTATCTTTTCACCTTGGACTGTTACTCCGAATCTAAATTGTTCTTTAACATCATTAACTACTAGTTCCATGTAAAGATTAAAAAGTAACGGAGATAGGGAACATCCTTGTCGGACTTCCTTTCTTATTACGGCTTCTTTCTTATGTTCTTCAATTGTTACTTTTGCTGTTTGGTTCCTGTACATGTCAGCAATTGTTCTTCTATCTCTGTATTTGAACCCTAATTTTTTTAAAATGCTGAACATTTTATTCCAGTCTACCTTATAGAATGCCTTTTTTAGGTCTATAAACGCCAAGTATGTCGGTTTGTTTTTCTTTAATCTTCCTTCTACTATTAATCTGAAGCCTAAAATTGCTTCCCTTGTCCCTATACTTTTCCTGAAACCAAATTGGTCTTCTCCTAACACTTCCTCCACTCTCCTCTCAATTCTTCTGTATAGAATTCTAGTTAAGATTTTTAATGCATGACTAGTTAAACTAATTGTTCTGTATTCTTCACATTTATCTGCCCCTGCTTTCTTTGGTATCATGACTATAACACTTTTTTTGAAGTCTGACGGAAATTCCCCTTTTTCATAAATATTACACACCAGTTTGTATAATCTATCAATCTCTTCCTCACCTGCACTGCGCAGTAATTCTACAGGTATTCCGTCTATTCCAGGAGCCTTTCTGCCATTTAAATCTTTTAATGCTCTCTTAAATTTAGATCTCGGTATTGTTTCTCCCATTTCATCCTCCTATACGTATAATTTTGAACTTAAAAAAAAACCGCACTCACAATAAAAAAGAGAAATAAATATTTTGACTTACTTCAAGACGGCTCCGAATTAAAAGTTAAAATATATACCTAAACCCATTAATCTTTGATTGAACCAACTTCGAACGTAAAAATTGAAAAAGTATTATATTTTGTATTTTAGTGAGTTTTAAATTTTAAATTTACATAAAAAAATAACCATTTATATTAAGATACACTAATCATGAGTATGGCTAATAAAAAAAAGTTTGATGCATTATATAAGAACCTACTTCCACTACAAAGTTTGTTAAAGGTACACAGACCAACGCAAGATGCATTACTGCAATATATCTGTGTTGCGATTAAATGAACCTAAGATTCTGTAAATCAAAAAACTCGAAACGAATAGGCGATAAATTTTTGAAATTACCATAGGTAAGAATTAGAAAATTAACTCTTTCTTTGCAACAAATAATTCTATATAACATTCTTATTACGGTAAAATTTTTGGCAAAAAAAAATCGAGCACGTATTTGAAAACTATTATTATTTATTTATAACCAATCTTATTCAATATTAAAAAGATTAATAATGATATAAAACCAAAAATTTCGAAGAAAAGTAGGAATGCGAAAGGGGAAACGGAATAAATTAGTAAAAGTCACCTGGATTCAATTCAGCGCCAATTCCTGCGCCATCTAGTTTCAGCCGATAAAAATAATGAAGTTTCAATTAAACATAACAGATAGCGCTAACGTACAATAACCCAACTAGGTTATTTGACTGTCACGCTATCTGTTGGACCATTAGATAATTCGTTGTAAAAGCAATTTTAATTTCATATTAAAGAGTACAATTTTATTATTAATCTATGTTTAATAAACATTCTAGTAATAATAATAATAATAATCCCTACACAATTCCACCTAAACAGCTGATTTGAATAATTTACGTGATATATTTATTAGTTATTTTACAAACATAATGATAGTCTTCAGAAAAGTAACTTATTTAAAAGATCAATTTAAAATAATCACAGCATGCAAATAATAAAGAATTTAATTGCAAATTAAAATAAATTACTCGTAATAGAAGTTAATCAAATTTAATGATGAATATACTTTTTTTTTACCTGTTAAATATTATGGACTAACACAAACAAGATTTTTTGTGAATTGTTTTACCGCACAACAATTATTTTTTATTCCCTCGACAATGTTGATTATTTAACAAAATAATTACATTCATTACATTCCTGATTTGTTTTGTTTTTTTGTTTTCCCCAAAACAATTTATAATAGAACCGTTCACGAAAAACTGTATAAAAATATATTTAATCAGTATTCATTAAATCAACACGTACAAAAACAAACATTGTAAAATTACGCAATCTGGTATTAATTAAATAGAATAGTAAAAATCCGCATTCAAATTTTAACTAACATCTACTTTTTTTATTATTCTTTAAAACATTATTGTCATTATACTTTACCATTTTCACAATATTTTCAAATTATTTCAATGATGATACATTTATTCATTTTTAATAAATATATTCCGAAACCAACATTAACATTTTTTCGTTAAAAAATGTCAAGACCGGACACAGACGGGATTCGAAATCAGAACATTGCGGGATATCGTAATGGGTTTTTTCCTATCATATTGCAATAAGTTTTCTAATTTAAGTATCCTTAAATATACTTTGACTATTTGTTTTGTTTTATTTACTTTATATAGGTTATGAACAAAATAAACAAAAAAAAAAACAAAAGGTACTAACAAATCAAAAAAAATAAATAAATAAATAAACAAGGAAGGAAAATATAAAAAATAATTAACGGAATTTAATATAAAAAAAAAAATACCGCCCGAACAGGGACTCGAACCCTGGACCCTTAGGTTAAAAGCCTAATGCTCTACCGACTGAGCTATCCGGGCAGATGGCACAATTCTGTTTTATAAGCAGCATTTGAAATCGAGGGGCCAAATTAACATCGTAACCATATGACGTCGTAATATTAATTTAATTATTGAACAATACTGTTACATAATATTCCATTTGTAAACAGAAAAATCAATTATTTTCATTCCACAAACCTGAAATGTTAAAAATTAGATGGGTGGATAAAGTGACAAATGAAGAGGTATTGCGGCAAATAGATGAAGAAAGAAGCATTTGGAAAAATATAGTTAAAAGAAGAGACAGACTTACAGGACACATACTAAGGCATCCTGGAATAGTCGCTTTAATATTGGAAGGACAGGCAGAAGGAAAAAATTGTGTAGGCAGGCCACGTTTGGAATATGTAAAACAAATTGTTAGGGATGTAGGATGTAGAGGGTATACTGAAATGAAACGACTAGCACTAGATAGGGAATCTTGGAGAGCTGCATCAAACCAGTCAAATGACTGAAGACAAAAAAAAAAAAAACCTGAAATGAGAATAATTTATTTTTCTATACCTTAATTTATTTTTCGTATATATTATGTATAAGGAAACGATCGCCCAACATTGTAAAATTACAACAAAAAAAAAAGTTTCTTAAGATGTGCGCAATCAATTTAACTAATTGCTACGTACGCTTGTGTATGTGTGTGCATAATATTATTAAGCCTGGCGACATGGGAGTGTTATGAGAGTGCTTTTCTGAGCATCGACAAAATACGTAGACAAATAAGTGAAAAAAAAAAAGAAATCTATCTTAGCCTCTTCTTCACATTATTGAACACGTTAATTAACTGAAATCATGAAAATCACACAACTAAAACGGTGCGTTAAATTAAATAAAGATGTCTTGGGAGTTTCGAGTCTGGCAACAGGGGAAACCCATTTAAACAAAAAATGGGTTTTAGGTCTGCTTAATGACAAATGAATTAAAAAAATAACTACGAAACAGGTCATTGAACACTACTGGTGTTTTTAAAGGAAACATAATTCTTTTCTTCTTTATTAATAAAAATCAAAATTGATAGCACTAGCTACATTAATGATTTTGAAAGTAATTACTAAGAAGTTAATCGATTACTTGGGTAAAACTACTTTGAGGAAAATAATATACCTATTAAAATTCTCTTTGATATTAAAAAAAAAAAAATATTCTCATCAGAAACACACATAATATTTAATCTTATATTACATGTATTAATATAAAATTTCTAAAACTAAAAAAAACAAATCACACCTCGGGGGAAAGTTTATTACTCAACTAAACTTAAAGTTTATAAGTCCAAATGAGTGGAAAAAAATCATGCTTACAAAATCTTACATGTAACTGTGTATAAATTACGATGTCTTGGGAGTTTCGAGTCTGGCGACATGGGAATATTACGTAAAGCCAAGTATGTAGTACCACTATTTATCAAGGGTTTAATTATTAATACGCTTTTTTTGTTCTGATAAACAGACTTACACGGTACATCGAGATAAATCTACGTAACTTTACGATGTGTTTCTAAAATTGAGTTTTTATATATTTTTGAACTACGTTACTCCAGTTTTAATTAATAGATTAGCAAACTGAATACTAGAGTGGAATATATTTATTTTTAAAATCTCATTTAAATCTTATTTCAATCACTGCATTGGTAAACATACATCATTATCAGTACTTTTAATATTTTCAAATTTTGCTTTTTTTCATAAAAGAACGATCTGAAGAAACAAGTCTCACCACCATCCGTATTAAACGAAGATAGTAAGAAAAAATGTATAAATTACAAATGTTAACTAACATAATGATTCATCACTATGTAATTTGTAAACAAATACGTTGTAAACATTTTTGAATAATGTTATCAATTGGTGAGTAACTTTTAAGTCTTTCTTTATTAATTACAATTAAAATAAATGCATCGAATAATAAAAATTCCAAATTTAGAACAAATATATCGTACAGAAACATATTTTTATTATTTCTGCTTTGTATAAACTTATGTAACACGCGCAGTATTCTGTACGGAATAACGCTTCTAAAAATACTCTGCGCGTCGACACGGATTTTAAGATTTCAAATTTTTTTTTGTTTGTTTTCAGTCATTTGACTGGTTTGATGCAGCTCTCCAAGATTACCTATCTAGTGCTAGTCGTTTCATTTCAGTATACCCTCTACATCCTACATCCCTAACAATTTGTTTTACATATTCCAAACGTGGCCTGCCTACACAATTTTTTCCTTCTACCTGTCCTTCCAATATTAAAGCGACTATTCCAGGATGCCTTAGTATGTGGCCTATAAGTCTGTCTCTTCTTTTAACTATATTTTTCCAAATGCTTCTTTCTTAATCTATTTGCTGCACACCTCTTCATTTGTCACTTTATCCACCACATTTTTAACATTCTCCTATAGCACCGCATTTCAAAAGCTTTTAATCTTTTCTTCTCAGATACTCCGATCGTCCAAGTTTCACTTCCATATAAAGCGACACTCCAAACATACACTTTCAAAAATCTTTTCCTGACATTTAAATTAGTTTTTGATGTAAACAAATTATATTTCTTACTGAAGGCTCGTTTCGCTTGTGCTATTCGGCATTTTATATCGCTCCTGCTTCGTCCATCTTTAGTAATTCTACTTCCCAAATAACAAAATTCTTTTACCTCCATAATCTTTTCTCCTCCTATTTTCACATTCAGCGGTCCATCTTTGTTATTTCTACTACATTTCATTACTTTTGTTTTCTTCTTGTTTATTTTCATGCGATAGTTCTTTTAAACTTGTATCTTTTTAACCGAAACAAATTATACCTTACTTTTATTAGTTTCTTAATTTTTTAACAAATTTCAATAAAAGAAGGAGGTTTCCCTAATCAAACGCCTTCTTTTCTTTTTATTTGATAGGTAATCTTAACGTTCAAGCTTATTCTTCACCAAATGGAACGACGATGATTTTTTTAAATTTATTTCCTTTTTTAAAATTTATATATTCAGATATTCAAACATATTTTCACATAATTACTGCATCAAAATAGTTCGAAAACTTATTGTAAAATAAAGATAATTATAAAATTACCGGCTTCTGTCTTAGCTGACGATTAAATTTTCTCTTAAAGTTTCTTTCCAATGCTTTTCTTATTTTAATAAAGAGAAAGCTTCTGGCCTTTTAGGTTTCATGCATACAACTTTTTGTTTCTCAAGGTCAGTTTAGTAGAATTTGATTTAAATCTGCCACTAACATTTTTAAGTCAATATTTAAACATGAAAAATAGAAGTGTTATTTTTTAGTAGTCTTTTTTAAGAATTGAAATTAAATGTTTATTGTTAAATTTTTATTTTTTTAAATTAATATTCGCATAATTTTTAATAAAATATTAATTATATAATTCTTTATTAATTAATAAATTATATATAATAAATAAATTATTTTAAATATTTTTTTCAATAAATAAACGGTTATTATTTACGTCATTCTGTTTAAAGAAAGACATAGACTGAAAAATCTATAAATCAAAACTGGTACAGGACGCAGGGCGTAATAATTATGTTGAGATTAAAAGGCAATCACATAAAAGAAAAGATTGTAGAAAAACATCGAACGATTCAAATGATTGATAACTAAGAAAAAAAAATTTAAATACTGAACTTCAAGCAGCACATTTTTTTTTTACATAATCAATAAATTTCAATACGTGACCCCGTTTAATGACTCGACAAATTTCCAAATGATCCATACTTTCAGCCTACATATCATACATTTTGTTAAAACAGATTTTTAAAATTTATTTCATGTACAAAAAGAAACCAGAAGAAAACAATTCATCACTAACCTGGAGACCAGGGTTTGGACCAGTCTATTAATTATCTAAGCATGATGAAGAGGGACATTAATACCTTACTTCACGTAACGAGCTGCAGAGGAAGAGTCTCAAAATATTCATAACGTAAGATTTCCCGATTGAAAATCACTCGTATATTTTTTTTAAGGAATAAAACCAATGAAAATAATTTTGTAACAAATATGTAATTAAAAAAATATTATTCATTAAAGTTTACAAAGTGTTGTGACACATATGCGCATCTTGGGTATCTGAACAGTAGTAATATTAAAGTGGACTGTATAGTGTTACTGCGACAGAATATGGTAGGTAGAAAGAAGCCAGTTAAAATCTATCCCCAAACAGCGAGTTAAGAGAGCTTTCTAAATTGAATAATAGAATACAGCTAAAACGTAAAGTTAAAAAAAAATCGTTTGAAAGCAATCTCTTTAACAATAAACAGTCCAAAATTTTAAAATAATGCAAACATTTTAACAGAAATCAATAAAAGAAAATAATTCTGAATTCTGCCTGTAATTATGACTATTATTATTAATATGATCATAATCAGCGTTTACTCCGTAGTGAGATGGTACCTTTCGTTCGATAGGTCATGAGTTCAACCCCATTCAGGTACGGTATTTTAACACGCTACAAAAATCTTTCTTTAATTAACGGCTGTAATCGGACGTTAGTAACAACCTATAGCTGCTTGAAAAAAAAAAGAAATGAAATAAATAACATTTTTTGAATTTTCACGTACGTTCAAGAAAAGATTAGTACGACATGTTTGTAAAAACTTCTAGGATTTATTAATTTGTAATATATGAATGTGTAGAAGGAAAAACCGTACAGGATGACAAATTTAAATTCATAATTCAATTAATCGAGGATGTTGAAGTTAATAATTATGGTAAGGTTAAAAAAAATTAGCACAGAATTGAAACGAACGGAGTATTAACAACAAACCGGTTAAATGAGTGATGACTAAAAGATTTTTAAACGCAATTCTTTACCGGCATTCCTTCTCTTATTATAACGACCGGTGAATAAATTAACGTGTACTTTACGTCGCTGAATGTAAATGATTTATAATTTCTGGAATTCATATCGTATTAGAATTATTACACCGTAGGTAGGCATACAAAAACCCACATCTCGACAATATGAAATCGATATTGCACTAAATTACGTTAATAAATGCATTTAGGTTGGATTTTTAACATATTATTTAAATAAATAAGTAAACATTTTACGCCAACTTATTTCTTAATCAACGGTTTACATAATTTTTTTTTATCAGTTATGTACATATCTCCTTCAAAGATAATATAACATAATTAATTCACATAAATCTGGTAGACTTCTTGACGACTAACACTTTAATTAAATTCGTATAGCCAATCAATTAGAAACGCTCAGACTGTTAACAAAGAAATCGATAATTAAACGGCCATTTCGATAGCTAAGTAGATAAAGAGGGCGTAAATCGATATCTGGAAATTTAAGCTGGAGGTTCCAATCGCTTACATAGTAAATAACTTTAAGCATTCCAGTAATCGATAACTTGATTATAATTATTTCGTTTATAAGTTATTTTAGGTCCCATGTCCATGGATGGCATTTTTCTCAGGTTAAAAAATTCATTATGACTCTTCATAGTAACTATTATAAGTGTCAGCGCTGTTGCCGTGCGAATAAATAAATAATTATTTTCTTTAATATATACTTTCGTTTTCTCATTACTTGCTGATGATGACTATGTCGAAATTAACATCTTTTTTAAAATATAAATAATATTTCGTTACACACGGTTTTTGATTAACAATTTATTTCAGTAACCTTTCACTATAGTTTTTTCTTTACATCTGATGTGATAATTAAACTTTTTGAGCTTAACAATCATTCGAGTAAATTTCAAATAGTAAAGATACTTTTAATTTCTGTGGATAAGGTTTCTGAATAAACGCAAAAAGGGAAAAGTTTTCCCAACCTTACTACGATTAAATATGCTTATAAATATTTTACGATAAAAAAAAGTGGTTTTAAATTAAAAATAAAATTGGCTGAATTTAGAGAAAAAAATCATTTTAAGCAAAAAAATCTGAAATTGAACTCTATGCTAACGAAAAAATAACTACATTTTAAAACGTGTGAAGCCTGACAACTTTCAGACTTTCTGTGGAACTTCTTAAAATTTGGAAGATGTACTTTAAACTATACTCAAAGTTTGAAGTTTGGTTTACGTAACGAAATAGGAAAATCTCAAAAAAGACTATATATACAATTAATTGTTCATTTAAAATATCGTTTATAATCTGCAAGAAGTTAAAACAGGACCCTCAGGGGAACTCCCTCTGCAAAAAAGAACAATCATCGGTTCTTTTCAAGAAACAAAAAAAAAAGAAACCGACCTTAAAAAATAAGGAGAAACACAATAGAAAAATAACGTCAAATAAAGACAACGAAGAGTGAAGTAAGGCTGTATGGATGTTCCATGTATTATTTTTCTATTCGTTTTCCAGACTTTTTTTTTGAATTTTCATGGAAAAATACTTTTTAATATTAGAATGAGATCATTCTATAATTCGTCTCACGAATGCGGTGCAGCAAACCAAAACATAAAGAGTACGATTCTAATTTAATTTAGAGCAATCCATCCGAGAAAAAACACTTCTCATCAATTTTTACATAAAAATGAAGTAATAACAACTAAATTATAATATAAAAATAAGAAAATTGTGATAAAATTATATATGTATCTTAAAAATAGAAATTTTAAGATGTAGTGATAAATGTAAGCGAGTAGTAGTCGCTAATGTAGTAGAGTAGTTAAGTTGTGTAGTCAGTGTACGCGAAGTCATTACGCTTTCCGGTCTTTTTAGGGCCACGGTACCAAACATGTAATAGCTTACAGTACGCTATTAGACGAATAAAAAAATAATTGTACTTGTACGTGACAGAACGATTCAGCCTTAACTACTGAGATATAACTGATACATGCTGAAGTCTTATTTATGTATTTTTTCTTTTCCTGTTCCGGGAATCACAGTCAGATATTACTTCAGAGGATGAATGAGGATGATATGTGTGAACGGAACGCAAGTATGTCGGAGGGTGTAATACCCTCCTACTTTCCGCAGTATACGGACTTCCGTCCTTTGCTGCTGGGTGATTCTAATGGACTGACGGTTATTAATAGCGGCTGACGTTTATTCGTTTTGTGAAGTTTGGATTGCGTTCCGATCCAATGGAGGGTTTGTCGGTAGGGGCCCGACGGAACGATTTGCTAATAAGCTTATCTTCCGTGACGCGCTCCATTTCAGCCAAGGATTGGCTGAAATCCTTCATTTAAGGGGGCGTCCTCTCATAAGGAAAGGACGTCGGAGACGATTTTTGGACCTACACTTAATTATTTACTTAATTCAATTCAATTCAATTTAACTTGGTTTGAATTAAGAAAATGTGGTTGGATGGATTGCTATGGGGCGTTGCGCCCCAGAGCTATCTCAGTCAGTAGAAGTACGGTTTAGGTTTTACTATTCTGAGCGCGATATACCTCTATTAAGGATTAGATGTCTGCCCGCCGTAAGGGCAGGCAGGAGAGATATACATAACGCAGGTTGTTTTTCGTGCGCCCGTGCGCCGGGGTGGTGACAATTTTGAATAAGACGCCCCCCTATTATATATAAATTTGGACTTGATGCAGCTGCTGGTCTAGCCCTACAAAATATAATGGTCCGCGGAGGGTTTGGGGGGGGTCTGGTGGTGATATGTATGAGTAAGTGAAGTATAGTCTTATACAGTCTCAGGTCGACCATTCCTGAGATGTATGGTTAATTGAAACCTAACCGCCACCACCAAAGAACACCGGTATTGACGAACTAGTATTTAAATCCGTATAAAAGTAACTGTCTTTACTAGGATTTGAACGCTGGAACTCTCGACTTCAAAATCAGCTGAAGACGCGTTCACCATTAGACCGACCCGGTGGGTTAATATTTACGTCTGCTGCACCGTTTCGTAACAAGGATTATTATCATTAAATTGTACGATTACTTAAATCTGTTCAACAATCACAACAAACATTTTTAACTTATTTTTATTATATTAATAATTTAACTTATTTCAATTACTCCGAATACGAAAAACGTTTAATTTTGTTACAGATTTTTAAATAAATTATCGGGCCGATAAAAACTTTAACGGTTATAATAAATATCACATTAATATAATAAATAAAGGTAAATTGCTTCCGCAAAAATAATATAGATAAAATTTTTATATACTACATTAACCGCTCAGAGAACGTTAAATCAAGCCAAGTCACTCCACAAGAATTTTGGTAGAATATTGTATGAAAAAAAAAGCTTATTAAATTGCTCTCGCAGGACAAATCTCAATTACTCATCCTTAAGTATTATATTTACTTCCTTCTTCTCTCTTTTAAATTCCAGAATGGAATACAATCTACCGTTTCACTAACCGTACGATCTATAAATAGAGAAACAAGAATAGGCGTGGTAGCCGATAGTTAATGTTTATATCGCATTTATCTGTACAGTAGTTGAAAATAGGAAGACATTCTCTGTGATAGAAACACAACAATTACGTCTATAATAACTTTCCGTTCTGTTTCACTTTCTAAACTTAGCACAGATTCTACTACGTTAAACGAAATCAAAAATTTACATTCAAGACAAAGAAGTTCTTTTATTGAAAACTCAGAGTATATATATATATTAGAGTGGTCCAAATAGGGCAAAATTTTTGTCGAAAAACGTGCACCCCCTGATTTAAAAGTACTCCCAAAAACAAAATTTTTGACGCGTTGATGAACCCTTTCCGTTCGAAAAAAGTCATCCCCCACTCCACTTGAATTTTAAAGAGGATTTAACATGGGTTTTAGATTATTTTCAAGTCGTGACGATATAGCGCTAGCATGCTTCATCACAAAACTTCAAAAATAACGTATATAAGGGTTTTTGGGGTCGGAGAACACGAATTTGAAGTAAAAAACTCATTTTGGCTAGGTACGCTAGCTCTTTTTGATGAAGACATCTCAACTGAATTAAAACTGAAAATGGTTGAAAAACTAGCAATTTCGGGTGAAACTTACGAAAATTTATTATCTGCGACAGATGATGATTGTGATTATGATAACGAACCTGCTCACACGAAACGCTACAAAACTAAAAATGTTAACGAATTGTTAAACAAAGAAATCGACTTTTTTGTCAACACGGAGTCCTTGAATTTTTTTAAACGATTCGAACTTGCGACTAGCTTTCTAGAAATTGATCCATGTAAGTGGAGCGAAAACGAAGATTATTTGGCTGCTTTGAATTGTGTTAAAAATCTAAAGGTCGTCAATAACTGCTCAAAAAGAACGGTTAAGTTGGTGAAAGAATTTAGATGTAAATTCACTAGAGATGAAAGTCAATTGCAATATATACTACAAATTGTAAATGATCATCGCAAAAAACATCCAAATGTATATAATTACATTATATATGTAATGTAATATAATAATAGAAATAGAAATCATAAAATTTTAACAACATTATTTGTATAATTATATACATGAATATAAAATTTTTTAAATAAAATGAAAGTTGATCTTTTTGAATCTATCCTTCAGATTTTTTTTTAATTGACAACGACTTCAACAGTTTTAATGTGACAAAACAATTTTTTCACTTCAAATTCGTGTTCTCCGACCCCAAAAACCCTAATTAACGTTGTTTGTAATGTCTAACATTGATTTTTCTACATAAAAAACCTAGTTGTCAATTAATTGGCAGCGATTTTGACAGTTTTAACTTGTCAAAATAAGTTTTTAACTTAAAATTCGTGTTCTCCGACCTCGAAAACCCTTATTAACGTTATTTGTAACGTCTACCATTGATTTTTATACATAAAAACGCTAGTTGTCAATTGATTGACAGCGATTTTGACAGTTACAATGTGCCAA
Source organism: Lycorma delicatula (assembly GCF_047948215.1). Taxonomy (NCBI): domain Eukaryota; kingdom Metazoa; phylum Arthropoda; class Insecta; order Hemiptera; family Fulgoridae; genus Lycorma; species Lycorma delicatula. The sequence continues at coordinate 378,577,425 of NC_134455.1, read as the reverse complement.
AATGAGTTTTTTTACTTCAAATTCGTGTTCTCCGACCCCAAAAACCCTTATTGACAATTTTTGTAATGTTGAGCATTGATTTTTTTTCATAAAAACGCTATTTGTCAATTGATTGACAGCAATTTTGACAGTTGTGATGTGTCAAAATAAGTTTTTGACTTCAAATTCGTGTTCTCCGACACCAAAAACACTTATTAATGTTGTCTGTAATGTCAAACATTGATTTTCCTTCATAAGAACGCTAGTTGTTAACTGATTGACAGCGATTTTGACAGTTATAATGCGTCAAAATAAGTTTTTGACTTCAAATTCGTGTTCTCCGACCCCAAAAACCCTTATATACGTTATTTTTGAAGTTTTGTGATGAAACATGCAAGCGCTATATCGTAACGACTTGAAAATAACCTAAAACCCATGTTAAATCCCCTTTAAAATTCAAGCGGAGTGGGGGATGACTTTTTTCGAACGGAAAGGGTTCATCAACGCGTCAAAAATTTTGTTTTTGAGAGTACTTTTAAATCAGGGGGTGCAGGTTTTTCGACAAAAAGTTGCCCTATTTGGACCACTCTAATATATATATGTTGAAAAAATTGACAATAATGTTAAAATTTCTATGTATTTAGATAAGTTTAAAATCTGACCTTACAAAGTTGATAATTAATATTATCCTTACCTACGATATAAATAAAAACCTTTTTTCAATTGTTTGTTAAACCAATAAATAAAATTATAAAAAGTACGTTTTTAAACAACAAAAAAGCCGAACGTACAAACAATCTAACATTACAGTCGAACTTAACAAAATTACGCCCACATATTTATCTATATAATAAATAAATAAACACAATGTGAGGGGGGTGGAGAATATACACATATGCACTTTATGTGTATACAGTGCACTTCAAAAATAAAAATAAAAAATAATTGGGCGTACAATTCATTAAAATCGGCCCAGTTTGACCGGTAGTAAACGTCTAAACATCTATAGAACGAACAGCTTCCACTTCTATAACCGGGGTTTACATTCTGGGGGTAGGGGGTAAAAATTCATCTAATTCAATCCCGCTCTAAGAAACATTGACGTAAAACACATTTCCATTGTCAAGTACAGACAATATACATGAATAATCCATAATTTCCCACAGGATCGATTGCTTCACACGATCTATCCCAGTCTTTATTATTTTGATGAATGTAAAGCGGGCAGTTCTACGCTTGTATAAGCATTTCGATTATAAAAGGCGATAATCAAGAATCACTTTCTGTAGAGTAACTTTTTCTATAAAATAGAATGAAAGCGGTTTTTTTAAAAATAGATTTTAATTCTGCTTGGATTAACGCGACTTTGACATACTAATGTGATGTGCAACAGTGCATTTGACTCGCAGCGGGAATCAACTTTATACCTATTCTACAAGGTAAACATGTTTCAGAATACCAATTTTTTTTTTAAATAATAACTTTTCAGGAGCGAATTATCCCTTGTGTCATTGAGTAAGGTTACCTGCAACGATAAGGTTATCTGTAATCAAACGACTAGCTAGGGTAGCTGTTACCACAAAAAAGAAAGGTAGCGATGGCGTTACTAAACATACCTGGAATGGAATGGAATGCAAAGTTGGCAGGAGTCTATTACTCCCTACTTTATCGCAGAACCTGGACAGAGTCCCTTGCTGCTGGATCTTTCTAATCGGGCTTGTTTTTAAAAGGGTTATTTTTAATCTCGGATCTAATTTTTTCAATTTTTGTATATTATTATTATAGTGAATTTAAGACGGATTTAATTGCATTCCAATCCGTTGTTGAACCAGCGTTATCGAACCCATTTTATGGGCCGACCGCGGAAGGCTAGGCTTATAAAGCCTGTCCTCCCGACGTAATTCCCCTTCAGACCGTCCACTGAAGTCCTTTCGGTGCTAACTCTTTAATAGGCTAGCAGGAATACGCCACAACGGGGCACTACCTGTAAGGAGGGAGCAATGCGTCCCCTTTTCCGGAGGAGTCGCAATTGCTGGGTTATTTTGTCAGATTGTAAGTTAGAAAAATAGGAGAGGTTGTGTAGAAGCTCTTCATCCGCTTCTGGTATGGCTGCCCTTCAGGTCGCATCTCTGCTGGGCTCTGTTCCGGACTCCAGTCCGTGATGTTGAGGCGAGTGGTTGGTCTTCCTTCTTCTTCATCTTCTCCCTCTTCTTCTCCCGAAGACCTCTTCGTTCTTCTTTGGCCTGCACTTTCCAGAATTGGTAGTAACCGAAGTTACATACCATTAACCTTGTAATTCCCGAAGCCCCGAAGGGCTGAACGGGGGAAAATGCAGGTTTCTTCGTTCTTCTGTGCTGTCAGTGGCTGCTGGGCAGGTGGCTGCTGGGCTGATGGCTGCTGGGCTCGTTCCCTCTTTCTTCTTTCTTGAAAGGAAAGGAAGGTAATAGGGAACTTACAAATGGTGGTACCTATTCGCGATCGCGGTTTTGGGGCGGCGAAACATACCTGTATATCACCCGAGATATGATCTTCTAGTATCCCTCTACCACGCCAAATTTTGAGACGCCGACTCCAAAGAATAATATCACCTCATAAAGTCAAAGACGTGTTGCGAATTTGAAGATTTTTCATCCGATCTAAGTTATCCAGAAATATACGCAAATATCCACCAAAACAAACTCGCGCGCGAGATCAGAATTTACTTTCCTTTTATAGGCAGTTCCGATATTCCATGCCGTGAGTCCAAAAAAGCATAAAAAGTAAATAGCTAATATTTTAACAGAGTGTTAACAAATATTTCTACAGCCGAGAAATTAAAAAAAAATATTTTGAACAATTTAAAATTAAATTGTCCTGAAAATTAAATTGTACGTGAAAAAGAATGAAAGCAATTTCTTCTGTAACATCAAATCATTTAAAAAAAAAAACTGAAAATAGCATGTTCCAAGTCAATTGTCTGAAACATAACAAATTAAAAAAAAACCCTACAGTATTCTTAATTTTAGAAATTAATAGTTTTTTTAATTCCTTGTACGTAAAGGAAGTATATTGATCGCGAAAAATTTCAGATTTCAACGGAAATATCCATTTTGACTAGTTCGGCGTGATGTCTACGTACGTATGTATCTCACATAACTTAAAACGATTAGCCGTAGGATGTTGAAATTTTGGATTTAGGACTGTTGCAACATGTAGTTGTGCACCTCCCCTTTTGATTGCAATCGATTGACCCAAAAGTGTCCAAAAAACTTTGGATTTTGGACTTTTTCTTAACTCCAGTAATAAGCCCTCATTGACAGCTTTTCAACAACATATATCATAAATGGTATTTATTTTAAATGATTCCAGAGTTATAGCCAAATAAAACTTTAATTAATGAAATATTTGGATCTTACAAGGGGAAGGCACATCACTTTGAGTCTTCATCTCCTTATTTATTCTTTAACTTTTTTTTTTTTTTTAATTTAAATATATTGATTTATTAATAATTATTAACCTATGATTGTAAAAAAAATTACGGTAAACAATAATTCAATAACAAAAAATAGAAAATATGAATAAATATTAGAAGTTATTAATGAAATACAATTTTAAGTACTTTTCAGTACTTTTTTTATTTTCAAGTACTTTTTTTATTTCGGGACCGATCGGTCCCGAAATAAAAAATAACCCTCACCTAAAAAATAACCCTCATAAAAAATAACCTATATTAATTGAAAAAAAAATAACCCTCGTAAACAAAAGGTTTTGAACCGAGGAAATCAAATTGTTGCGTTGTTTACCCTATGCAACATTCCCTAAAATAGCATTCCCGAAAATGGCAGCCACACATGAAACTAATAAGCGAAACACGCGAAAGTTTTGTTAACAGATTCCCAAATCTATTGTTGCATGTCAAAACGCCAAGCCCACCGAAATACTGCCGAAATTCAAATATCCCTACCAAGTGACATCTTTCCTTCTGTTTACCACAGAGAATTGCTCCATATTAGTTTAATTACCGAACAATAATTATTACTAGAGGCGTGTAATTATCACATTAAGCATTAAATAATTAGCTTGAACTAAAAAAGCAAAAAATTAAACACATTTTATATCAAGCACGCGCCTGTATAACCTTCGTCATCCCTCGTATATGACTTTCAAAAAACATGGAACTTATTTATTACGAAAAGCCTATTTAAAAGCAGCCTTTTCGTACGGCTACTTGATATTTTTGAATTCCTAGGTATAAGTTTTACACATTGTGAACGTGTGTACGTTTCTCTCTCTATACGGCGATCTGCAAACATCGATTCGGCATATATTCCTTCAAGACCGCTAAAAAAATAAAACGAATTGTAAATCTTAAGTATAACTACGGTTAACATGCCAGTTTCTGTTATTAAACTGGATAATTTATGCTGCGTGTATACATTAAAGGAACTATATAATACATACAATTGCATTCACAACATTCCATGTAGGATATAATGTATACGGCAACATTTAAACGCGACGTTATGAATTAATTTCATTATATTATATTATAATAATAAAATCTTAAACATAGCCGCATGCAAACCAGATTTGTTATTATTTTATTAATTGAACTACAGTAAAAGGTGCTGTGTAAACTAGTTAGTGAATAGGCTAATATCGCGTTGACTGGATAAAGTAACCGAACATCAATACTAAATGGAAACAGTTGATCACTGGGATAGTATCTAAATACAGCTTGTATTTAAATACGAGTAATCTACTCGTAGAATTCACGTACACTTATTATGAATATTATAATAGTAATAACAATACAACAAGAAAAGCTGACAACATTTCCCGGCATTTGAGTGATACTTACAATATAATTTAATTAATTTAAATATAATTTAATCTTCCTGCGTTAAGATTTATTGAAAAAAAAAAAGAAAAGACTTTATAGTGTACGCCATTCTTTTGAGCATAAAAGGGGTGAAAAATAACATATAAGTTATATAATATCTGTATGTTAATATATAATTGCACAATATTGTCGTTTTCTTCTATTTTACTAAATCAACAGACCATTAAATAATTCATAATGTTATAGTTAGATTGTAATTTAACCTTCAAGGTATTTTTTTTTTCTGATTACTTATTAAAATAAAATTTTTGAAGCTGAATATAATGTAAAAGTAGTATGTTTAAATGCAAGATAGATACAAACCCCATTTTGATTACTTTCATGACTGAATTTCTATAAAAATAGTTTGGATGGAAATAAGTTAATTTATTACACAAAATTCTGTCCTTTGAATATAACATAATTCAACTTATCCGTACGTAGAGGTTCGGTTAATTCTATGGAATCGACCCGTAACTTTTTTAATAATGTGTTTATTGAAAATTGAAGATAGTTTCAGAGATAAATTCATTCAAATAACTTCATTATTCGGTTAAAAGAAGATCTAAACTGTTAACGCGTTCTATTTTACATCGTTACTTATACTACGGTAATATTATCAGTTTCACTAAATGAAATTGTTTAACGGATTGAAATTTTGAAAAAAAAAATACGAAATCAGCAATAAAATTAAATCGTATAAAATAAAGATGTAAAAAGGATAATCTAAAAAATTTCGATATTATTTCATTTATTTATTTTTTACAATCATTTCGTGTCGAAATAGAAAACTAAATTAAGAAATATTACTTCTTTATAGGCCGAAGTTATTAGTGCTGTTTTTGAATTATTAAAATTTACTTTATTTATAAAAACAATTAAAAAAAAATTGCACTCGCCAATTTTGTGTCTCCAACGAATACTTTCGCAGAGATATCAGCTTTTTAAGAACGATTTACAAAAATTAAAAACGTAAGTAAACTTTAACTGTTCACTACCCCTTCAGGAAATAAAATAAATTTAATTGATCACAATTTAAATTCCCTGTTGGAAATGGCCGTGCGACACGGGGCATTGTCGTGATGAAGCATCCACTAGTCTGCAATGTCTGGTCTCACGCGAATCACTCTTTTTCTGAGCCTTTCAAGGACACCTTTGTAAAACACTTAGTTGACAGTTTCTCCTGGAGGAACAAATTCTTTATGCACGATACCCCTACTGTCAAAAAAGCAAATCGGCATGATTTTGATCTTTGATTTGCTCATTCGACATTTTTTCGGTCGAGGAGATGACGGGGTGTGCCACTCTTCGCTTTACCGCTTTGTTTCAGGATCGTACTCAAATATCTAGGATTCATCACCTGTGATCACACGATTGAAGAATTCTTGGTCGTTGTCAATCCTCTCAAGAAGATCAACGCACACGTTTCTTCGATTGTCTTTCTGATCCGTTGTGAGGTTTTTCGGCACCGATTTCGCACAAACTTTTCGCATGTCCAAATCGTCTGTCAAAATCTGATGTACGGTGAAAGTGTTTAAAATTAACTGTTCACTCATCATTCTTATTGTTAAACGACGGTCTTCTGATCTCACAAGAACTCTCAAACGCTCAACTTTTCGTCAGATTTTGAAGTTGAAGGTCTTCCTGAACGAGGTTAATCTTCAACGTGTTCTCGGCCTTCCAAAAATGATTTATGCCAGCGGAAAACTTGTGCTCTTGATAAGCAATGCTCCCCATAGGGCTGTTTCAACTTTTCGAAGGTCACATTCGCGGATTCCCAAATTTTAACACACAAAACTTGATTGCAAAACGTTGCTCTAAATTCCGATGCTCAATTTTCGTAACACACAACTTCACTGATGGCGCTGTCAAAAATAATGTCTTGGTTGAACGGAGTTGAAACTCGTACTGAGCATGTGGAAGGAATGAACAAACCGGTAGAAACAGCGATGCGAGATCGCTTGCAAAGTTACTAATCTCATTACTTTTCTCACACATTTCGTATGTACAACCTAATGTGACTTACACTCAAAAATATTTTCACCTGAAATAGAAAACATCAACTACGACTTGGAAACAGTGCGTTGACTCTTTGCAAGTCATTTTTTTATAAATACGCAGGTTTGTCATGAACGACATGCATTTTTCAAAAATACTGTGAAACCAGATCCATATAAAAGCAAACTATATATTTATTGCGCGCGCGCGTAGTACAGGTAAAAGAAATGAACCTATTATTTATTGGTGCTTTGTTAAAAATCGGTTTTATTTTTTTTTAAGTTTATTTTACTAACTCAACTCGTAAGCTTGATAGGATGTTGCGTAGGAATGTGATGTGAATACTTTGTACAGTATGGAAAAATCACAAACCTGACCTTTCGGTTGACGCTGAGACATTATCAGTTCATGCAGCAAATCAAAAATTAAATTGAATTAAAAAACGTACATAAATATGTATATAAAGTATATTTTACCCAATTACTTTATAACTGGAGAACGGTTGGACCGATTTTAATAAAAAAAATATACAGATGTCCCACGAAGAAACTTTCAAGACATGTTCTGCTGGGAAAAATAATGAAAAACGTTCGTATAAACGTAGGCCTTTCTTTTTCTGTTTAGCCTCCGGAACCACCGTAAGTTATTACTGCAGAGGATTACTGACGATTCTATGTATAAATGTAAATAAAGTGTAGTCTTTTACAGTCTCAGGTCGACCATTCTTGAGATGTGTGGTTAATTGAAACCCAACCACCAAAGAACAACGGTAACCACGATCTACTATTCAAAACCGTAAATAAAAGCCTTTACTATGAGCGGTTGGGTTGATATAGTGGCGTGTTGGGTCAGTGGGTATATAAACATAGGCCTGGAAACAGTGTTTTCGAGTTACGGCTAGCCCGGATTTCAGCTTTTCTAATAAAAAGAAGCCCTACTGTTAATTTTTGGGACCCAAATTAGGGAATAAGGTTGGTGGATTCTTATGTAATTTGAGCTGGGAAATAGGATAAAACAGGACCCAGAACTGTAACTTCAGTAACTTTTGAGATATCCGACGTAAAACGCAAAATTCAGTGTTTTTTTTTTACGTTTGTAGAATAGTAGCTTTGTTAAATGACTATTATTAAATGCGAATTTTTTTTTAGTAACGAACTTGTAAAGTTTAATTCTGAGAAAATTAATATAAAAACAGTCAAAAAAACGTAAATAAAACAAAAATTTAAAAGTCGGCTTTTTATTGAAGCAAAACAGACAGAAATTCGTATTATTCTTTCTGTACCAAATAAATATTATTTTTTATATAGAAAAACAAAAAAATAAAATATATGAAATGATAAAATGGTAACAGAATAATAAACCTCAGTTACAATAATTATTCGAAATTCCCTCCACAATGTACAAAGCACTCTGCTCAACATAAAATATTTCCGATGGCTTTCCATATAATCTCAGGATTGTTTCGTATAAATTCAATGGTATTTCGTATTTTATCGAGTAACTCTTTGTTTAGTATTAAATTTTTGTCGGTATATTTTACTTTCATATGACCCCAAGTAATCTAGTGGCGTTGTCAGATGATCGTGTTGGCCAACTGATTAGTCCACACCGATCCAATTTGTCAGTGACCAATTGATTGGTCCAATCCATTTTAAGGAATTAACATTAAAGTGATTTCTAGGAATTTATAGGAATATAGAAAAAGAAAAACGAACACCATCGTGCCGGGAGGAGATCATTTGCAGTCTAGTTTGTAACGATACATCCTCCAAAAGGGTCGGTAAATTATTTTTCAAGCAATGAACGAATGTATCTCTATGTTTTCATTGAAAACAAATGGTTCCAAAGTTTTGTCAAAAATAACGGCACAACATTAATGTGAAATCTATGTTGGAATATAGTTTCCACAGTACCGTATGGATTGTCTTCGCTCCTAAATGACTTTCATTTCTCGTTAAAGTGGCTTCATCGGTAAATAAAACTGAATTTACCTTATCAGCGTTGTGTAGAAGCCGATGACAGAAAATTAACCGCTAGGCGAATCTGAATAGGCCGGAAAATTTTTAACCTTATGAAGGCGGAAAAAAACGAAGATTTTATTGTCGTAGGATGGCGCCACATTTGTTTTTTGACGACAAACTAGGGCAACATAAAATTCACCTTGAACTAGTGCCTGGGCTACGCTGAATGTGATGAATGACTTGATGCTCATTATTAAAACGATGATTCACTTGGCGGTCGATAGAAAAAGAACACGTTGGAAATGATCCTTTCGTTCGGAAATGCTGATACACTGAAGAAAAGGTTTTCGTACTTGGAATCAATCCGCCTTCCAGGAAATTTCTCCTGATATTCACATCGAGCAGCTTTAAAATTTCCGTAATAAAATCCATAAACAAAAATTATATGGCATATTCGTTGTTAAAAAATCGAAACGGCATTTTTACACTACGATATAACAACACTACACTTTCATTATCTGTATGATAATTTATGACAACAAATTCAGACCAAGTACACAATTTTCAATGTTGCCCAGCTGTTAGTATTGCCAACCTATACTATAAATATATTTTTTTTAAAAAGTATTTCTAAAATAACAAACATTTCAATTTAGTTTTTTACGTAATTATTTCGTTTACCTGGATAAATTATTGAATATACAAAGGTAAAATATTGTTTTATAAATTTTGTATTTCTTTTAAAATTATTTTCAGAAATTAATGTTGTTGTTTTTAAAGAGAAAGTTAGGAACAGAAAAAATAATACGATTTTCTGTCTTATCTGCTTCAATAAAAAATATATGTTATAAACTATTCGTCAAACGTCAAACAACACAAAAATATGTTTGATGCTATTCATCTAACAGTAAACAGACGCCATAAAATAAAACATACATACGAATGTTTAAGATTCAAATCGGCGAGAATATCAATGAATACGTTAGAAAAAAAAGTAATCCGAATTATTTCTGGAAATTAAAAACAATAATTAATATAAACCAGGTTATTTAATTAAATAAATACGAAAATTAACATGACCTAACACCAGTAATCTAAAATAAATCGGACGAAAAAATTTGCGACTTTCAAAAAATTGGTTCAAATTTTTTTTTTTTTTTTGTCTTCAGTCATTTGACTGGTTTGATGCAGCTCTCCAAGATTCCCTATCTAGTGCTAGTCGTTTCATTTCAGTATACCCTCTACATCCTACATCCCTAACAATTTGTTTTACATATTCCAAACGTGGCCTGCCTACACAATTTTTTCCTTCTACCTGTCCCTCTAATATTAAAGCGACTATTCCAGGATGCCTTAATATGTGCCCTATAAGTCTGTCTCTTCTTTTAACTATATTTTTCCAAATGCTTCTTTCTTCATCTATTTGCCGCAATACCTCTTCATTTGTTACTTTATCCACCCATCTGATTTTTAACATTCTCCTATAGCACCGCACTTCAAAAGCTTCTAATCTTTTCTTCTCAGGTACTCCGATCGTCCAAGTTTCACTTCCATATAAAGCGACGCTCCAAACATATACTTTCAAAAATCTTTTCCTGACATTTAAATTAATTTTTGATGTAAACAAATTATATTTCTATCTGAAGGCTCGTTTCTCCTGTGCTATTCGGCATTTTATATCGCTCCTGCTTCGTCCATCTTTAGTAATTCTATTTCCCAAATAACAAAATTCTTCTACCTCCATAATCTTTTCTCCTCCTATTTTCACATTCAGTGGTCCATCTTTGTTATTTCTACTGCATTTCATTACTTTTGTTTTCTTCTTGTTTATTTTCATGCGATAGTTCTTGCATAGGATTTCATTTATGCCGTTCATTGTTTCTTCTAAATCCTTTTTACTCTCGGCTAGAATTACTATATCATCAGCAAATCGTAGCATCTTTATCTTTTCACCTTGTACTGTTACTCCGAATCTAAATTGTTCTTTAACATCGTTAACTGCTAGTTCCATGTAAAGATTAAAAAGTAACAGAAATAGGGAACATCCTTGTCGGACTCCCTTTCTTATTACGGCTTCTTTCTTATGTTCTTCAATTATTACTGTTGCTGTTTGGTTCCTGTACATGTTAGCAATTGTTCTTCTATCTCTGTATTTGAACCCTAATTTTTTTAAAATGCTGAACATTTTATTCCAGTTTACGTTATCGAATGCCTTTTCTAGGTCTACAAACGCCATGTATGTTGGTTTGTTTTTCTTTAATCTTCCTTCTACTATTAATCTGAGGCCTAAAATTGCTTCCCTTGTCCCTATACAAATTTTTTAACTTAACTAAAAATTTCGGTGAACTTAAAAAAACTTCGTCTCTACGGACATTTTAAAAAAGTCATCTTTTGCGAAGAAGAGGATAATTCGCAAGAAACATAAAAGGCGGACAACCTGTTTTCAATGGAAATGGGAAATAGAAATTTAGGGAAAGTATAAAATGAATTTCTACAGTGAACTTAATATTTACTGAGCGGGAACTCTGTTAGTTGTTTTCAATGTGACAATATAGTATTATCTTTTTTACTATATTTTTTAACAAGTTTTTAATTTTCTGCTTAAAAAGCATTTAGAATATTCGAATGACTTCAGGCTAAATATCATTAACAAAATGCCCGTGCACTAAAAAAAAATTTCAAATCCAAGACGTTATTCAAAGAATCCTTAATTTTATTACGATTATAATGTAGACGAGCAGTTTAATTTTATAAAATCTAAAAATGTTTTAAAGTGTCTAAAAATGTTTTAGACACTGCTTTATTCGTTTATAAATCTGAAGTCTACATATGTCCATCCAGGAGGGGGCAGATATAAATTCTCGACAGCAGCAAACTTATTGTTATTAGAGATTAATTTGGCACTGGCGATCACAAACGTTAGAATGTTCAGCAACATCAGCCCCACTTTTATCTATTAGGGTATCCTTTCTTTTTCCTGTTTAGCCTCCGGTAACTACCGTTTAGATAATACTTCAGAGGATGAATGAGGATGATATGTATGAATGTGAATGAAGTGTAGTCTTGTACAGTGTAATTCAACCATTCCTGAGATGTGTGGTTAATTGAAACCCAACCACCAAAGAACACCGGTATCCACGATCTAGTATTCAAATCCGTGTAAAAATAACTGGCTTTACTAGGACTTGAACGCTGCAACTCTCGACTTCCAAATCAGTTGATTTGGGAAGAAGCATTCACCACTAGACCAACCCGGTGGGTATTAGGGTATCATGCCTGATATGACCCTTGCTTAACGTCTTTACGTATATTTTAAGAAATATCTGAGCAAACATACTGCAAATAAAAAGTTATGATTTATATTTTATTTGGGGTGAAATCTGTTACAAATTTCAAGCTATTAGGCAACACTTCATTATAACACAACGATTTATTAGACGGCAATAATGAGCAGACAAGTAAAAAATATATAAAAAAAAGGAAATTAAAAAAAAAAAATTCCTCTTAGGTTACGTGACGAAAACCTATAACGGGACGATCAGAGGAGCTTGCTCTGCAAAGTAATAAAGTATCATTAAAATCGGTAAATTTGGTGAAAAATACGACTTAAAAATATTTTACTTAAAACAAACAATCGATAGAACTTCTTATTTTGCAATCAAAAATACAAAATAAACCCAACATTACGGACGATTTTATTGCATTACGTTATCACATTTACCAAAAAGATTAAATAGATTTTATACAAATCATATTTTTATTAATATAATTTATAAGATGGGGTATTTTTTTTTCTTCAACATTAATCTTAAACTGTTTCAGTAAAGAATTTCAATTTTAAATTTAAATCAAATTATTACTCATGATAAAAAAAAATCTTTTAACTTTATTAAAAATAAAAACCGTTATCACTTATTTAATTAATTCACATATTTTAAAATCTTTATATGCGATTTATAAATGATCTTTAAATTTTATATTTGTTAATATTATCATGATTATTACTAATAAATAAAACTAATTTTGTTTAACTTAAGTAATTATTCTTCATGCAAAATATCTCTATCTTGTTTTTTTAAAAAAAGTACGTTCAGAATTACTTACTTTTTAAAGAATCTGATTAGCCTATATGTTGAAAGTAGGTTAAAATGGGACATTTATATTACGTTTAAAAATGTTAAAAACTAAACTAGATCTAAATTTAAAAAAACACTATACATTATAGGGTTAAAAAATAGAATATTTATGAAAAACACCGAAAATAGATGAACGAAAAAGTATAAACATCTTTTGAAAAATTAACTTTAATTTGATGTTTTGTCGTCTCTGTAAGATAAAAATTGGTGCGGTAGAATATATTTCTGTTTAAAAAAAATATTTTTATTTTTTCTAAATAAAAAAAAAGAAAATTGTAAGTCTGATCAGGATTCAAACCTAGAACTTTCCAAATGAAAAGTTTAAGAATTCGAACTCGAAACTAAAAGTTGCAAAGAAATATATTTTGTGATCATGCAAAGGCCGATTGATTAACAAACGCAGAGAATGTAGTTGAACCGTACTGAAAATAAAAGATAAACATATACGAGGGAGAGATAAAAAAAAACCCGTAAAAGAGATTAGAGAAGTACTCTTGGGAGAAAATTTTCAATTAACATATAAACTCATTAAATGTCAACTAAAATAAAAATATTATGCAAATTTCTGTAAAATCAAGTCAAATAGAAACAAAAGAAAAACCTATACAAAGACTAGCAGAAAGAGCCTGTACTTAATAATTAGAAAAGCGATTTAAATATACCTATTAGGTCTTCTTCACTTATTAGTAAACACGTACGTTTCGACTAAAGCAAATTATAAACCAAGAAATACAATATGACTTGATTAAATAATAATATAAAGATGGTGAGATCAAATAAACCAAACCAGTACGATTGTATGTAAGGCAATATTTAAACAAATGTTATTTTACAATTAAAAAAAAAAAAACTAAAAGAGATGCAACATCAATGTTAACATATCGACCCTAATTAGGCATACGTTTCACAGAAAGCCGATTATCCGTAATTATCTAGATGCCAAAAAGGCGAATTATTACAACCCGAATTAAGAATAGACTAACGAAAAACAACTTTCCGACAGTAAACTGACTAAAAAGATTTTATAATTCAGCGGGATACTGATATAATTTAGGTAGTAGACGACAGCTTCGCTAACAGAAGTTAAGCCGACCAAGAACTTCCTGGGGTCGCCTTTTTCCAATCCCAATCCATGGTGGATGGGAGCACGACCCAAGGTTTCTTGGGTTCACTTTCGTCAAAATTTTGTATATAGCACAAATAAGATATTGTTCTTTTGCGCTCAATCTTGGGTCATACGCTCTACAAAACCAAACCACATTCACTCTTTATGTACCACTTTTTTTGTGCTCAGATAAAACTCCTACCCGATTCGACAAAAAGGATGATAGTTTCTCTACGCTAATCGAGGCCCAGGACTTCCTGGGTCGCCCTTTCTTCAAGATTTCCGTAACTTCTATACAGCGCTCTTTTCAGAACCCTATATTGTATCACACTTTACATTTTTAACCTAAGTAACCCGTTCTTAATGTATCTATTATTACTTCCTCTCCACTGTTCTTGTTTCGCATTTCCATTTCATTTGTCATCGATCCTCCTATAAATTATAATTATCTTTCTATGCTGATGTAGCCGAACGGTTTATTATTAAACAAGATCCGCCCAATGGTGCAATCCTGAAAATGAGAGGTTTCTTTAAGGAAATTTGAACCTATTCTCAGATGACTGTGCGGAAACTTGAGAAAAAGAAATCTTTTTAGAGTATAAATTTTTGATAAAGTTGACATATCCTTCTCGGATAACAGTTAAATTTGTCCCGATATCTCGAGAAAATGCGGAAGAGGTCCGCATTCCATTTGGAATTTGGGCACAATATTTAATAGCCTCATAAAATTTACGTGACTAAGTAATTCCGTCTCTTTTAACTGTCTTTATTGGTCAGAACGTTTCTCCTTTCCATATTCTATACTTATTGTTATCCTTAAAAAATTTTTCCCAAAAATGTTATTTGGGTTTACGATAGGTAAACGTGCACTAGATTCTTGTTTGCGAGTATTATTTGACATCAGTGTGGTCTGGCGGGATCATTTCTACTTATGTAATTGATCAGAGACCTTTCCTACCAGTATGAGATAAAAAAACCTCAAAGCTGGGGGTCGAACTGTTTATCCTTTGTTTTGTTTGTTTCATGTTACTGTGTTGCTATTAATCCGTGTAATATTTTTATGTTTCGTTCAATTTTTATACTCTAAAAATTGAACTCACTTTTACCATCTATGGGTAGGCAGTTCAATTCCTTTGTTAGTTAAGTAATTTCAGTCTTGCTTAAAACTCGATGAGATGTGTTTTGTTTTGAGTTCATTAACTAGTAGTACACAGATGGGAATGTCACCCGTGGCATCCTGGGGAATATGTTAAAAGCCGAGGTTTCGAAGACGGCCTCCGGTAAAGCCTACAAGGGGCACGGAGCGGAGGGTGTCTTTCCCTACGGGGATCAGGGTGTTTTATCGGATAAAACTGAATCTGATAATTTTAATGTAATTTAACTGATTGGAACACAATAACTCTACTTAACTCTATTAACGATGGTTAAACAGGGTTATTGTACACGCTCAACAAACACGGAGAAGAATTACAAATCGGCTCTAATTCCAGCCATCTTAAGCCAAGAAATCAAAATTGACTAATTTTGAATGACAAAGGTACTAATAATATTTCGCGACAATTAACAGCTGAATCTCTCTCTCTCAAAAAAAAAAAAAAAAAAAAAACATTTTGTGCGATTTTGATTAAAACTAATACGTTTATTTATTTTATAACGCTGCATTTAGGGTATTTCAGGACCTTTTAACAAACCCACCGGGTTGGTCTAGTGGTGAACGCGTCTTCCCAAATCAGCTGATTTGGAAGCCGAGAGTTCCAGCGTTCAAATCCTAGTAAAGCCAGTTATTTTTACACGGATTTGAATGCTAGATCGTGGATATCGGTGTTCTTTGGTGGTGGTTGGGTTCACATCCTTTACACTCATACATATCATCCTCATTCATCCTCTGAAGTATTATCTAAATGGTAGTTACCGGAGGCTAAACAGGAAAAAGAAAAAAGAAAGGACCTTTTAACAATTTTTAAAAGGAGAAGTAGAACTGTAATAAGCTGAACACATTCGTAAGAAAAATTTATGAGAATGTAGAATTACTCAAAGATTCTAATAAAAAGCATTACTTTTACCATACCAAAGAAAGCTGCAGCAAGATAAGGTTGAAATCTACCATAATAAGTTCAATTAGTTGTGCTTCTTTCAAGTTACTAACTAGAGTTAAGTATGTAGTGTAAGATAGAATATAGAATGAGGGAGTTGAAAGCGCACCAAATGAAAAAGATCGATTTGGTTTTACGAAAAGGAAGAAACCTTAAAAGCAATTTTAGAAGGTAGATTAAAGAAACAAAAAAAGATCACATGAAATCTAAAATTGTTAAAAAAAGTGTTTGCTAATTCAGAATGAATTTTAATAATCAGTTACTTATACTTTCTATAAGACTAATGTAGCAGTGATAAGAGAAGAAAATAAGGAAAACTAAATATGGGAGTAAATGAACCAAAAGAACTTTCACAGCGGAGTTATAGACCATGAACAAAAAACAAAAACGATAAGATTCATTGACGACAAAAGTTTATTTTTTACTCAAACTAGTTATTGTTCGTAATTTTGGCTGAGATTAGGGTCAGAAGCAATAAGTTATTTGAATTTTTTGTGGGAGAGAAATTTTATTGAAAAATAGTCAAGAAAGCGACGGAAAGGGTGATAACGGCCATTTAAATATAATAAAAGGGAAAAATATATACAAGAAACTGAAAACTTTTATTATCTAGGCAATACAATTAAAAATGACGAATGAAATAAAGGTATCAAAATCAAATTTAGACAACTAAGCAGACATTTACTGGAAAAAAAGATCTCCTATCAAACAGTTTAAGAAATTATAAAGAGATTTTTATAAATATTTGAATAGAATATAATGTATTATTATGCCAGAGAAACATAGACAATAGGAAGTAAAAAAAAACAAAATGTTTTTAACATGAGAAGTTACTGTAAATGTTGAAAATAAAAAAAAGGTTAATCGAGCACGAAATGAAGACGTTTTAAAACTAACTAGAAAAAAATTTGTGAAAAGAAAGCGAAACGTTGGTAGGAAATACATCAAAGAAATGTATAAGGTCTTTTAATAATTTTTCTCCTAACACCTGGATTTTCTAACCCTCCTTAATACTACTTAATTTTGAATTAACACCTGGTACAGTATGCAGTACTCTGATTCTCTTTTATTTTTATTCTAGTGTACCGCAAAGATGAACATACACGCTTTACCATCTCATTCTTAAAGGTAAAATTAAATTTGGCAATTAAAATTAACACCGACCTCGTTGTACACATTTATCAAGCATATACATATAGTGTGGGGCAAGATAATTTGCGGCAACCGACATAAATTTTAACTTGAATCGCTAACCGATTTGATATTTTAACGTTTTATAGGCCTAGAATGGTGGGAAAATATAATACATTCCATTAAAAAGAAAAAGAAAGTTAATTTTAACGGCAGATGGATGCACAGCAACAATATCAACAGCTTTGAAACGGCTATTTGTAATGCGGGAAAAAATTGTAAAACAAAATTACTTTAATACTAGGTGAGGTACCTACTCTTCGTAAATGTCAAACACTGAATTTTTAAAGCTTAGGAAACTTTAAATTCCTTTTCCTTAAAACGTAAGCTACCGATAAGAAATAATTACTTATAACACATGAACACCCACCAGGATACTCCTGAAAGCGACACATCCTAACCCCCGTAAGAAAAACACCCGCCTTTTGACGATTCCGGTCGCCATACCCCCCCTCCGTTCCTAGCTGTGGTAAGCTTTAACGTGAGTCGTCTTTTGACTTCTAACTTTTATATCTCAGAGTAATAAGCCAGGCCTCGTTGTAATGCCACCTATGTAAATACCTCAGTAGACATTTGCATCGGCGAGTTAATGACATCGACTCAGACCTCGCCTTCGCTGTAGGCTTCTTTCGGACAATCTTGACCGTCCTACTTCGTTTCTCTCTGAACTAGCTAACCGAGTTCGCGGAAGCACGAATCCCGCGCCTAGTTATCAAGAATAAGAAGCACTTCGTGCCAGGATTAATGAGGAGTAAAGCGATTCTTTACCCTCGGCGAAAGAACACATAGAGTCGAAAATAAATTGTGGTACACTGGCTTGCGAAACAGAGTGAATTGATATTCAACCGTAATTGCGACAGATTTTTTATATTCCCATCCAGAAATCGCGTGCTCAGCAATTATTCTCGGATAATCTTGAAACTCAGGTGCTTAAAACGTGTCCAGTATAACAAAAAGTAAGACTGATTAGTATAACAATCTTTATATCAAGAAAGGTAAATGTACATCTATAAATAATAACCAAAAAGCACACAGTAATTAATTCCTTTCAAAGTTAAAACAAAATATATAACTCATCTTTTCACAAGAGTAATGAGGATTCATTTGTTGCTTTATACTATCGGTATCGTCCTTCTAAATGCTGTGACGTATCTGAAGCAAATCAGACAAAACGTAATTCAGAAATCCTTTTTCTGAAAGTAATGATATTATTTATTATAAACAGCAAGGTCCTGGCCGGTGAACAGAGTGAAAATTGTCATACGGAAGGCTAAATATCAGTTACATTTTGATGTGCATAGCATGCGGATGTGCTAAATTACATTCGGCTCAATAAGGAAGACAACAAATAGAAATTCCTCACGTTTCTTAAACTAGTAAGTTTGGAACAGGTGGCTAGTAATTCTTTAGAACGGCTACGTCTTTTTTAAAAAAAATACATACTGAGCTGAAATCGTATTTTACTAAAAAAAAATTGTTCTACTAAAATATATATGATAGTATGATAAATAAACAAAACAAACCTTCTTTTGTTGAATGTAATAGACTCCACACGAGATACAAGGTAAACATAAAAGACGGAATTCATAATTAATAATAAATACAAGAAATTTTATGATATATTTTATATACAAAGCGCGGAGAAAACACACCGAGCCAAAACCGATGATATAAGTAAAGTTTCAAACTGATACGATTACACGTCTTTTTATTTCAGTATTTTACTTTTTTTAAATGTGTCATAAACGGTATGGAGGGGATATGATAGCAGAGATACCATAAAGAAGAAAATAAGGAAGGGGTACGGAACCCCGTATAGAACTTTCTAGTAATGCACGTGCGTTACATCATGCGTACATTTACATTTCCATTACGTTCCATCCTAACACATTTTTTTTAATTTATTGCAAAATACACACACACACACACTTTCATTTTCTTTTACCTTACGAAATTTCAGGTACTACGATACTACTATATGTAGGAAAATGTGTTATAATCAACAAAAATAGAACTTAACAAAACAAAAACTACATACAATAAGAAAAAATAATAATAAATAGAAATAAACTTCTGGCTGATCTACAACCTCCTACGAGTATAGTAAAACTGTACGAGTCCGAACTACATCCGTACGCATTCATAAATTAACGAAGGTAATTTATCAGACACAAATTCGACATTTTTAAAATAAAATATCAAATCAAAAAAAAAATAATAATAATAACGAGGCGTATTGACCTTTAGAAGTGGAAAAAATATACCATCCCATAATTTGGAGCGGATGTCCACATTTTAAATTTTACTTACTATATTTTTTATTAATTCAAAATACAGAGTTATCATAAAAGAATGGTGCGGTTTTGAACATGATTTAAATTAAAACAGAATTACTTACAGTTTGTTTTTTATTTTTCAAATTTGTGTCTCAAACATTTTTTTACATAATTAATAAATTTCAATATGTGCGCCGTTAGTCGCTCGACAAATGTCCAAACGATACTCAACTTCTCTCCAAACATTAGTTAACATTTCTTCGTTAACGGTTGTCATCGCTTCATTAATCCTGTTTTTTAAGCGGTTTAGGTCGCGAATTTTTTGTGTATAAACAACGCTTTTGATGTACCCACACAAGAAAAAATCGCAAGGTGTCAGGTCTGGACTCCTTGGAGGCCAAAGTACGGGTCCTTGCCGGCCTATCCATCGATCTCCAAATTTTTCGTTCAAAGCGTCCGAGACCGATGCATTGAAGTGCGGGGGAGCACCATCTTGTTGGAAATGAAGTCGATGAATGTTTTCGAGTTCATCCGGCTGAGGAAAGCAATAATCGGTTAACATTTCAAGATAAACAACTCCATTAATTATGTTTTTAGCAAAGAAGAAAGGTCCTATTACACGATTTTTCATCACACCACACCAAACATTAACATTAGGCGAATCGCGTTGTATCTCAATACTTGCGTGTGGGTTTTCAGAGCCCCATATTCGTGAATTGTATCTGTTAACACATCCATTCACATGGAATGTAGCTTCGTCTGTAAAAATTATATCGTCTAAAAATGATTCGTTTTCACTTATTCTGTCCGACATTTCAACAGCGAAATTGTTACGTTTTACACCATCATCGGGTTTCAATTCCTGCAGTATCTGGATTTTATAAGCGTGTAATTTCAATTTTTTATGTGAAACTTTGTGAACTATTGATTTTGGAATACCTAATTCGACGCTTCGACGGGGGATGGACTTCCCAGGACTTCTAATTGCCTATGGTCTAATTAGTTCAACCGTTTCCTCTGGTATACTTGGTCTGCCGGTTGATTTCTGTTTCTTAACCGATTCAGTTCCTTCGAATTGTTTGAACCAACGTGTTATGTTATTCTTGTGTGGCGGATCTCTTCCGAATTCACGTTGAACTAAAATTACGGATTTTAATTCAGCCATCAATAAAACACACTTTACTTTGTCTTTATCCAAGAACATAGTAACTCGCTAACCTCACCGCAACAACAATACAAGAACTGACGTTGTGGTTACAACTGCTGATAAACAAACTTTTGGGTTGGAGGCTTTCAGGGATACCAATATAGCAAATCAGAAATTTCCCTACAATCTTCCTATGAATTACTGAAACCGCACCATTCTTTTATGATAACCCTGTATATTCCTTTTAATGTTTTTATTTTTCAACTCGGCTTTATCATTACTTTCTTCTGTTTATTTTTATTCGAACAAGACATCAAAAACATTATTGGTATTAAGCAAGTTACCAAGGAGTAACTTACTTAGTATCCCCACCACAAAATTAAAAAAAACTCAATGAAATTAATTTTAACTTAAAAAAGTTAAAATTAATTTCAATTTCATTTGATTTAATTATTTTAGTTTGAAATCCTTTACTAAATTTATCCAGTTTGAAAGTCATAAAAAAGAATCTTTCCCATTGGATGAGAGGAGGATCCCCTTTTTGAAGTTCGCAAAAAGTTTCTGTAAAATTTATAAATTGTTTTTTCCATTTAATTATCATTATAAGAAAATTTTCGTCGAAATGCAACCCGAGCATAAAAAAAAACTTTCGTTAAAAAGGACCGATCAAAGATAAATATTTCAAAGTAAAGAGATAGTACGAGCAAGATTTTAATCGAGTAAATTGCTATTTCTAATTATAAATTCATTTCGTTAAAAAAAAGATTGCGTCATTAATGCATAATCCGGTACAAACGGGTAACAAACACGAAACGAGATAATGAGAACGATTTGAAATAGCAAATCTATTGAAGCAAAAGTGTTCTGGTTTAATTTATAAGCAATTCGAGCGTACATTAAAATAAAACATTCTTCAGGAATTGTTTACAAACCTGACTTTATATACGAAGCGTATAGACAAAGACATCGCTTTTAAGAACTGTACAAAGTTTGTTATTGCTTAAGCGTTAGTGCAATAAGTAACATTTTTTTTAGAATATATACTAAAAGGAAAATCTGTATTTTTTATCAACATAATTAGCTTGAACCTAATGAATTTCATTAGGTTTCTTGCAGATAATTTACACGACTCTAAAAATGACGCTACAACAATACACACAGCATTTCTTCCCGTCGAATAAGGATAACATTACCTCTAAAAAAACTTCCTGGATAAACTCCAATAAAAATATAGATAAAATAATCATTCTAGCAGGCCGAACGGTTTTAAAATTTATTTTACTTAAGATTCACAGTCTCCGTATAACCAACTTCTAAAATGTTAATCTACGGAAAATCTTCTGAGTTTTTATTAATTTATTTTAACTTCTAAAACTTTAATCACAGTTATATCGATCCTTAATATGCTTTTCAAAAAATATTCCTTTATTTATGAGAACACTAGTGAGTGCTTAACCATCAGCGGTAAACTCGTCGTCGCAAATCACTTGTTTATAAGAGAAAAAATATTCTGAAAATCAGCTGTTCTTCGAAGTCGACGGTTCTGAAATTCAAATCCTAGTTAAAGTTACTTTTACACACATTTGAGTACTAGACAGTGGATACCAGTGTACTTTGGCGGTTAGGTTCAATTAACCACATATCTCAGGAATGGTCGGCCCGAGTCTGTACAAGACTACACCTCATTTACATGTCATACAAACAAATCATCCTCATCTCATGGGCTGTGGGGGGAGGGGTTGTTTATTCTTCACTGTTTGACGGATTACAACGTACACATTAGGAATAAAATAATTTATGAGAATTTTTCTTTAATCATGTTTGGCGTTAAAAAATTTCTAATTTAGAAAAATAAAATTCCCCTTTAAAATTATTTTTAACCAAATCTTTATGTTAAAGTGTATAAATACGATATCAACCCTTGAAAATATTATTCACTACCTTTGATTAAGTCAATAAAAGACGCTCTTTATGCGGTAAAAAAATTATTTTCGAGAAACGGCCAAAAGTATAAAATAACAATAAATGTACATACGAGTATTATAAGAATGGTTTCATGATGATGTCAGGATTTCATTTATCAAGTACTGGGATGCTAATAAACAACAACATGGCGGTGTCTCCGGCAAAAAGCAAGTGTATCCTCTTCACGGGTAGGAGAAGACTGCGCGGCGTTCAGGTCGTGATCCGTAGAGAGGTTATAACTGAGGTCAAGGATACAAAATACCTAGGGGTGACAATAGATAAAAGTCTCAAGTTTGGTGGGCATATAGAAAATGTGGGCAAAAAAGTAGGGCTCACCATAAAAGCCATCAGGAGATTATTCGTGGAACACACAGTACCGGGGGCCTCCAAACGGAAACTGATTGCGTCGGCGGCGGTGTCTGTGGCGTTATACGCGGCGCCGGTTTGGGCTGATGCAATCAGGATACAAAGAAACAAGGATAAACTGCGAAGAATGCACAGAACGGCATTGTTGGGAGTGGTGGCAGGGTATCGTACTCTGTCATATGAAGCTATATGTGTGCTTGCGTCGGTCCCGCCGATTGAACTTCAGATCAAGAGCAGGAAAGCGATAGCGGAAGGGTGTAGTAGAGCTGAGACCGAGGCGATGACCCGACAGTGGTGGAAGGAAGTACGGGCAGAGACTAACGCTGCGGCCTGGACCAGAAGGTTAATAAGTGATTTGGACGCATGGCTGGATCGCCAACATGGCGAGGTGAACTTTTACATAACACAGATGATGTCGGGTCATGGATGTTTTTGTTACTATTTAAAAAGATTCGGCAAGAGAGACACACCCAACTGCGACTACTGCCAGGAGGTGGACGACGCAGAGCATACGATGTTCGAATGCCGAAGATGGGCACAATACAGACAATTCATAGTAGTCTATAACCTGAACGCGAATAACATAGTAGAGTGGTCGCTAAGGAGGGAGCAGAACTGGAACGTTTTTAACAATTTCGCCGGTACGGTTCTTCGCACTAAGGAAGAGGAGGCGCGACGAAGGAATCGTTAGGTTCAATCGTAAATAGGGATAGGTGGACAGCCCCGTCTCTGAGAGCCTGTATGCCCTGGCGTGCAGGTTTCGGAGAGGGGACGGGGACTCCGGGGAGATTTCGCGGGGATAAAATTAAAAGACCTAGACCCGGCCGGCGTGGCTGGTTTTGGGGGTGCGCGCGCTCCTTGTGCTGGTCACACCGGTTTGAGGCAAATGGCATAAAGACAGATACCCGGTTTCTGTCGGCGGGGGTGGGGAACGGCATAGCCGGGCTTTGCCCTCGTCTGCGGGAATTAGAGGCAGGCAAGAAAAGATCTAGTACCAGGGCGGTTGATCTGCCGTGCCGGGTGTAAAACCGGTGGGCGGGAAGACCGCCTTAGAGTCAAAAGACACGTCTCTGGGCCGAGTATACTTAATTGGATGTCCGGCCCAAGGATGTAGGGAAAAAAAGTACTGGGATGCTGCCTAGTACTACATAGGTAGTTTAGATACCATACGAAGTTTACTTAATAAATGAAGTACTGAAACGCTTACAAAAATGTATAATATGTATAAGAAAAACTTATCTTCTTCTTTGACCAACAAGTAGACCCAAAGATATATAGATAGATAACTTCACACACAACCCACCAGGGTTGGTCTTGTGGTAAACGCGTCTTCCCAAATCAGCTGATTTGGAAGTCGAGAGTTCCAGCGTTCAAGTCCTAGTAAACCAGCTATTTTTACACGGATTTGAATACTAGATCGTAGATACCGGTGTTCTTTGGTGGTTGGGTTTCAATTAACCACACATCTCAGGAACGGTCGAACTGAGAATTTACAAGACTACACTTCATTTACACTCATACATATCATCCTCATTCATCCTCTGAAGTATTATCTAAACGGTAGTTACCGGAGGCTAAACAGGAAAAATAAGATAACTTCACACAATTCCCGAACGTCTCTTCGCATATTTGTACAATCACTTTATCGTTTTCATTTCAAAACGTCTATTATCGTATTTTTGTATTGTGCACGACAATTTACATAATAAACAATGAAAACCGATTATAAAATCACAAACTTTGAAAATTAACAAACAATAAACGTAAACGAACGAAAATAATAATGCACCGGCTGACGTAAAAAAATATAATCTGGACCCCATTATACTCGGAACACACGTGCGATAGATATTAAAAGTGGGCTATCAAATCGTAAGGTAATACATCATTCGCACATTACTGGCACGTATCGTACAATAAAAACTTGATACAATAACAAACATTTTTACTGTTCGACGGTTATAAAATATAAACATTCGTCGAGAGTGAATTGCACGGAAGAAATAATAACAAACATAATCGTAGAACATTTTATTTTAAAATTGAAAATTAATTCTTGATAATTTGTTTTGTAATTAACAAGTTTGGCTTTTTCTTAAACAGTATATTGTTGTTTACATTGTAATTTATACTACTTCTAAAAATAACATAATGATGAATCAAATGCAGCATATTATTCGAGCATGTAATTTATACATTTGGAATAACATAACTCTAAACGTATAAACAATTCATTTTTATAATAAAACGCAATAAAGTTAACGTAATTTTACCTTGATACACATTACATGGGCTTGAATACGTTTTGTTATCAACATACAAAAACACTCTTTATTTATACTGTTAAGTAATCGTAGTATGCTAGCGTCTTTCATACCGAACGAAGGACGCTGGTCAATCCACAAGGTGACATGCTCTATAATAATAATAATTACATAAAGAAAATTAAAAAAAAAATTAATTTAGCGACTTTAGCTTTATCTAATTACAGTTGTTAATGAAAGATGAATTTTGTGGCGTATGAAAAATGCCAAGCCTGACCCAAGATTAAAACCAAAAACCTTCCCAATTACTGGCAGACACGTTACCACTCCGCCACAGAGGTCGGTGATAGGTCATAACATTAATGGTCATAAGTTAAATTACGCAGCTAGAGGATAGGCATTACGAATTATTAAGTACCATAATAAATCTACACAAAGAATGTTTTCTTCTGTTAAAATAATTCTATGCGAAAAAATGTTTTTGGAAAACTTAGAATATAAAAAAAATTAATAATTTATATTCCAACCTATCAAAGATTTAACTCGCGTTCGGCGTCTCTTAACATCGTTTCATAGCAACTCTTTTGTTATTGTAAATCAAAAGCCGATTCCACCAATTCCATATATTACAAACTCTGTTTTTCTCACGGCTAGAATTTTTTGGAAGCCTATCCGTATCCTAAAAAACAATTCCTAAAACTCAATTTTTAAAATACGGCCCCGAATTATGTACATATAAACATATACCTGTTTATGAACATAATGAAACGCATTAATTTTTTAAAAGCTTTTATTTAACTCGCTTTAGGAATAATCAAATCTTGCAACTGCTATAATATCTTTTGATCTATCGTATGAAAATCAATACAATTTAGTACACGTATGTAACTTCGATGACAATACAGCACTACGGTGTCGGAATTTGATGTGACCCACCCCCACGCGCTACCCCTACGCTAAATTCATGCATTTAGTTGAAAATTTTCATTTCTCATGAACTATAGTATGAAAATGATTGAAATGGTACACGTATGTAACTTCGATGTGTATAAATAAATAGTTTTACTTTTTCTGTCTTAAAAAAAAAAATACAAACATATATTTGATTAGATATAAAAAATTATTTTTTAAAAAAGCTTTTATTTAATTGATATTAATATTAACATTAATAAAAAAAAGAGAATCAAATTAGAAAATTCCTCTAAAAAGAAAAAATAAGAATTAAACTGAGAATTTTAAACAAAAAAATATAATATATTAACAAGTATAAAAATGCACTGAAAAGTAAAAAATAAATTATATAAATATCTAATAAATAAATGTAATAATTATTACATTTTAAAATTAAAAGTAATGAAAATATTTAGTTAAATAAAAGCGTGGCGCAGTTTTTATAACAATCTTTTCGAATAAGTATTTATAGACATTTGCTGTATCTTAAAATATATTTTTTGTTAGTATATATATATATATATATATATATATATATATACTTTATTTACCTGTAATAAAATAACTCAAGTTTTAATTCTTTGATGGTTCAAATTTGCACCGAGATGACCTTTAAGGGTTAATAAGAATAAAAATTAAATTTAGAAATCTTGCACAAAGTTATTACATTTTGACCGTAATCTGAAAACTTATTATCATTATTATAATTGTAATCGTAATTATGAATTCATTAAATAAAAATTCATAATTATTTAAAATGAAACTGTTAGCGGAAAGAGTGCGTTCAATCTGGCTTAGATTACAAGCAGAATTCGAAGATGAACTTGCAACTACGAACACGTACAAAGAAAGCGAGCGGGTGCATTTTCCCAGATTGTTACTTGCAGTCAGTCTCAACTGGGGAGGTTCCAACAGATCTTTCCGCCTCCTCGCATCGTTATTGAAAATGAAAATGAAGATTAATCGTTGTAAAAATAAATGTTGTGTTGTTTTAAATAAATTATAAAAACTGTGCCACGCTTTTATTTAACTAAATATTCTCATTACTTTTAATTTTAAAATTTAATAATTATAACATTTATTTATTATGTATTTATATAATTTATTTTTTGCTTTTCAGTGCATTTTTATATTTGTTAATATATATATATATATATATATATATATATATATATATATATTTTTAATTTAATTCTTATTTTTTACTTTTTAGAGGGATTTTTTAATTTGTTTCCTTTTTTATTAATGTTAATATTAATATTAGTTAAAAGGAACCTTTTTTAAAAAATAATTTTTTATATGTAATCAAATATATTTTTTTAATTTTTTTTTGTTTTTTAAATTTCTTAAAGAGGAATTACCATGGGGAAATCATTTCAAATAGTCACAACAGAAACAGATTTTTTTTTTTTTTTTTTTATTTAAATAGCTCAGAATACTTATTATTTTTACAGAATTTTAATAATGTTTTACATAAATTAACCTAACATATAACAGAGTTTCCCTTTATTTAATGATAATGAATGAAATAAATAAATAGGTCTTTATTAATCTTCTTCATACAATACTTTGCAAAACATTGCATGACTTTCCCCGTTACGCCGATCAAGTTATACTTCATTAAAGTATAAGTTCTATGAACCCAATGAAAAAAATCGCTTCTCATTTTGGGTCCGGAATATAATGTAGGTATCAAAACTACTTTAATTTTAATAGCTCCAATAAAGAAAAATATTTAAAAAAATTATAATAATGATTAAAAGTTAGAATAAAAAACAAAAGAACGTATATATACGAGGTATAAAATTAGAGGTGAAAATAAATTTTAAAAAACGTTTTAACAAAATTGCATAACTAAAAGTTTTTTCTAAATTTAACACCCCCGTTCAATAAAGGCTAAAATAAGAAAAAGAAAATTTCCAAAAAACTTAACTGCATTTTAGGTCCGAGGTCTATAATTATAAAAAAATGTAGAAATTTCTTGATAGCTCTATATATGAAGTAGTATAAACTTTCAAAAAAAATTTGAATAATATTTAACCAAGGAGATAAACCAAAAGAACAAAAAAAAAACATTATTTCAATTTTAATAAGTCTATTGGTTTTTTGAAAAGATTTTTTTGAATTATTTATATATGCATCGTAGGTAGCAAGTTTGATTTAATAAAGATTTCTTTAAAATTCCTCTGAAGAAAATCAATATCCCGTACCCGCTTAACGAGTCTAAAAAAAATTAACAACGATCAATACCCCATATATAGAAATATTTGAGAAAAATCTGTTTCGTCAGCAGTACAACACATATACATACATATGTTTTTTTTGATCTGAGAACTAGTTGACCCTACAACGTAGTTTTGCAAAATAACCCGATACCCCATTTCTGACATGATCACCATACCTTCCTCTTTAATATAACTATTTTAGCTGTATTTGCCGGCAAAATAAAAATAAAACCCTACAATGGGATCTGGCTAAACGGTTTATACTATTCAGTTGGCTAATTTCCAAACATTCTGTGGATGCAGGTTTTCTTTAACCTCGTAATAGTACCGCCGGGACATTCAACGGAATTTTCTTTCTTTCCTAGAAAATACTGCAGATACTACTACTAAATCTCTTTAATCTCCGTTAGTTTACGCCTACTTGTAATTTATTCAGCGACTTCGTACAATTTTTGTACGTGTAATATTTCTAAATTTGATGATATCCAACTACTGTATCATATAAATTAAAAATACTTAGGATTTGCAAGTAACATTTTAATTTCTGTCTGACTTCTCCATTTATTTTACGACATATTTATAATCTCATTAAAAAAAATTACGTACATTTTAATAGATTATCGTAATTTTCGTTTGGTTTCACAAAGACCTATTAAATCTAAATTAAATTGAATCTATTAAACTTAAATCCTAAACTTACAGGTAACATTTTTAACGCAATCTGTCTAACCATTAAAATCTATTAAATTTTTATTTTTCGATTACGTAAAAGTCGATAATTCTATTACGAGGATGCAGAGAAATGATAAAACATCATTTCTTCACTTTTTAGTGATCAAGTAGCCGAAGCTTTTCGGAGACTAATAAATCCAAACAATCATTAACAGAAAACAACTTAAAAATGAACATAACTTAGAGAACATTATACTAAAATTCTAAATGTTGTTTGTTGCGTTGACAATTGACATACAAAATAGAAAAATGATAAGTTGTAATACGTATTATGCATATATGATAACGAAAAGTAACGAACAAAATGCGACAGAAAAATGTTAATTTATCACAAAACAAGGAGTACAAGGGAATATTTTTATTTTTTGGATAACTATTGAGCGGTCAGTTGTCATAATTGATTTACTGCTTACAATTATTGTGTCAAATAAATAAACTGAAGAAATTAAATTTAACTAGTTCAGTTTGCTACCACGCATAATAGATACTCGATAAAAACAATATATCGATATAAAATCGATTACCGGAATAATCAGTTTAACGAGTAAAAAGACATTTCAGTAACAAATTACGTTGTTCTACTTTTATTACATTTACAATTTTTAAATAATATTTTGTTGTCCATTAAATTAATTTGTTACAATGAAAGAGGTCCGATTTCTGAATTTTGATTTAAAAGCATTCAGAATACACTTATGAGAAAAATCAATTAAACAATGACTGCTTAACTTTCGCAGAAAATATCTATCTATTTTCATTAAATTCAATTCCAGCCGAAATATATACACTGAACTGCATCGTTCCCCCATCCCTGTTTGAAAACCCCATATTCGAAATTTTATTATATATGGTAAAATAAATTTGAAGATTTTTTTTGAAAAATTCAATCCCTAATTATTATCCGAAATAGAATTTAGCACACAAAACAATATTCAAAATCACTTTTTTTCAGTCCTTAACTTTTTATCTAAACTCAAAAATTGAAAAGTGATTTTGGCAAAATTATCGTTCTTTCTACTATAAAATAAAATAACTAGAAGAATAAAATGTTATAAACAAAATATATATATAGGTGTTATTACTAGTAATCTGAAAGGGGAAAGTCTTTTTTGAGAAACTTTTAACTCCTAAGTATTTCTTACTACTAGGAATAGTTTCAACTTATCTATTTAAAAAACACTTAAAAATATTTTTTTAAAAATTCTTCTCCTTAACCAAATGATTTAAAATTTTACAAATAAGATTCAATTATGCCCGGTAACAAGGTATTGATTAATCAATCTTAGCATCAATTAATTACTTAATAAACAGTAAACTTCTCCTCCCGAATAACTCGGATACTCTGACAATTCAACTGTATGACCAGTTTTTATGGAGAAGGAATTTTCCACATTTTATAAATGAAGACTCTTTTGCACGGACACAGACGCAAAAAATTATGTCATTTTATGTCAAATTCTCTACCCGGACACTAAAATACTAAATCACTGAATTATTACGTTGTAGGAACAGAAGGGTGGTGTATAATGAAGGGGATAATAACTAATTACGTATAAATTAAAAATAAAATATTACATAGCATTAGTCTCGTAATTTAATAGCCACACAATCGTATAGACGGTAACAGTATTTTCAGGAAATGGCCTGTTTTGTATGACAAACCGTTCGTAAATGTCTGAACGGAAATAACAACGCTAACGCTGTAATGCAGAATTATTTTACGATTACTTTTCATTATTTGCTTTAGTAATCAGATTTACTTAAAACAGATTTCATTACAGTATTTGATTTTGGTCGTCAAGTACTACTATATTCCCAGTATAACGGAAATTTGTTATATGCAAATTAAATGTAGCAGTTTTAGTTCTAATTTTTATTCAGTTTTTTGTTACAGCAAAATTACTACACTGTACTGTCTCCAAGTAGTGTTTACAGTTTGAAAACTATATTTAAAAAATATTTGGTGACCAAATTACACTATTTTGTAAATTAAAAAAAATAATTTTTTTTTAAAAGTGAAATGGTGCTAAGTACATGGTGCTTCGTGTTTCGTCGAACATGTACAGAGCTGAAATTATTAAAAATAAAGCAGAAACTGAAAAAAAAATTTCATGACTGAAATTATAACGATAAAAATAATTTATTGAAACCGGTCCGGGCGCAACAACTTCCTTTCGAGTTGTTTAGGAGAGCGAGATCACATAAACGTTTTGTGTTTGCGTCTATGCTTCACGAAATAGAGACGTAGAATTACAGATAAGCGAATTCAAAGCTTCTATCACTCAGTTAGGAAAACATTCTACTACTTTTAAAACAATATCAGAAGGAGGAAATAGGCAGGACCAAAATTTTGTAAATGGATGGGTTAATCGTCTGTCGAAATTTTTGTCGACCAACACTTGAAAAACCGGTCTATTTATCAAGTTTTGTCGGAAAAAACATCGTTTGAGAAATAAACCTTGCACCGGGAGGTAGGAAGAGGCCGTAAAATAACGATTAATAATATTATTGTGCGTTAGTACATTTGGAGAAAATCGATATCATTAGTATTCAGTAAAACAGCTCAGAGTTTTAAAGGACTGGATATCAGAAAAAGTTTTTTGTTGAATGGGCTAGCAACAAAAACAACATAAATAAAACAGAAAGACCAAACGGCTTGAAAGCTAGAGATTTAAAGTCAAAGTACTGTTTTTCAACGATAATGCGCTTCTCATTTGAGATTAACTCTAAAAAACATCGGAGTTCAATTTTCCCTATATAGTTGTACCCAACCACTTGACCCAACACACTGCAAAAATATTTAAACAAAAATTTTGTAAGCCGCTTGTAAATTATGTAACACGCTTGTATCTAACAATATTATGAAACGACAGCACCCCGCACAATTCGGTGAAAAAATAAAAATAATTCTTCAAACAATTAGACAGACTAACAAAGCAACGTGGATTGTGCTTTAAATTAGATCATTTAATTTATTTTATAAACGCTTCTAATCAAACATTATAGAGTAGTCCTGTAGTCATATTTTCAGTGTACTACTAAAAACAGTTTCACTTACATCTTAATTTTAATTTAGATAATTTTAAGATACTGTTTTATTCCAAGATTTATTAATTTCATTATAACTACCAAACAATTTATAAGTGTTTGCATTGAGATTATTGTATTTTTTAAATAAATAATAAAATAGATCGATTAATAAGGTCAGTATTGCACACATGACGCAAATATATATATATATATATATATTGGGTACTAAGAAAAACTCCATCACACTAAATTGCCTGGGATTTGCAGATGACCTCGCTCTTTTAGCAAATAATATTCAAGAAACCAAAACACAAATTATGAGCCTTCAAAACCTAGCACAAAACATAGGGTTTCATATCTCTTTCGAAAAAACTGAACTAATGGCCATAGATCCTCTGGTAAGAGCAGATTACAGTAAACAATCAGAAAATTAAAATAGTAAAACAATTTAAATATCTAGGGGGAAATAATAACTTATAATTTAAATGAAAAAGTGACACGGCAAAACAGGACAAATAAAATGATTAAATCCCAAAAATTAACTCGGTCAACATATAACAAAAAATGCCTTTCTGCTAAAACAAAACTTAAACGTTATAAAACTGCAGTTCAGCCAGAAGTCACCTACGGAAGCGAGACCCTTTTCAAAATCACTCAGAAAAACCGAGGAGAATTGTCAGAACGTGTATCAATAAAAAAACACCAAAAAAAAGGCCGATGGTGGATTGTGCCAAATGAGGTGGTGTATCGAGAAATAAAGTCTGTTACTGATACTATGCGGAAAAAAAGAATCTCTTTCTTTGGTCATCCCATAAGGACACCGGAAACAAGACTGTAAAGAAATATCGTTGTAAAGCTCTGGTTCCAAAAACTAGAAGTAGGATGGATCAAAGAAATTAGAGAAGATATGAAAGAATTGGGAATTTCCCTGACCGACCTACAGAATAAAACTGGAAAAATTACAAAGCTAAAAGACAAAAACATTAGATTTAAACAAAAGACAGACAAACGACAAAATACAACGAAGAGGGTGTTTACGGATGAAGAAAAGAAAGCAAGATCTGAACGGATGAAGAAATACTGGGCACCTCGGAAGAGTAAAATAACATGCTTTTCTCAGAAAAGATCTAACTAAATTGACTTAAGTGGTCCCATGTTGGCCGTAAAAGCATAATAATAATATATAATATTCAAGCAACTCTTAATATCTGTACGAAAAGCGCCCCGACAGTATCATTTTTAGTCAAGTAAGACCAACATTATTTTAGTGAATAATAAAAAAATTTTATTTTTTAGTAAACAAGGTGAAAAAATAAAGATGTTACTATTTGCTGATTATATAGTAATTCTAGCTGAGAGTAAAAGGGATTTAGAAGAAACAATGAACGGCATGGATGAAGTCCTACGCAAGAACTATCGCATGGAAATAAACAAATACAAAACAACAGTAATGAAATGTATTAGAAATAACAAAGATGGACCAATGAATGTGAAAATAGGAGGAGAAAAGATTATGGAGGTAGAAGAATTTTGTTATTTGGGAAGTAGAATTACTAAAGATGGACGAAGCAGGAGCAATATAAAATGCCGAATAGCACAAGCGAAACGAGCCTTCAGTCAGAAATACAATTTGTTTACATCAAAAATTAATTTAAATGTCAGGAAAAGATTTTTGAAAGTCAATGTTTGGAGTGTCGCTTTATATGGAAGTGAAACTTGGACGATCGGAGTACCTGAGAAGAAAAGATTAGAAGCTTTTGAAATGTGGTGCTACAGGAGAATGTTAAAAATCAGACGGGTGGATAAAATGACAAATGAAGAGGTGTTATGGCAAATAGATGAAGACAGAAGCATTTGGAAAAATACAGCTAAAAGAATGGACAAATTTATAGGCCACATATTAAGGCATTCTGGAATAGTCTCTTTAATATTGGAGGGACAGGGAGAAGGAAAACATTGTGTAGGCAGGCAACGTTTGGAATATGTAAAACAAATTGTTATACGACTAGCACTAGGTACGGAATCTTGACCCACCGGGTTGGTCTAGTGGTGAACGCGTCTTCCCAAATCAGCTGAAATGGAAGTCGAGAGTTACAGCGTTCAAGTCCTAGTAAAGCCAGATATTTTTACACGGATTTGAATACTAGATCGTGGATACCATTGTTCTTTGGTGGTTGGATTTCAATTAACCACACATCTCAGGAATGGTCGAACTGAGAATGTACAAGACTACACTTCCTTTACACTCATACATATCATCCTCATTCATCCTCTGAAGAATTATCTAAACGGTAGTTACCGGAGGCTAAACAGGAAAGAAAGAGAAGGTAGGAAATCTTGGAGAACTCTTGGAATATGTAAAACAAATTGTTAGGTATGTAGGATGTAGGGGGTATACCGAAATGAAACGACTAGCACTAGGTACGGAATCTTGACCCACCGGGTTGGTCTAGTGGTTAACGCGTCTTCTCAAATCAGCTGATTTGGAAGTCTAGAGTTCCAGCGTTCAAGTCCTAGTAAAGCCAGTTATTTTTACACGGATTTGAATACTAGATCGTGGATACCATTGTT
Source organism: Lycorma delicatula (assembly GCF_047948215.1). NCBI lineage: Eukaryota > Metazoa > Arthropoda > Insecta > Hemiptera > Fulgoridae > Lycorma > Lycorma delicatula. Next base: position 378,542,574 of record NC_134455.1, on the reverse strand, counting down.
CTTTGGTGGTTGGGTTTCAATTAACCACACATCTCAGGAATGGTCGAACTGAGAATGTACAAGACTACACTACCTTTACACTCATACATATCATCCTCATTCATCCACTGAAGAATTATCTAAACGGTAGTTACCGGAGGCTAAACAGGAAAGAAAGAGAAGGTAGGAAATCTTGGAGAACTCCATCAAACCAGTCAAATGAGTGAAGACAAAAAAAAAGTTTTTTTTTTAAAGAACTGTTTATATAAACAGGTGGGTTTTTGTTCTACCTTTTTTTCCCCGTTTAGCCTCCGGGATTCACCGTTATTACTTCAGAGAATGATATGCATAAGTGTTAGTGAAACCATTTCTGACATGTGTGATTAATTTAAACCCAACCACTAAAGAACACCGGTAACTAAGATCTAGTATTCAAATCCGTATAAAAGTAACTGCTTTTACTAGGACTTGAAGGCTGGAACTCTCGAACTTCGAAATCAGCTGATTTGTGAAGACGCGTTCACCACTAGACCAACCCGGTGGCTTTTTGTTCTACGTTTGCGCACTTATAAGCCAACTACTAAAGTTATGAACTTTAATGAAAATTATTACATAATTAGAAGGATTTGGAAAAATACAGCTAAAAGAATGGACAAATTTATAGGCCACATATTAAGGCATCCTGGAATAGTCTCTTTAATATTGGAGGGCAGGGAGAAGGAAAACATTGTGTAGGCAGGCAACGTTTGGAATATGTAAAACAAATTGTTAGGTATGTAGGATGTAGGGGGTATACCGAAATGAAACGACTAGCACTAGGTACGGAATCTTGACCCACCGGGTTGGTCTAGTGGTTAACGCGTCTTCTCAAATCAGCTGATTTGGAAGTCTAGAGTTCCAGCGTTCAAGTCCTAGTAAAGCCAGTTATTTTTACACGGATTTGAATACTAGATCGTGGATACCATTGTTCTTTGGTGGTTGGGTTTCAATTAACCACACATCTCAGGAATGGTCGAACTGAGAATGTACAAGACTACACTACCTTTACACTCATACATATCATCCTCATTCATCCACTGAAGAATTATCTAAACGGTAGTTACCGGAGGCTAAACAGGAAAGAAAGAGAAGGTAGGAAATCTTGGAGAACTCCATCAAACCAGTCAAATGAGTGAAGACAAAAAAAAAGTTTTTTTTTTAAAGAACTGTTTATATAAACAGGTGGGTTTTTGTTCTACCTTTTTTTCCCCGTTTAGCCTCCGGGATTCACCGTTATTACTTCAGAGAATGATATGCATAAGTGTTAGTGAAACCATTTCTGACATGTGTGATTAATTTAAACCCAACCACTAAAGAACACCGGTAACTAAGATCTAGTATTCAAATCCGTATAAAAGTAACTGCTTTTACTAGGACTTGAAGGCTGGAACTCTCGAACTTCGAAATCAGCTGATTTGTGAAGACGCGTTCACCACTAGACCAACCCGGTGGCTTTTTGTTCTACGTTTGCGCACTTATAAGCCAACTACTAAAGTTATGAACTTTAATGAAAATTATTACATAAAAAATTTAAGTATGATGAAGTTTAGCGGGCTCCAAAAATTCATATTCATTTATTAACTATATCGTGAACAGAACTATTAACTCTTAACGAGGTAATTATTCTAAATTCCCCCACATTTTTTGTAATACTGTAAAATTATTTCTTGATTTTTTTAAAATAAAGTGTTCGATTGGAAAAAACTAAGTTTATGTAAAACAACTAACATTAAACGTTTAATAATGTAGTGAAAAAGGCGTACCACAGTATTAATACGGTCTAAACAGACAAATGTATAGATTTCAAAATATACAGAAAAGAAACTTATACGGATAACATCATACCTTACGACTCAACTCACTTGTTGGGACATAAATTAGGGGCTTTCAGATACGTGATAAATAGATTACATGATTTGCCATTGAAGAAAATAGCTTACAAAAAACAAGCGAATAGTATTTTTCGTATACCAGAAAAAAACTGATATAAAAAAGTAACGATTACAACAATTATCAAAAATAAAAGAAGCGGAATTAAAAAAAAAAAAAAAAAAAAAACAATAAAGAAACCTGTAAATCAGCTACATTAACATTTACAGGAAAAGAATTTTACCCGATCAAATAATGTTTCAATAAATATAATACAGAAATAGCTGTAAAATACGAATATAATACACACTTAATAAGATTTTTAATAACAACACAGAAGAAAAGGTTATCCTTAAGAGTAATGGTGTATACTGTGTATACGGTACATTGTAACGGTATAAAATGTAAATGCGACGCAACATATACCGGGCAAACAGGAAGAAAGTTAAAATTAAGATTTAACGAATACATGAGATCTTTTTAAGTACTGAAAACAAGATTCTAACAACGAAAGACATTTAATAAAAGAAAGACATATCCCAGTGAAAATTGAAAACTCGAATAAACTAAGTCCCAATTGTGTAAAAGAAAATTCGAATATTTTAGAAAATTTAGAAATTAAAAAATAATGAAAAAATGATTATAAACGAACAGACTAATAATCAAACGGATGTTATTTTTAGGAATCTTAATTTGCACAGAACAGGAAATAGATAATTATTAAATAAATAGACAAAGTTCAACCGATAGATGTAAGAACAGGAAGAAAAACTAGCTAGATAATGTACATGATTTGAATGGAGTAGTAAGAGGTGTGACCTTACGCTATATAAAGCCTTACAAAGTGGAATAAGTGTCAGTACAGAGTTTTTAAAATTTATTACATACGAAATGCGTCAACATACGATTTAATTATGACAAAGCTAAGAAACATAGATAACTGTACTCAATAGAAAAATTATGATGATCTTAGCAGATAAATATACAGTATATATATATATATATATATATATATATATATATATATATATATATATATATATTAATAATAAGGACAAATGTTATTCTTGGTACTTACGTATTAATGTCACCGCAGGTACAGCTTTATTTAAAAACAAAGTAGTCAATCCGATTTCTGTGGAAAATGAACAGTCTCTTTATTAATTTTAATAAATGGTTATTTATATTTATTTATTTATTTTATAAATATAATTTAACCAAACTTAAACCTACGCTAGCTTTGCTCGCTAACCTTGACTAATTAACACCGTAATTTTTTGAGTATTTATTTTATAAATTCAGTAATTATTGCAATTATTTATTATTTAAATAATCAAAACACTCCTGTTAATTAGGCAAGCGAAGCGAGCGTAGGTTAAGTTTGGTTAAATTATATTTATAAAATAAATAAACATAAATAACCATTTATTAAAATTAATAAAGAGACTGTTTTGAATCTATGTTAAACTCTATATCGGCCATTTTCCACCGAAATCCGATCGACTACTTTGTTTTTAAATAAAGCTGTAGCTGCGGTGGCGTTAATACGTAAGTACAGAGTAAAATGCGAAAGACCGGCGTAAATAACGCATAGCCGATAAGAAACGGATTAGAAATTGTTGGAGAGTTCTAAAATAGAAAGATACCGCGGGAACGGCTGCGCAGCAGCGGTGGCTGACCCCAACGAAAACTTCTTACATTACACCTGTCGACGACCCTTTTGTGCGTCCACAGGTATAGACGCAGCAGACGCAGATTAAAGATCCAGCTGTCATTTTAAAACTGGAAATAATATGAAAAATAGTTACGCCGTTTCATTTAATTCCACGGAATTTTACTCCACAAAATTTCATAAAATTTAAAAAACGCGTTCGGTCTAACTGCGCCACTAACAAACAAAATGCTGAAAAAAAACAAGACAAGTTAATCTCCTTTACTTTTTGAAGGAATTAGCTTCTCCTTTTCGTGGAACATCTTGAATCGGACTACTACTTATTATTATTGTCCGAGGTAGATAATCCCCCCGTCCGGAACACAATATCTATGTTCCACGTCCAGGGCGGCAACAGCTGTACTTTTGTACATTACATATAGCTGGCTAACGGGGTTCCGAGTAAATTCCTCGGTTATGCTTTGTTAAGTTTGACCTGGTTCCAACTTCAGGTCACTAAACGGACTGGATTTTTGGCTACCTGCAGGAAATGAAATAACAAACGATTTTGGAAATGGATTCATACCACTCTTAGAGCTGGCGGTGTGGCGGCCAGGGTCAATGTTATTGCAGGTGTAACGGAGACCATTCCGTTGTCCACATGCCCCCTGCGATGGCAAGCATGTAGCAATGGTGCCCATGTATGTCGGTGCATGGGAGCTCTGAAAGCTTCGGTGAGTAGGAGCCTGGAGTCAGTGCAGAGACTGCGCATCCGCTCTCTGCCAGGACATATGCCGGTTCCACCGGAGTACTCGGAGTACTCCAAGGTTAGTAGCCCTGGAGTGGGGGTGTACCCCGGAGGCTAGCCTTGCTACAGAAGGGATCCACTGTTCATGAATATTGAACAATCAAACGTGGCAGAGGGTGCACGTAAACACCCTCGTTTAGAAACCGCCGATTCGCCACAAGCGAAGAGGAAAATAGTAAGGAGAGTGATAACATGAGAAAAGATGCTGATAAAATCAGTAAAGATTTAAGAAGAGCTTTGTTTGGAAATAATGTCCCCAAACCAAGATTTTTGGTCATTACGAAAGAGAATGGTAACTTCCAAAAGGTAAGTCCATTCTTAATTGCCAGAGAGATTACAAATTGTGCTGGTGGTCCTGTCAAGGAAATCCGTAAGACGTTTAATGGATTACATGTCGAAACTATCAACGACATGCAAAGCCAGAAAGTCCAGGCGTTAAAGAAGATCGGTGAATTTGCGGTTACTGTCCAACCGCATAACACACTTAATTCATCCAGAGGAGTTGTTGTTTGCCGAGATCTTCTTAACTGTACTGAAGAAGAAATAGTGCAGGAAATGTCTAGTCAAGGAGTGACACATTGTTGCAGACTTACTATGAGACGAAATGGTGAGATTCTTCCTTCGGCCTCTCTTGTTTTGACATTCAATAGGCCAAATCTTCCTGAAAAGGTACGAGCTGGCATCCATCGGCTTGATGTACGGGCATTTATTCCGCAGCCGATGAGATGTTTTAGGTGTCAACGTTTCGGACACACTGCAGCTAGATGTGAAGCGCAGGAAATTTGTATATGCGGAATGAAGATACATGAGGGCGATCCATGTAAAGACCCTCCAGTCTGCATTAATTGTAAAGGGCACCATAACTGTCGATCTAGCAACTGCCCAGTATACAAATCAGAAACAGCCATTCAGGAAGTTAAAACGCTTCAAAAAGTCAGCTACCCTGAAGCGAAGAAGATTGTAAACCTACGTACACCTAGACCATCGACTACATACGCAGAAGCAGCTGCTGCTCCCCCCACATCTAAAATCAACGTGGAGCAGTTGCTTAATACGATGGCACCAAGTCTCGCGACAATGATAGAAAGAATCATTGATTTCAAGATCGAGTCGACTCATCAGACACAACAAAGTAAACATGAGAAGGCTCATTCCCGGATTGACGTCGCTGACAGAAGACCCATACCAGCGCAGTTTAAAAAACCGGAAAAATCTTCGATTATATCTCCATCAATAGACGTAATGAAGAAGAATCTTGATTTATCCGACAAAGATCAAAAGATCACCCCGATGACGAGTCATATAGCTAAGGATACTGTGACAAGAGTACAGGAAAAATCTGCGTCAACCAAAATGGAGGTGCAAGTAACTATCGAAAAAGCACCAGACACAGACGATAATAAAACTGTACGTACAGAGGCCCCAAAAGCTCAGAGAACAACTGTGGCGAGAACATCTGTATCAGCCGGCCCAAGCACAGCCTTAGACATTGAATCAAGTTCAACAGCCGCCGAAAGTGCATCGGTTGCAAGTTTAGATTCAATTGCAACGATGCTCACAGGACCACTGAAGCTTTCATCACCTGATGTAAGCCGGCGAACGTCATTGGCGTCAGAAAGAGAAGACGATGCCATGTCCGAAGCCTCAGACACACTGTCGTCGGAAGTTGAGGCCGTTCGCAGAATGGAAAAACGGTGTAAAAAAGGATGGCCGAAAGGAAAGCCTAGAAAGTAATTTAATTGGATCAGAAATTATAAGAAAAAGTAAAATTTTGATCATTTTTTTGACACATGAAAATGTGTGGGGCTAATGACCAAAGTAGTCGATGCCCCTAAAAACCTCAAAAAAAACAACAAAAAAAACTACTACTTATTACTGGTCCGGTTGAAAGGATAGTTAAATATAATGTAGTATGTTTGTGAGCGTACTTGAAAAAAACTTATGACTGTAAGCGAAGAATTTTACAAGTTATTTATGTTAATTGTTAAATGTACGGTCTGTTACCATAAGAAATAATAAATTAACGAAAAAATTAAATTATACGTGTAAAATTTATTATGTGAATCCATAAAAAAATACACACACACTTCTTTTCTTTTTGCTTAATACATGCGTTTAAAACTACTTTAACACGTACATTTTGCATTGTAGTAAATATTTCAAGGAAATAATAGTAGTAAATGTAATTTCACAAATATTGTTCGGAAATAGAATTTGATTCTAATAAATTAAAAATAAATTTCCATATCGGTTACTTAAAATGACATTAAGAAAAATAATACGATTATGCGACGACATAGTGTTACATTAAACATACAATATTATAATGACAACAAAATAATGTGAACACCACATGACTTCCTTGTACGCCTATTAAATTACATATACGCATTTATTGCTGCGCTTCGTTTAAACTTATTTCATTTGAAAGCGAGATAAAATCCTCCAATTCTTTAATAAAATACATAGTTACACAATTGCATTGCGGTGGACACTACATGCATCACATTTTTTTTTTTTTTTGTGGTGTCCGTATCAGCATTTTATATTAGTTTATATATTAATTTTGTTTCACGTGCTGAAGTAGTTATGCGGTGTTAAGTGAGAACGTATCGGATCCGTAACGATGCACACACGGGTTCAAATCCGACTTCATCTTTTTTTTTTTTTAACTTTTATTTTAATTTAAATATATTGATTTATTAATAATTATTAACCTCGGTAAAAAAATTTAATTAAAATGAAAAATACATAAAAAAACTTTATTTCACTAATAACTTCTAATTTTTTCATTTTTTCAATCGGTTAATTAAGTTAATAATTATTAATAAATCGATATATTTTAATTACAAAAAAAAGTTAAAAAAAAAAAAGAAAAGGAAATGAAGTCTCATTCGAACCGATGTGCCTTCCCCTTGTAAGATCCAAATATTTCATTAATTAAAATTGTAATCGGCTATATCTATGGAACCGATTAAAATAAGTACCGCTTATGATATTATTGTTGAAAAGGTATCGGTGAGAGCTTATTACTGCAGTTAAGAAAAATTACAAAATCCTAATTGTTTGCATTTTGGGTTTTTTTGGACACTTTTGGTCCGGTCGATTGCAATCAAAAGGAGAGGTGCATAACTAGATGTTACAACAGTCCTAAATCCGAAATTCCAACGTACTACGGGCTAATCGTTTTTGAGCTATGCGAGATAATACGTACGAACGTACAGACGTCACGCTGAAACTAGTCAAAATGAATTCAGGGATGGTCAAAATGGATATTTCCGGTGAAATCTAAAACCGAAATTTTTTGCGATTACAATACTTTTTTTAATTCGTACAAGGAAGTAAAAATAACTGTAAGTAGAAACTAAAAAAATCTTGTAAATCTCTGTAAACCTTTAACGTTAGCTATTCTAACAAGAAAATTACGGTGTGAAATGTTACACAATCCAAGAGGAAAAACGAACTGCTGAAAGGACCCAAGGCTATGACTGCGATCGGTCCATGCGGCCAAATTAGAAAGACGTACATAGACCGACACGCACTTAATCACGTAAACAATCTTTTTTATATAGATAAAAACGAACGCAGGCCAATTAATTTTTGCGGACGAATTTCGTATGCACTTGTGACGATTAGACTAGAACTATTTGAACTAATTGATGAAGAAATGAAAAAAAAGTTAATTAAATAATAATATAAAAAGTGCGACCACAGATACAAAAAAAAAATCGAGGGTACACTTACAAATTAATAAGTGCAATATTACATCACGGATCATCGATTCGTAAAGGTCATTATACTAGTTTTATTAAAAAACGAAAAATATGGTGTAAAGTGAATAACATGACTATCAAAAAAAAAAAAAAAATTGGCCGAGAAATTAAAAAATGTACGAGTATATTTGTTCGTTCTAATAATAAATCCATAAGATTTCACTAATTCATAAAAAAATAAAAGAATAATCTAAACGCAGTGATATTCAAAAAAGTTACAATGAAATTGTAAACCGTACGGTAAGTCTCGCAGATATCGTTTCTTCCTGTCAAAAAACAAAAATGTCTGTAATATAAATAAAACTGTTTTTAACAAAACGATACTAATATCAAAAAAGGTTAGACACTACACATTTCTATTATCAAAATTTATTATTAATTTAGAATTTTGTATAAAAAAATACATGTTAAATGTATTTAATAGACAATATACATACAATAATACATTGATATACATAATAGATTAATAAGAGTTTCATATAATACGCAAAAAATAGAAAACAATTTTGCAAAACTCTTATATGTAAATGTAATTAATATCACATTTACAGAAATAATACAACTCGTTTTTTTTTAAAAATGAAATCGGGCCGGTAAGTTTTGCAACAAATTTTTCCTTATTATATGGAACATTGTTTAATAATCTATTATTGTATATCTATTGTCTACTACATATATTTAACGTGTATTTTTTAAACAAAATTCTAAATTAATAACAAATTTTGATAATAGAAATGTAATATCTTACCTTTCTTGATATCAATATCATTTTGTTAAAAACAGTTTTATTTATTACAGAATTTATTTTATGAGCGGAAGAAATTATATCAGCCAGACTTATCGTACGGTTTACAATTTCATTTTATTTATTTCTTTATTTTTTTAATACCTTGTCGATACTTTTAACAAACATCCTTGCGGAATAAAAAACTTATCACTAATTACAGAACCGGCTTCACGATATTTTATTTTGTTGTGCTTTTACACACGAGAGCAGCTAGCTAACTGCATCCACCTTCCACAGAACGCTTAATTTTTACAGCCACAACCAAAATGTCGTGCCTCTTAAAATTTAGAGTACATTAAAGTCACTGCGCAGAGGAAGGAATACGTCTGGAGCATTTGTAACACTGAACTAAGAGTAGCGTTAAACTTAGAAGGTGGACCTATAAAGTATTTTGTCTTTAGTTTCTGGACCCACTACAGTAACATCTCGTTTTCCGCCTAGCACGCTCCTAATAAAACTATACTGTTTTGTATGCAGTTGATTCCCGTAAAAGTCTTCTCGAATTGTAGTCTTATATTCAAGCATACAACTTTTCATATCTTTGACATTTGGCAATTTTTTAGTAATCTATATATATAAAAATGAATGTTTGATTGTCTGTATGTCTCGTACGCATTCCTATACCGTTCATCCGATTGTAATGGAACTTTGGTGAGTTGTGTGCGTACTCGAGAAGGTTTCTGAATTATTTTGGATGCGCTACGTGGTGCTAGGGTCGAGATATTTCGAAAAATTGTATTTATGGTCCGATTTGGCTCATATTCAGAATATTTGTTATTTATTCTAAAGTCAAATAAACAATTGACTTTCTTCTATATATATATAAGGCAATGTTCGTATACGAGTCTGTTATAGACTAAAAAACTATTGCACTGATTTACAAGCGGGAAAAAAGGGAAAATAAGAAAAGGGAAAGGAGGAAAGGGAACATACTGAAAAAGGGAAGTAGGGAAAAAGGGTAATAGGAAAAAAGGAAAGAAGGGAAATAGGGAAAAGAGATAAAGTGAAAGGTTAAATTTTGTTAAGTCCTGTAATGTTCATTTTTTTATGTTTTATCAAACTTTCAATTGTATTCATTTAATCTACATATATATATATATATATATATATATACAGAGTGTCCCATATATAACGCAACCCATCAATCACTTATCCATGATATTTCAAAAGTCAAGCTTACGCCCCTACTCGTTACTGAAATGGATTCGTCCCACATCCGAACATCGCGGCGACGCAGTAGAACACTACCGATAGTAACAACAATGCAATAATAACTTTCAGTGTATTGCTAGAGACAACATTGTGTTTTCGCTAGATGAACGTGTTTTCATCGTTGAGTCGTACTTCAGTACGAAATCAGCGGTTGCAGTGCAAGATTTGTTTCGCCATAAGTACACAGATAAACCGGCTCCTAACAAAACATCAGTATTAAGGTTAGTCGCAAAATTTAGAGAGACCGGTTCTGTTAATAACAAGGAACACAAAAGATCTGCGTCAGTGTTGAATACAGATACAGTCACTGAGATCACTCGCCTCGCCAAATAAATCAATCAGACGTTTGTCTGCTGAAATTAATTTGTCTAAATCAACTGTTCATCGGGCTACCAAACAATTACAATTACGACCTTATCGCATTCAAACGGTTCATCGACTTCTTTAGTCCGACAAAGAAAAACGGCTACAATATTGTCAACGGTTCCGTCGATTTCTGCGTTGAGGGAATTAACGTTATGAATTCGTTATTTTTCACAGATGAAGCAACGGTTTCATTTGGATGGCTACGTACACAGCCAAAACAGTAGAATTTGGAGCGCTGAAAATCCCCACGTTTATCACGAAAAACAATTACACCCGCAGAAGTCGGGCGTGTGGTGCGCGATATCGCGGAAGAAAATAATCGGGCCTATTTTTTTCGAGTACACCATTAATGCAGAACGATATCAGGATATTTTATTTCAGTTCATCGCACTCTTGGAAGAGGAAGACGAACACTGCTGGCTACAACATGACGGTGCGACATCGCACTACGCAGGTTCAACTTCTGATTTCGTCGAGGAATTCTTTGGTAATCGTGTTATCGGTCGAGACTTGTGGCCACCAAGATCTCCAGGTTTGACTACGGCGGATTTTTTTCTACGCGAAAAGCCTACAGCAACAAATCACGAACACTTGAACGATTGAAAGTCAATATTGAACAAGCTGTATTAAATATCCAGCCACAAACTTTGAAAAAAGTTGCAAGAAACGCAGTAAAAAGAATTGAAGCTTGTATTCAAGAAGATGGCGGCCGCTTCCAACATTTACTCTAATTGTAAGGTAATGGATAGTAATAATAAAAATTACATTTACATTTACACATGCCTTTTTATTATTTCAATACCTACCAATATAAGGTTGGGTTGCGTTTTATATGGGACACCCTGTACTTATCTAGCGATAGAAAAGCACTGCCGGGGTCTACTAGTTTTAAATAAAATTAAAATCCGTTTCATAATTATATAAAGAATCTGAATACTCGAAGTGAAAATGTAATCTAAGAATAAAAAAAGTAATATATTTTACAATATAAACAATTAAATTACATCAGTCATCGATTACATTTTTTTACATGAATAATATTTCGATACATTTTTTTAATATAACTTTTTTAAGTATTAAGAAAAAATTGAAAACAGTAATTGGTGTTAAAATACTTTCTAATTTATCCCACAAAAGTAGAATTCCCATGTAGATCCGTACTACAACTTAGCTGGACATCTAATAAAAAGAGAGAGGGAGTGGTGCTGTCAAATATTAGCATACAATATGTTGTTATAACTCAATTAAATGGAAAAAAATATGACGCAAGTCATAATTAAGTCGATGTAACAAAGCGTGTCAAATAATAGCGCAAGGTAACCGACCACAAGACGACCTTAAAGGAAACCTAATCCCGTCAATGAATAGATTTAACGCCGTTCTTAAATAATAAAGGAAAAGACAGACCACACCTTTGATCTAATTATATGTAAAACAGATAAAAAATATTTAAAAAAATCCGTAACTAAAAATAGCTTTGTTTTTAAACGATCTAAGAAAATGATATGAACAAACAAGTAACATAAAAAAAAAAAAATGTATTATTGGCCGAATTACAGAGTTTCTGCGGACACCAATTCGATCTACTATCCAAGAGTAACAAACCCTTGAGTAAAATTACTAAAAATTTGTTCTACGAAAGTTATTTTCGCAAACTTTTAAAGGATAAAATTTTAATTTTTCCCTTTAAAATATTTCGTTGAACGTGTAATCGAAAAGCATAAAAAAATAAGTATCTTTTGTTCGAACGCACAAAAGGCTTACGCCCGATCTTAGTAATTAATGAATTTTGTAGCGTAAGAAAAATATCAAGCCTAATCGTAATAAAAACCAGAATCTACCGGATGAAAGACAGAGACGCTACCACAACGCCAAGGGGTCGGGTGATCTGGAAGGGACGAAGCACTCGTTAATTATTTTCTAGAAAGTTTTTTTTTCACTTTTAAACTGCCATGTTCGAGTTTGTTGTACCGATTCTTACAAAAAACACAAGAACCGTTGGAACCGATCCGAATTATTATTTTATCACTGCGACTATTGTACTATGAAGAAAGTTTTGGCGTATATTTATTTCGATAATTCTATTACTGAATGAGAAACGATAGTGGACGCGAAATGCTTTTTTAAAAAAGAGATTTTTATTGAAAAAATTATACGTAATTGAGTTATAAGTTATTACTATTAAAGCTATTATCATAACATAAACAGGTTCCTTGTTTATTCTTTTACATGTATTTTCAATCTTAAAATCTTAAAACACTTGAAACGATAAGGGTAAAGGACTTTTTACAATAAGTACTGGGGAACAGCCTCAAAAAAATTGCCTAACTCAGTCATTTGAAATCTATTCAAAGAAACGAGGCGTCAAAACGTTTAAAACAAAATGTTTAAAACTTTATGTATTAAAAAAATATTACAAAACTGGGAATTTACAGATATTAATAATTTTAAAATTACAATGACTCCAATAAAAAAATTTTAAATTTAAATTGCAATTTTTTTTTTTAATAGTTTGATTATGTCGATGTAAATACTCATACCAAATATTAAGATGTCTCGATTAGGTTTCGAGTAATAACGTTTTATTTAAAAAAAGAAAACGGCGGTAGACCGGTTAACAAATCGAGAGGTAATACATTTACGAACTTTTCGTTTACGATCAATTCAATATATTTACGAAGTTTCAGCACCTAGTACCAGGACGAGTAAGTACATCAGATGATGCACAGTAAGGAATTTTCATAACGTATGAAATACCAAGCCTTACGGTACGAGTTTTAATCGGTTGATTAACGTTTACCGGTGTTTCATTTTTACTTTCCCGTCTAGATACCGCTTTAGCAGAACTATACTGTAGAAGGGAAAATATTGTAATCGGTCCAATACGCGGTTTTCACCGGGTCTTGACATTTTGATACCAAAGGTACCCAAAAAACCGGATGGAAATTTTCCGGATGTTAGTGTTCGTATTTTCCTGAAGAAAAGTTGTCAGATGAATCGGTGGAATTTAGAGAAGCTTGAGGAAGAGGAGGTAAAGAAGATTTTTGAGGAGGACATCGCAAGAGGTCTGAGTAAAAAAGATAAGGTAGAAAATGTAGAAGAAGAATGGGAGAATGTTAAAAAGGAAATTCTTAAATCAGCAGAAGCAAACGTAGGCGGAATAAAGAGAACTGGTAGAAAACCTTGGGTTTCAGACGATATATTGCAGCTGATGGATGAACGTAGAAAATATAAGAATGCTAAAATGAAGAAAGTAAAAGGAACTATCGGCAATTAAGAAATGCTATAAATAGGAAGTGCAAACTGGCGAAAGAAGAGTGGGTTAAAGAAAAGTGTTCAGAAGTGGAAAGAGAAATGAACATTGGTAAAATAGACGGAGCATAAAGGAAAGTTAAGGAAAATTTTAAAGTACATAAATTAAAATCTAATAATGTGTTAAACAAAGATGGTACACCAATATATAATACGAAAGGTAAAGTCGATAGATGGGTGGAATATATTGAAGAGTTATACGGAGGAAATGAATTAGAAAATGGTTTTATAGAGGAAGAAGAGGAAGTTGAGGAGGATGAAATGGGAGAAACAATACTGAGATCTGAATTTAAGAGAGCATTAAAAGATTTAAATGGCAGAAAGGCTCCTGGAATAGACGGAATACCTGTAGAATTACTGCGCAGTGCAGGTGAGGAAGCGATTGATAGATTATACAAACTGGTGTGTAATATTTATGAAAAAGGGGAATTTCCGTCAGACTTCAAAAAAAGTGTTATAGTTGTGATACCAAAGAAAGCAGGGGCAGATAAATGTGAAGAATATAGAACAATTAGTTTAACTAGTCATGCGTCAAAAATCTTAACTAGAATTTTATACAGAAGAATTGAGAGGAGAGTGGAAGAAGTGTTAGGAGAAGACCAATTTGGTTTCAGGAAAAGTATAGGGACAAGGGAAGCAATTTTAGGCCTCAGATTAATAGTAGAAGGAAGATTAAAGAAAAACAAACCAACATACTTGGGGTTTATAGACCTAGAAAAGGCTTTCGATAACGTAGATTGGAATAAAATGTTCAGCATTTAAAAAAATTAGGGTTCAAATACAGAGATAGAAGAACAATTGCTAACATGTACAGGAACCAAACAGCAACAATAACAATTGAAGAACACAAGAAAGAAGCCCTAATAAGAAAGGGAGTCCGACAAGGATGTTCCCTATCTCCGTTACTTTTTAATCTTTACATGGAACTAGCAGTTAATGATTTTAAAGAACAATTTAGATTCGGAGTAACAGTACAAGGTGAAAAGATAAAGATGCTACGATTTGCTGATGATATAGTAATTCTAGCCGAGAGTAAAAAGGATTTAGAAGAAACAATGAACGGCATAGATGAAGTCCTACGCAAGAACTATCGCATGAAAATAAACAAGAACAAAATGAAAGTAATGAAATGTAGTAGAAATAACAAAGATTGACCACTGAATGTGAAAATAGGAGGAGAAAAGATTATGGAGGTAGAAGAATTTTGTTATTTGGGAAGTAAAATTACTAAAGATGGACGAAGCAGGAGCGATATAAAATGCCGAATAGCACAAGCTAAACGAGCCTTCAGTAAGAAATATAATTTGTTTACATCAAAAATTAATTTAAATCTCAGGAAAAGATTTTTGAAAGTGTATGTTTGGAGTGTCGCTTTATACGGAAGTGAAACTTGGACAATCGGAGTATCTGAGAAGAAAAGATTAGAAGCTTTTGAAATGCGGTGCTATAGGAGAATGTTAAAAATCAGATGGGTGGATAAAGTGACAAATGAAGAGGTATTGCGGCAAATAGATGAAGAAAGAAGCATTTGGAAAAATATAGTTAAAAGAAGAGACAGACTTATAGGCCACATACTAAGGCATCCTGGAATAGTCGCTTTAATATTGGAAGGACAGGTAGAAGAGAAAAATTGTGTAGGCAGGCCACGTTTGTAGTATGTAAAACAAATTGTTGGGGATGTAGGATGTAGAGAGTATACTGAAATGAAACGACTAGCACTAGATAGGGAATCTTGGAGAGCTGCATCAAACCAGTCAAATGACTGAAGACAAAAAAAAAACGTGTTCGTATGTACATGTGTATTCCGTGTTGTCTTTTAAATCACCTTTTATCTCAAGAACTACAGGAGCGATTTTGACCAAACTTGGTCATATTACTTTTATATCCATTAAATGTTCAACTTAAAAGGTCCAAGGGATAGGCTAGAGCAAAGTTGCTCCTAGTATCTCGATATCTCGTCTAATTAAGGTAATATTTGTTTTAGTCACATTTGTTAACAATTATTACAAATACTGTCCAACGATTGGACAGTGGTGTGATATTTGCAAAATCGCACCACCATCCCAAAAAATGCTCTAAACTACTGCTATGTTGTGACGTCTCAGATGAGCGGTAAAATTAAATAAATGAATATTTAAAGTGTAAAAAAGAAACACGATCTGGCTGGGTCTCGAACTCTAACCCACCGGGTCGGTCAGGTGTTGAACGCATCTTCCTAAATCAGTTGATTTGGAAGAGTCCTAGTAAAGGCAGTTATTTTTACACGGATTTGAATACTAGATCGTGGATACCGGTGTTCTTTGGTGGTCGGGTTTCAATTAACCACGCATCTAAGGAACGGTCGAACTGAGTATGTACAAGACTACACTTCATTTACACTCATACATATCATCCTCTTAAGTATTATCTGAACGATAATTACCGGAGGCTAAACGGGAAAAAGAAAGGATCTCCAACTCTATAGCCCGGTAGATTCGGTAGCCGATGCATTAAGCCTCGCGGCTAGACCAGTGCCGACCGTACAAGCGAAATTTGTTTTATGTAAAGTTATGAAATTACATTAGTTTAATTAGTGCCGACCGTCGCTGCTAAATACCGCCACAGACACGCGAATTAAATACGGTGTGCGCGCGCAATTTAGTTACAATCTATGAATCAAATAAACGAAAAACTATTACATTTAATTAAGGATTTTCTTTCCAACTGCAGCAAATTTCATTGGAGATGTTTAACGTTTCATTATACTTGAAAAAATTTTGCCAATGTAAAATTTTTTTTTAATAAAAGATTTTATATTAAGATTGTATCAATAATCTTTTTAAGCTACTTTTTAGTAAAAGCTTTATGTTAATCAAAAAATATGGTCGTAATATCAATTTTAAGGTCACGATTTTTAACTTTATCACAAAAAGTGGGGTATATATTTTAAACCGAATAAGAAGCTTCCCGGGAAGTTCAGCGACATCGTGAGAATTTTCTTCACAGAATGTTAATCAACAGTAGTATCAGATCAGATCAGGCGTCAAACCGATCATTTAACATTGACTGCCGTCCAAATTGTTACATTTATACTCCCTATTATGGACGACACATAAAAACGTTGGGTTTAATGTTTAGTTTATAAAATTATATCCCGGTAATCGAATATTCCTCTTTTTCTGAGTTTGTAATGAGATTAACTCCTATAATCGATTGTGTTGGCGAAATACAAAAATAATGAAAATTCTCTAATTTATTCATCAAACTTATTTATTTTCATTAAATATATATATATATTTTTTTTTTTTTTCATATATATTAAATCTGTACATGAAAACTACTTTGAAGCACCAGTGCGAAGCAGAAGGATTAAACTAGTAAAAAATAAAAATAATAATAAAGAAGGAAAAAATAAGTATTGCAGTATATAAAATTCAAAGGAAATAGTCAATCGAGTTATTTTTAGCTCCAGACATAAAAAGAACGAATGAGCGAGCATTAGAACAACCGACCAAGAGACAGTTTATGTAAGGGGGTGTAATGGAGGGAGAAAGATAGGTGGGGGGAGGGACATATAGGACGGAGTGAGAAGGCGCCATTATTAAAACGAGACAAAGAATACGAGATGTTGCATACTACACAACAGAGAAGGAAGACAAGGAACACTAACTACATTACCATTGTACTGCTGCAACGTTGCACTCTTTCACTGCTAACATCTTAACATTGAAATTTCACACACTATTTAAGTACTACCATTAATAACACAGTAACATACTCTCATGTTACTGAATATTATATAAGTAAAACCTCAAAAATGCTGACATTAATTTTAAAGTATTATCTAAAATGTAACCGTACTATACACCTAATAATTTGCAAAAAAAACTATATGAATAGAGAAGTGTAACTACCAAACATATTTCGGAGTCATTAGTTGAATATTTACCTCAAACATTGTCAATAAAGAAATTATTAGGAATTGGGAACTTTCCAAAATATTCTACCAAAATAGAACAATTATTAAAAAATTCCCTTTTTTTACAAATATAAATACAACGGAGACAATATTATGATTTATATTTTCATTTTTAATTTCAAATAGGTTCGTAGTACCGTCATGCAACGGTACTTTTTTTTATCTGTTTTTATTTATTTTTTTCTATTTGTTTCATTTATTTTTGGTAACGTTCAGCTGCAACTGTTGAGATTTTATGCTTATTTTTTACATAATAATTAATTATAATCAACTGACCTTAATCCAACAACCTTAAAAAGCCGGTCAGTTCAACTGACCCAGCCTGTCAGTGACACCATTAGTACATTTTTAAGAACTAGACGGTGGAGTTTTAACAAAATATTCATCCGGAATACCATCAATTACATTAATACCATTAGATATTGACTTAAAGACCTATTCCAACCGGTATGGGGGGGGGGGGGGTCTTAAAGCCTTAATTCTGTAAAACAAGCGTAAAACCGGTTTAATCGGGCCTAAACGCAAAGAAACGTATCGGCGAAAGAAACTTCAAGAAACGATATTTCTGAGAAAATCTAGGCTAGACCCTCATAAAATCAAGTACCGATTTGAACAAAGATTTAGCCAAAGCTGCGGTTCGTGCGCATATACAACGATTCGCCGTAACTGAAGTAGGGAATTCGAACTTGTCATCCACAAAAGAAACAGACATTAACATAAAGCAATATTATTAAAGATAGAATACGCTAATCCAGTAAGTATAAACATTCGGTTGTTGAAAAGCGGCATAAAGTAATTTTATCTGATAAAAGTTTTTATTGCTTGAGGCATGACACCACGGATTCAAGAGAAACCGTCTCCAAAGAAATATTGCGCATTATGTAAAACATACATTAAAAGGGGAATCTGATTTACTGTGACCGGATCAGACAGCTAATTCCTCTGATATCAATCCCGCTGAAATTCTTTGCACACTTATGAAAAAACAGAATGTCTAAACAGGGCTGCACGGCCAAGAAAACTTGACGTCATCAAATTACGGTTTTCGGTGATAAAATTAAAGAACCATGTAAAGCTATATCGGTACTAATATGTAAAACAGCATATATAAAATTTACTTTCATATTATCAACAAGAATGATCACAATCGTTTACTTTTTTCTTATACCCGTTAATTTTTACAATAATGTAATTAGTAAAATCGTACGTTTAAAATTCATCTAACATATCCAGAGTCAACAAAAAATTTAACTATTGCAATAATCTAACTGTTCTTTAATCGAATGAGTTACGCTTCTTGGGGGCTAGTAAAACCGTACTTGATGCTGAAGAGAAACGAGCCCCATCACCGGGGAGAGGCAATGCGGCTCGATTCTCTTCGGTGGTCTAGAGAAGACCTTCTTGTCTCATTTTTTTTTAATTACTGTGATATTCGAATCTTTTTTCAAAACGCTTTCATTCAGAAAAAAACATAACAAATAACACTTTTGAAGCGGTTCAAGTGCCGATGAGCCCTCACAGAGCTTTAAATATAGGCCTCTAATAAGCGATTCTATGCGATCAAAACAATTTCTTCCTGTATGTTCTTAATATCCACGATTCTAATTATCCACAGGCAAAATGCCCTAGTAAAAAAAATTAAATCGAAAAATTCTGTTATACGAACAACACTGGACAAAAGAAATTAGGACATAAATAATCCAGCCAGTGTACCCGGTTTAGACTCATCTATTTAATATTATAAAACACTCGTTTACGAGAAGTCTCAATTTTTCAGCTAAGAGAAAGAAAATATTCTTTTGAGTACGGAAAAGAAATAAAGTACTGTTCTTATAATTTTGTGAATACAGCTTTATTCGAAGTTCGGGCGATTGAATATTTCTAGTGTATTTCACCGTAGAAAATTAAATAAATTTTTTATGAACCTCAACGGAATAAAATATGTTCACTGCATAAAATTAACCGATTTAAACTAGTTAATAAGTTGCAAAGAAACAAAAATAAATAATCTCACTTTATTAGTGAAGTAGAAATACTTATTCGCTGATGTACACTGATTGACTGATATTATTATTCATTAACACTGACACAGGGTATTTAGGAAAATCTGCAGTGAAAAATAAAAAATTCACTACACAATATTTTTGTTAAATAAAAATGCCTCAATTTGTAACGACTAATGTTCAACATTTAATCAAAATTAAGTTTAATATTACTAATACGATCATTTTCCGAAAGTTTACTCTTAATGTAATATTGGCAGTTTTCTATCTAATATTACTTCAACAAACAGTTAATCTTCTACACATAGAATAAAATAACAAAGGTGTCCCTATGTGCGCATCACGCAAAAACTTCTGGAGATATTTTAATAAAACTTTGCAGAGATTTATCCTTTACAGGCTTGGTCATTATCTCCGATTAGGACTATCACGATATTCTTCAGGGGAGGGTTAAGATATTCTTTTCCCTTCTCTTGAGGCAACAATGGCGTTTTTAACTTGCCCGTTCGCTTGTCACAAACAAGAGAGACACGCGACGCGGTGCGCATGTGTGTATAGGAAAAGAATCGTGTTTCTATTTCTGCCTCTTGATCAAGTGAACGACAACCGTGCATCATTTGCGCGAGTGACCTAATTGCTGTTAAGTTCTGTTTTGAAATGCTAAGAAATTGTCCGTGAATGCTCAGATACGCTTGGTTATCAGTAATAATTTATAATCGTCGGTAATGCATATCTACGAACTGTAAACTATCTATTAATATTATTATTCTGTTTGCGATAAAAATTACATTATCAAAAATTAAAAAAAAATATGCCTTCAAGAAAGACGAGTAACCTTTCTTATTATTAAAATTTTGCTAAAAGAATAAGAGTATCTCAGTCTTCTGAAACAGCTAAAGTGCATGATTCTGGGTACCTTTTTTTTTTTTATCCACCCTCTCCCCCGGGCCGGACATACAGTTAAGTAAAACTCAGCCCAGGGTTAGTGTCCTTTACTCTAAGGGGCCTCCCCACCTACCGACATGGTAGGTCCGCTCCACCGTTGGACCTTTTAATTCTTTATTGCCCACTATAATAAGCGAACTCCATTACTGGACTGCCCCCACCGGTATCGGGTGATTCTCGGTTACCTTTTTTTTTCTCTCAGCTCCCCTGGGCCGGACCGACTTGTTGGTATTACGCCGCCCAGGGGAGTGTCTTTAAACTCAAATAGGTCTCCCCACCTACCGGTTAGCTATTTTTGAGAGTTCTTTATTAATATTGCCCTTTTGGACGCCACGCCAGACCCAGCACGCCGCGACGCGGCGCCGGGTCCCTTCGGTATTCAGTGTGCTGTTACCTGACTGTTACCAATGGAATCCTTGGTGGCTCATCAGTGCCAACACACCTCACCAGCAAGGCTGTCCACCCAGTCCGATTCTAGCCAACACCTTGTCTTCTCTCATCGGAGTATTTCTGTAGAACGACTTGTCTAATAAAGCTAGCAAAATTATTCCAGTTTGACTCGCTTCTTAGCAAGTATTCTATTGTTGTCTGTGGAGTTATACCTGTGAGTGCCTTACTATGTCTAAGTGTGTCCCACCTATTGCAATCATTCTCGGTTACCTGCTGACCGAAAACGCCACGCACAGACTCGAGTTGCCGTTAAATTCCACACGCACCTAATAGGGAGGAAGGGTGAGCCGAGCGAGCCTGACCGACCAGTTAATTAAATAATAGAGTACGGCAACTACAATGAAAATATTCAACGAGGGTCGTGAATGTAAGCAAAAATGTTTTGAAAGGCAAGAATGTATAATTTGTAAAAAAAAAAATTTTCGCAAATCTCATCTCCATCATCACTTATAAAAGTGAAAGGTTAACAGATTAAATTTAAAAAAAAATATTTATATCATTCAAAATTACAAATGGAGTTCAGATATTATTATGAAATATTTAAACAGATTCTTCAGTGAAGAGTAAGCCTAAGGCCTTTGTACTATCTACATTTAATGTGAGAGTAAACAGTTTAAAACTTTTAGTTATTTAAAAATTATATCGCATTTCATTCACACTAATCGACTAATAAAAAAATTATTTACCCAACAGAAAGGTCTGCGTGAACCAGTTATGATTCAGTTGATTATATCCCAACGCAATTCATCTGAAGAGGACGGACCAATTTGTTCCTTTAAGAACCCTAACCTGTTTTTAGATTCAACAAGCAGCTAAATTTTTGGGCAGCTGGATTTTTTGGGGAAAAAACACGCAATTCACGTTACAATATCACCGATCAGTAATATGCTGTCCCACATTTATCAAAATGCCAGGACTTTCCCAAGAGATTGTAGGAAAGATGGACAACGATTACCTGGAGGAGCTTGTTAAGTTTTTTTTTTGTTTTGTACCCTAGTCTTTTTTTCATCATCTACCCCTACTTCATATCACGGATTACATTTTCCTTGACAATTTAGCTTGATCTGATTTGCCTGTAATTTGCAGATCTGGACCGATCTGAAAAAATATATGTTTCCTGCCTAGAAACTTACAATAAGCCTATATGTCCTATCCTAATCTTCCTCCCCCCCCCAAAAAAAATACATATAATGATATTGAAACAAATAGTTTTCCCAGTATTTACTGGGAAAACTATTATTTAATTTACCTCCCAAAATGCGGTTTGGAGTCCTTTGTTCCTCTAAGCCTTTAGCGTCTACCATTAAAAAAAAAGCTCAATCAATTTAAAATAATCTTGATTGACACAAAATTAAAAGGCAATAATTAATATTAATTACAAAATTAAATATAATTCGATTCAATTCCTTCACTAACCGAATAAAAATAATTAATAGCAATTTATATTAGTTAAGTGAAAAAAGGCACAAAATTATCAGACTACATAACAACCAAAAACAGAGATACAACTAAGAACGGAGATATTAACCAAACACAGTTACAACAAAAATAATCTTAAAATGCCAAGTTAAGGCGCTACAATATTTGACTGGTTTAAAAAATTTCCTCAAAATCGAAAGGAAATTTCTAAGGAGAATCTACGGTTCCAGAAAAACAGTAGAAGGGTACAGACTAAAATGAAATAAGATTTATAAAACCCAAAAATATTTGGAAACCGCAGATACAAAAAGAACATTAAAATGTTTTCGATACATGATCAGAATGAATCCAAAACGTCTAATAAACAAATTTTCGTAAAAGGGTTTTGGAAACTAATCAAATCAAACAGAATTAATAATGCAAATAAAAGAGGAATTTCAAAACTTATGGATAAAAGAGGAAGACTTTGGATAGACTGAAGTTTAGCGAAATTATTTATAATGTACTGGTGGATGAAAAAAGAGCACTAGAAGAAAATAAACGTAAGAAAACCGGATGCACTCCGAGAAGATGAAGGAAATATGGAAAAGAAATGATATCGTCTTAGTCCCTAGTAGGTTGCTTCGAGAAAAAAAATAGTAATTCAATTTAATATCACTATTAATGACTAAAGACTAAATTGATCAAATTACAGAATTTTCAAAGCTAAAATTTCCAAACTTCTTTATTTTATAAAAGATGTGCAGGGTACATAAACCATAAAATGGTGGACACAGTGAAAATTAGGCGAGATAGGACATTTGTCAAACATCTGTCGAGACAACCTGCATACCTCAACGTAACAATAATATGTTCGTAGACATGCTATAACCATAAAATAAAAAAAATATATAAAACCGTTAAAACTCTTCAGTGTTTGAAAACATTCACACAGAGCTGTGCTTCACTTCGACCCTTAGCGTGTAAGTATGTGAATGTGTGTGTGTGTGTGTGTATATATATATATATATATATATATATATATATATACAGAGAGAGAGATAGAGTGAGACAGAACAGAGAGTGAACGAGAGTGTGTGCGAGAAACCCCTATTACATTTAACCAGGTAGAAAAAAGCCAACCTTTTATAAAACCAACCCAACACCAGGTACAGTTTGACCTGCCTCAACTAAAGTTATTTACTGCATTCACACACACACACACAGACACACATTCATATCTCTGTGTTAGGTTGCCATACACAAAAATAGTCCACCAAACACATACAGACACCCACTCAAGGTCGATACGAAACCGACAGGTAAAACTGAACACCTGTGTCAATAACAGATAAAACAGCAACAACAATTTTAATTTCTGAAAACACTTGACATATTATTAGACAACTATATTTCCTTAACACATAACCTAAAAAAAAAAAAAAAATACGGCAACAGTGTTCTGAATGTTTCCAGACAATTCCACAAGGTTTTTAATTTAAACACTTTTAGTGAGAAATCGAAAATAGTTAACGAAGAACCTGAATTAATTTTCTACAATTACTTTTATTTTATTACTAAAAGCAAAAGAGTAGTAAAAATTGCTAAAATAACTTTTTAATCCGGAAAAAAATTACAATTTCTAGAATTTAATATTACAACTAATTTATTAAAAAATGTAGCTAAATTTAGTCGTTCGTGAACTGTCTCGGGTATAAAAAATACTTATCAGAATAGCTTACCGGCAAATTGGACGCTCCGTAGAAAATGGATTAGACAAAAACCGATCCGGTTTCACTAAGGGCACGGGTACAAAAGAGGGCATTCTGGTTCTCGGATTTATTTTAGAAAGGCGGACTTACAACGAATAAAAGCCACCTACATGGTATTTGTAAATTTGGAAAAGCATTTGTTATTGTAAAATTGAATAAAATGTTTGACATTTTAAAGAAAATTGGACTGAAATATACGAAAAGAAGAAGAAGAATTGTAAAAAAAGATCGGATGTGATTAAGGGTAGAAGTTGAAGAAAGACGAACTCTGATTTAAGTAGAAGTGAACCAAGGATTATAATCTCTCCTCGTCGCTTCTAAATTTGTATACAGAAATTTCCTTCGGTACAAAAGTTAGACGGAAACATCAGAGACCGGCGTAGTCTTCACAAAGAGAATATAAAGATGTTAAAATTAGCTTGTAACAATGTTCTTTTGACGGACACCAAAGGTATAAAAGAAGAATTATTAAATCCACGGATAGGAGAGAAATTTAATCAGAAAATAAGAGTAAAATATAATGAAATGCGGCACAAATAAGGATGATGAGGAATTAGATATTGGAAAATTAGAATACAATATATCAGAAGTGGAAAGATCCTATAGATAGTAAAAGTCAAAGTAATGCGACCTGGTATAACAACGTAAGCTTATAAAAACTTAGTCGAAATATCTGTGTATCTTTTAGGGATATAATAGCGAAACAAAGACAATAGGTAAAAACAGAAAGGAAAAAATAAATGAATTTGAAATGCAGTCTTACAGAAGGATGTTATCAACTAAGTGAACGATGGAATTGGAAATGAAGTCTTAAGACAAACAGGGAGGAAAGAATCTGAGATTAGAAGATTGATACAGTACAGAAAGAAATGGAAGACAGCATTAAACCAGTCAAATGACGACTTTAAAATATTTATACAACGGCATATTTATATGAAACGCAAAAGCCAGTCTCTTGTCGTGAAACAAATAAGAAAAGGAATATAGAAAAACGATATTAATAATGATTACTATCGTGCATATACTAAAGCGTTTTACTTCTTTGAGAATACTTTATTTTTTAGTCGAAATTTGCCGAATTTTCTCGAATTATCCATAAAATACAGTGTATCTTAGAATGATATAAGTAACGGAGACGACATAAAATGAAAATTATTTTTAAATCGTCTATGTAAACACTAATTTTTCCATTAAAATATATTTAAATTAAATTATCTGGGAAAACACTTAACAATGGAACCACAAGAGGAACTTCGCTACAAAATAAAAAATTGATGTGGACACCACATGACTTCCTTGTCTGTTAAACTGCATATACACTTTTTTTTTTAAATGTATTTCATTAATAACTTCTGATATTTTTTCACATGTTTCCTTTTTTTATCGTTATTATTGAATTATTATTCATCGCAAAAGGTTTTTTTTACAATTAGAGGTTAATAATTATTAATAAATCAATATATTTAAGTTAAAAAAAGGAGATGAAGTCTGATCCGAACTGTGCCTTCCCCTTCTAAGACCCAAATATTTTATTAATTAAAAGTTTATTTGGCTATAACTCTGGAACCAATGAAGATAAGTACCACTTATGATATATCATTGAAAAGCTTATCGCTGCAGTTAAGAAAAAGTCCAAAATCCAAATGTTTTAGGATTTTGGGCTTTGTTGGACACTTTTGATCCAGTCGATTGCAATCAAAAGGGGGGGGGGGAGGTGCAAAATTAGATGTTACAACAGAACATCCTAAAGACGTCACGCCGAAACTAGTCAAAATTGATATTTCCGTTGAATCATAAAACCTAAATTTTTTGCGATCACAATTACTTCCTTTACTTCGTACAAGGAAGTAAAAATGAAAACCAGGGGGTAAAGTAAAATAAAAACGAACTCTCTACGTAAATTCTAAAACTATAAAGAACATAAAACAGGTAGTGATACTTTTTCTTAAAGGATTAATATAATGCTAACTAATCTCATTGTTCAATGATTTGATAGAACTTATTTTAACTTTTCCACGTTTAATTTTTATATAAATTCGATTGATCATAAAAATAGTAATTTTTGCTTGTATGAAACTTACAAGATTTTGTGCAAATGAAAATATTTAAAACCTGTTCTGTTCTTACCGATCACACACAACTGAATTGTATCTTTAATTTTATACTCATTTTAAGATCACAGCTTGACTAGTTAAAAAGATACATTAACTCGAGTTATAATAGTTTTCATGGTTTTATCAGCTATAACTATTTTCAGATAAATTATTCATTATAATAAAGAAAATCATTAAAATTTGGAAAAAGATAAATGGATTTCCCTTTATGCATTAGTAAGGCTTTTAAACGGCACAGCCATATAAAAATCAATTTTTTCTGTTTTATTTATCTTCTACCCCTACGATGACGATAAATAATTATTAACCCTGACAAAACAGCGTTTAGATAAAATTAAAAAAAAAAAATAAAAATGTTGATTAACTGAAACAGAAAAAAAAAATTAGTTGTAAAACGTGACAAATTTTAACAGACGAGTAACGCTTATAGAATTTTTTGCCGATTTTTTAACAATGATATTACCAAAAACTACTATATAAAATATTAAAAGTTGAAATTTTGTTGAGATATTTTTCTAGCATCATTAATTCACCACATACATATGAAATCTCATTAATAGAAATACGGAATGAAAGTTTTGTAGCGAAATGAAAATTGCCATGCCTGACCGCGATTCAAACTTGGAACCTCCCGGATGAAACAGTGAGATGATAACAATCCGCCAGATGTGGGCAACTTACGTTATTTAACCAATAAATTCTACCAATAGGTTTTTTTTTGTTTTTATTCGATAGTTTTCAAAATGTCAACATACATTTTTTTGGTCGAATTCCTTTGAAACACCCAACAAAAATGATATACATAAATATACACACGGACAAAGTTTATAATCGTATTTATTAATAAATAAATAAAATAATAAAATTACAAGAAACAAGACAAAGCGTATCTGATATTAAATGGATTAACGCGGGTAGAAGAATCTCATACACAGAAACTCTTTTAAACAACCATCGTGCCACGCTGATCCCGGCTCCAATACACAGTAATATCATTGATTTGGTGGCTCGGCGTATTAGTTTTATAAATAAAAGTTGAAAAGTGAACAAAATAAACTCTGCACATGCTTCTACACTACTATATATAGACTAATTTTCACAGAAACAAACCGTTACTTGATTAAACATATGAAAAATATGTTAAAACATATTAAACTTACTTAAAAATATGTTCTAGTTAAATGCAATTCAACATTTTTTTTTCTGAAATTCGCAAATAATAAATAAAATAAAAATATAAACCGCAAAAAAAAAGTTGGAGCGATTTCTCGTCATTTTTACGCAAGTTAAAATTTAACCTCTTCTCACAACGATTGAGAATTATTTAAAATATTTTACTTCTTTTCTTATTAACAAAAAAATAAATATATTAGTTAAAACTTTCAACGGCAAAAATGTTGGTACATATGAAATAATTTACGTGCATGCGCAAAAGAATGCTTGTTAGCTTCATGGTGGTCGCCTACATGTGAACGTGGTGCTCTTATCAAAATTTAATAGCCGCTTGCAAAATAAATTCAAAATCGGTCAGTTATTCAAAAGGTACAAACAAGGTAAGAAAGACGCAGCTCTCGTCAAAAACACATACCCGCCCCGGCACGGTCGTCCATCGGTGGTGGGTGGTAAAAAGTAATAAAAAATAAAAATATTTCTATTATGTAAGGTAAGTTTTCAAAAGTTTCTTCGGGTTTTTTTTTAAATTATTATAAACGTTCAGAACTATTACTATATTGTAACGCCTAATCAGAGAAAAAAATGTCAAACTGACAGGCTGAAACCAAAGAATGTAAACTTTAATTTCAATTTTGATATTTGTTTAACAATACTTTTCATGATTATATAATCTAAAAAAAGAAAAAAAATTCAGATGATTACAATTCTTATTATTTTTTAAATCGGGTAATCCCAAAAGTCTTAAAATTTAAAAAGGAATTCGTGAAGGGAATTTTAGCTTTTACCGAACACAGAAATTACTTTACTCCTATATTACAAAAAATAAAAGTCAGAAAAGAAAAATATAAATACAGTCTAAACTATAATCCAAAAATATAAAATATAATACAGTCTTTTAAACTAAATTCTCCATAATGTCGCTAACTGCACTCGCCCAGTGTTTTCTCAACACCTAAATTGGACCGTGAGACGTGCGTAACTCAAGGCACGATTTCATCCGTCGTTTAAAGACTTTCTTTTTCCTGTTTAGCCTCCATTAATTACCTTTCAGATAATAATACTTCAGAGGATGATATCTATGAATGTAAATGAAGTGTAGTCTTGTACAGTCTCAGGTCGACCATTCCTGAGATGTGTGGTTAATTGAAACACAACCACCAAAGAACACCGGTATCCACTATCTAGTATTCAAATCCGTGTAAAAATAACTGACTTTAGTACGACTTAAACGCTGGAACTCTCGACTTTCAAATTAGCTGATTTGGGAGGACGCGTTTACCACTAAACCAACCCGGTGGGTTGTCGTTTAAAGGCTGAAATTTGAATTCCGAACTACACTCATACCTCGACCGACACAAAAAAAAATTATTATTTTTGAATTCATAAAAAGAAAAACTATTACGGTTAATTTTTTAAGTCAGTTATAACTTATCTTACACCACAACGATTATATTTTTGTTAGCATAATAACAACA